>NC_060181.1:17036600-17111600 GCF_021184085.1 Oncorhynchus gorbuscha | reverse complement strand
ACACTCACACATACACATCACACATACATACACACTCACACATACATACACACACACTCACACATACATACATACACACTCACACATACATACACACTCACACATACATACACACACATACATACATACACACTCACACATACATACACACTCACACACATACATACACACTCACACATACATACACACTCACACATACATACATACACACTCACACACACATACACATCACACATACATACATACACACACACACATACATACACACACATACATACACACTCACACATACATACACACTCACACATACATACATACACACTCACACACACATACACACTCACACATACATACACACATACACACATACACACTCACATACATACATACACACTCACACATACACACACTCACACATACATACATACACACTCACATACATACACACTCACACATACATACATACACACACACACATACATACACACTCACACATACATACACACACTCACACATACATACATACACACTCACACACATACATACACACTCACACATACATACACACACACTCACACATCACACACACTCACACACATACATACACACTCACACATACATACACACATACACATACATACACACTCACATACATACACACACACACACACATACATACACACTCACACATACATACACACTCACACATACATACACACTCACACATACATACAACACATACATACACACACACATACATACACACTCACACATACATACATCACACATACACACATACATACACACTCACACACACTCACACACATACACACACACATACACACTCACACATACATACACACTCACACATACATACACACTACACACTCACACATACATACACACTCACACATACATACACACTCACACATACATACACACACATACACACTCACACACACACATACATACACACACATACATACACACTCACACATACATACACACTCACACATACATACACACACACTCACACATACATACATACACACACATACATACACACTCACACATACATACACACTCACACATACACACTCACACATACATACACACTCACACATACATACACACTCACACATACATACACACTCACACATACATACACACTCACACATACATACACACTCACACATACATACACACTCACACATCACATACACACTCACACATACACATACACACTCACACATACATACACACTCACACATACATACACACTCACACATACATACACACTCACACATACATACACACTCACACACATACATACACACTCACACATACATACACACATACACACACACACACTCACACATACATCACACATACACACTCACACACACTCACACATACATACACACTACACACATACATACACACTCACACATACATACACACTCACACATACATACACACACTCACACACATACATACACACACTCACACATACATACACATCACACATACATACACACTCACACATACATACATACACACTCACACATACACACACTCACACATACATACATACACACTCACACATACATACACACTCACACATACATACACACTCACACACATACACACTACATACATACACACATACATACACACTCACACTCACTACATACACATCACACATACATACATACACACACACTCACACATACACACTCACACATACATACACACTCACACATACATACACACTCACATACATACATACATACATACACACATACACACACATACATACACATACACACTACACACACTCACACATACATACACACTCACACATACATACACACTCACACATACATACATACACACTCACACATACATACATACACACTCACACATACATACACACTCACACCGTCGGAAGTCGCAGGGCCAGAGCACCTCACCATGCACTGGGAAGTCTAATTATAGAGGGATGTACCCCCCCTCTCCCCTCCCTCTCTTTCCCCACTCTCCCCGTTTTTCTCCCTTCCCTCTCTCCATCCGGTGGCCTGCTGCTTCAGAAACACATTAAAACACTCTCTGTGGCTTAATTAGCAGTCTGAAAAACAAGACCCGCATTCTTGGCCTACTTTGACACACCCACTAGACACACACATACACACACATACACTCGCTAGACACACACACACACACACACACACACACACACACACACGCTAGACACACACACACACACACACACACACACACACTAGACACACACACACACACACACACACACACACACACACTAGACACACACACACACACACACACACACACACACACTAGACACACACACACACACTAGACACACACACACACGCTAGACACACACACACACACACACGCTAGACATACACACACACACACACGCTAGACACACACACACGCGCTAGACACACACACACACGCTAGACACACACACACGCGCTACACACACACACACACACGCTAGACACACACACACACACGCTAGACACACACGCTAGACACACACACACACACACACACACACACACACACACACACACACACACACACACACACACACACACACACACACACACACACACACACACACACACACACACACACACACACACACACACACACACACACACACACACACACACACACCCGCTAGACACACACACACACACACACACACACTGGTGGAAGATGGGCGCCAACAGACATGGCAGCTCTGCATCTAGCTCCGTGGCAACATTGTAGTATTTTGTTTTTTTGGTGTGTTATTTCTTACACTATTAGCCCTGAACGTCTTTTTTACAAGCATTTCATTACACCCGCAATAACATCTGCTAAATATGTGTATGTGACCAATAAGATTTGATTTGGTGTGGCCTTATCTTTGACCAGTAGGAGGCAGTAGTAGACTGTTGGTCAGAAAAGCAATGTTGTGTTGAAATGAGTAGAGTTCTGTTTGATGTGTAGCTGATTTAATGACAGAAATGCTAATTTGGAGTATATTTATGACTCCCGTGTGCTCCCAACTTACTGGTCTTATACACAGTCGGGTACACACCCATATAGTCACACACACTGTCTTTAGGGGAGAACTAGACCAGTGTGACAGCTATGATACAAAATATTAGTTATGATAGAACTAACAGACGTGTGTGTGTGTGTGTGTGTGTGTGTGTGTGTGTGTGTGTGTGTGTGTGTGTGTGTGTGTGTGTGTGTGTGTGTGTGTGTGTGTGTGTGTGTGTGTGTGTGTGTGTGTGTGTGTGTGTGTGTGTGTGTGTGTGTGTGCGTGCGTGCATTTACCCTAAGTGTGTACCCCTTCTTGTTACCGTGGTGGTATCAGGAGTGTAGTTGCTTCCTGTCCAGCTAGGTGAACGGAAGCCATAAAGTTGGGGAACATTTATTGCTCTCCTTCTCAGCACCTGGTTTACATAATCCCCCCCTCAAGATATTGGTAAGCATTGTTCTAGGCTAGCTACATGTTAACTGTAATTAAACATACTGCAGTATATTGTTAGCATTGGGTACCTTGACACAAAGATGGTGAACAAATGCATATAGTTAATTCAGGCCATTTACCTTTACAAAAAAAGGTCAGTTCCGGTCTACTTAACTGGGTGTCTCTCCCATAGACACCAATTTAATAGCAACTGGGAATGTTCTACTTAAGTCACTGACTTTCATTAAACCAGAAATAAACCGTGAGTGGGGTGTCTCACTTCCTCTTCCATCTCTGCTTGACATACTTTATTATTCAAATTATTTTTGTACTTTTATTTTAACAGGAAAAACCTTGGTCTCTTTTTCAAATGTGCACTGTATTTAAAGTTTTTCTCAGTTTTTCACAATTCCTGACATTTAATCAGAGTACAAATTCCCTGTCTTGAGGTCAGTTAGGATCACCACTTTATTTTAAGATTGTGACATGTCAGAATAATAGAATAATGAAATGCATCCACAGGTACACCTCCAATCGACTCAAATGATGTCAATTAGCCTATCAGAAGCTTCTAAAGCCATGACATAATTTTCTGGAATTTTCCAAGCTGTTTAAAGGCACAGTCAATTTAGTGTATGTACACTTCTGATCCACTGCAATTATGATACAGTGAATTATAAGTGAGATAATCTTTCTGTAAACGATTTTTGGAAAAATGACTTGTGTCGTGAAAAAAGTAGATGTCCTCACCGACTTACCAAAACTATAGTTTGTTAACAAGAAATTTGTGGAACCGGCCGCGACCGGGAGGTCCGTGGGGCGATGCACAATTAGCATAGTGTCGTCCGGGTTAGGGAGGGATTGGCCGGTAGGGATATCCTTGTCTCATCGCGCACCAGCGACTCCTGTGGTTGGCCGGGCGCAGTTCGCGCCAACCAAGGTTGCCAGGTGCACAGTGTTTCCTCCAACACATTGGTGCGGCTGGCTTCCGGGTTGGATGCGCGCTGTGTTAAGAAGCAGTTGGGTTGGGTTGTGTATCGGAGGACGCATGACTTTCAACCTTCGTCTCTCCCGAGCCCGTACAGGAGTTGTAGCGATGAGACAAGATTGTAGCTACTAACAATTGGACACTACAAAATTGGGGAGAAAAAGGGGGTAAAATAAAAAATAAAATACAAAATTGAAAAATAAATTTGTGGAGTGGTTGAAAACGAGTTTAATTACTCCAACCTAAAGTGTATGTAAACTTCCGACTTCAACTGTACGTATGCTAGCTAAATGCTAACCATACTGAAACATTTACATTTGAGTCATTTAGCAGACACTCTTATACAGAGCGACTTACAGGAGCAATTAGGGTTAAGTGTCTGTTGTATGCTAGCTACATGCTAACCATACTGAAACATCAAATCAAATTGAATTAGTCACAGGCGCCGAATATAACAGGTGAAAACCTTAGAGGGAAATGCTTACTTACCAGCCCTGAACCAACAATGCATTTGAAAGAAATATGCATAACAATAAGAAATAAAACTAACAAGTAATTAAAGAGCAGCTGTAAAATAACAATAGCGAGACTATATACGGGGGGTACCGGTACAGAGTCAATGTGAGTCAATGGCACCGGTTAGTTGAGGTAATATGTACATGTAGGTAGAGTTATTAAAGTGACTATGCATAGATAATAAAAGAGAGAGCAGCAGCATAAAATAGAGGGGGGGGGCAATGCAAATAGTTTGGGTAGCCATTTGATTAGATGTTCAGGAGTCTTATGGTTTGGGGGTAGAAGCTGTTTAGAAGCATATTGGACCTAGACTTGGCGCTCCGGTACCGCTTGCCATGCGGTTGCAGAGAGAAGAGTCTATGACTAGGGTGGCTGGAGTCTTTGAAAATGTTTAGGGCTTTCCTCCGCTTTCCTCCACTGCCTGATACAGAGGTTCTGGATGGCAGGAAGCTTGGCCCCAGTGATGTACTGGGCCGTTCGCACTACCCTCCGTAGTGCCTTGCGTTCGGAGGCCGAGCAGTTGGCAGTTTATTGGTGATGTGGACCGCAAGGAACTTGAATCTCTCAACCTGCTCCACTGCAGCCCCGTTGATGAGAATGGGGGCGTGCTTGGCCCTCTTTTTCCTGTTGTCCACAATCATCTCCTTTGTCTTGATCATGTTGAGGGAGAGGTTGTTGTCCTGGCACCACGCGGCCAGGTTTCTGACCTCCTCCCTATTGCCTGTCTCGCCATTGTCGGTGATCAGGCCTACCACTGTTGTGTCATCGGCAAACTTAATGATGATGTTGGAGTCGTGCCTGGCTGTGCAGTCATGAGTGAACAGGGAGTACAGGAGGGGACTGAGCATGCACCCGAGGGGCCCCTGTGTTGAGGATCAGCGCGGCGGATGTGTTGTTACTTACCCTTACCACCTGGGGGCGGCTTGTCAGGAAGTCCAGGATCCGGTTGCAGAGGGAGGTGTTTAGTCTCAGGGTCCTTAGCTTAGTAAGCTTTAGTCAATGAATAGCATTCTCACATAGGTGTTACTTTTGTCCAGGTAGGAAAGGGCAGTGTGGAGTGCAATAGAGATTGCATCATCTGCGGATCTATTGGGGCGGTATACAAATTGGAGTGGGTCTAGGGTTTCTGGGATAATGGTCTTGATGTGAGCCATGATCAGCCTTTAAAAACACTTCATGGCTACAGACGTGAGTGGTAGTCAATCAGGCAGGTTAACTTTGTTCTTGGGCACAGGCACTATGGTGGTCTGCTTAAAACATGTTGGTATTACAGACTCGGACAGGGAGAGGTTAAAAGTGCCTTGTGAATGTTGACCTGTTTTAAGGTCTTACTCACATTGGCTGCGGAGAGCGTGATCACACAGTCTTCCGGAACAGCTGGTGCTCTCATGCATGTTTCAGTGTTATTTGTCTCGAAACGAGCATAGAAGTAGTTTAGCTCGTCTGGTAGGCTCGTGTCACTGGGCAGCTCTTGGCTGTGCTTCCCTTCATAGTCTGTAATGGTTTGCTAACCCTGCCACATCTGACGAGTATCAGAGCCAGTGCAGTATGATTTGAACTTAGTCCTGTATTGAAGCTTGAAAAAATATTTCTGTTGAAGCATACTTTGAAGATGCAAGAACAGTCCACATTTGACTTTTCCTCTGCAAACAAAATAAGTGATGGATAGAAAAATCTGACTACCCCATATTAGACAAGTTTATATATTTACCTAGTAGGCTTGGTGTTGTGTGTTCTACTGCTAGGTCATGTGTGATACAAGTCGCTATTCGATGTCCATCCATGTCTGAGGACATCGGGAGATGATGTGGAAACCAGCCACTTGAGGCAACAGTGAGTGCTGTTACCTTCAAGTAGGTTTCGGTTTTCCTAGAGTGTTTTGTCGATGGGTGTAAGAATTTGCCTCATCCAAAGGTTGCAAATTCGAATCCAGCAATAGAAAGTTGATTTTCAGATATTTGTTTTAAGCCTATCCCAAACCTTAACCCTTACATTAACCATTTGAGTTAACCTTAACCCTTACCTTAACCATTTGAGTTAACCTTAAAACACTTTGACATTTGATGTTAGAGAAATGTGGATGAACGTCTGAAATCTGACATGAGACTGTGAGAGCTAGTTTGTGTTCTATGAGAGATAAATATTCCTCTTCAAGTTACGAGTGCAATACAGAGGGAACCCTGCATTCTGACAAGTCAATGCACAACAATTCTTGCAATCGCAGGGAAAGCAGCAGTTTTAATGGCCTTTGTTAAAATGGGGGAATCCAAGCTTTTCTTCCTACTTTATTTATTTCTCAACTCCTAAATATACGGGAACTGCACATTTTCAAGCCAGACTTTTTAGCAGCGGCAAGTTACCGCTTCGCAATACACAGTGAGTGTATATGGGAGAGTGGGGATAAATGTAACACGGCCCAATTGTAGGTAATTCGTAACTTGCCAGGTAATTAGTAACTTGCCAGGTAATTAGTAAAAGGCCACCCTACCTCAATATTTTTTGGTTATGTAAAACATTGTGATGAGAATGATGACATTTTTAGAGTAGTGGCAACCAGGGAAAATCCAATAAAATGTTGTTTGTCACATGCGCCGAATGCAGAGCTGACTTAAAGTCCCTTAACCAACAATGCAGTTCAAGAAATAGAGTTAAGAAATGTTTTTTTTATTTATTTGGAGTATATTTGTGTGAGGGTGGGGCATGGTGACATTAAATGGTTTCTGTGAGAAGTAAAGGCAGGGGGCGTGTTACCCCCAGTGGCGGTTTACCCTAAGTTAACCCAACAGTTAAGTCTACATTATATTCACTGTGTTTGCGCACATTTTTTGGGACATATAATTCATCAATAGGATGCTAACTATACTGAACAAGAATATAAACGCAACCTGTAATGTGTTGGTTTCATGAGCTGAAATAAAAGATCCCAGAAATGTTCCATACACACAAAAAGCTTATTTCTCTCAAATTTTATGCACAATTTGGTTACATCCATGTTAGTGAGCATTTCTCCTTTGTCAAAATAATCCATCCACCTGACAGGTGTGGCATATCAAGAAGCTGATTAAACAGCATGATCATTACACAGGTGCACCTTGTACTGGAGACATTAAAAGGTCATTATAAAATATGCAGTTTTGTCACACAACACAATGTCATAGATGTCTCAAGTTTTGAGGGAGCGTGCAATTGGCATGCTGACTGCGGGAATGTCCACCAGAGCTGTTGCCAGAAAATGGAATGATAATTTCTCTACCATAAGTCTCCTCCAGTGTCGTTTTTGAAAATTTGGCAGTACGCCAACTGGCCTCACAATTGCAAACCATGTGTAACCACATCTGGCTTCTTCACCTGCGGGATTGTCTGAGAACAGCCACCCGGACAGCTGATGAGACTGACAAGCTTTCTGTAAGAAAGCCCTTTTGTGGAGAAAAACTCATTCTCATTGGCTGGGCCTGGCTTTTTGTCCTTTTACAAGGTCACCAGCCTCTCTCTCTCTCATATACACACACACATTCAGTCCTCTCTCTGAGACTGTATGTAGTCTAAGTTAAGTGTTCTGGTTTCTGGATCTAGGTAGAATGATTGAAGTACGTCAGTAAAAAGCTAATTAAGACCACCTCAGTGGACCACCTCATGTGTGTGAGGGAGAGAGGAAATGCAAGATAGAATGCATTCATTCTCAATTATGAGGTGTGAAAGTCTGAAGCCAAAGTGCTACTAAGGCCAAGACCAAACACACACACACACACACACACACACACACACACACACACACACACACACACACACACACACACACACACACACACACACACACACACACACACACACACACACACACACACACACACACACACACACACACACACACACACGGAGGCTGTTAAATATGGCACAGAGATATTTAAGCTCTGGTCTGTAATGGCTTTGGATGTAATACATCTGTGAGCCATTATACGCGCAACCATAATTACATACACACATTTATTACTTCTGTGCCTTATAGCAAACAGGATGCATGTTTTGGAATATCCTTCTTTCACTCTGTCCTTTATGTTGGTATTGTGGAGTAACTACAGTGTTGTTGATCCATCTACAGTTATCAGCTATCACAGCCATTAAACTCTATAACTGTTTAAAAACACCATTGGCTTTATGGTGAAATCCCTGAGCGGTTTCCTTTCTCTCCGGCATCTAATTTAATAAGGGTATTGATACACCATCCAAAGTGTATTATTAATAACTGACCATGCTCAATGTCTGTTCTAGTCACTGGGTGTATTGATACACCATCAATTCCCCTGACAGGTTATTCCCCTGACAGGTTATTCCCCTGACAGGTTATTCCCCAAACAGCACAAGAATTTGCATTACCCAAAACAGTTACAAGCCATACAAAAATAAAAATCCTCCAATAAATATTTAAAATGGGCGACAACAGTCTCAAGTTGAAGTTTAGTCTGCAGGCTATTCCATAGGCAAGGAGTGTAACAGGAAAAGGCAGCCATACCCAACTCTGTGGAAACCACATGGGCCTCAAGTGTAATCCATGCTTGAAACCTGGTTTTAGGAATTATAATTCTATTATTGATGAGTGATGATAAATAAGAAGGTTGTTTATTCAGAAGGGCTTTATAGACAAACACGAGAGCATGTTGTTCTCGTCTCACGGACAGCGAAGTCCAACCCACATTTTGATATAAAACACAGTGGTGAGTTCTGTACCTAGCACCCGTAATAAACCTAAGTGTGCAATGATAAGTAGCATCCAGCCATTTAAGTGTTGATGCCGTAGCATGCATGTAGATAATATCCCCATAATCTATAACAGACAGAAAAGTAGCTTGCACAATCTGCCTTCTATTTGTAGAGGACAAACATGTCCTGTTTCTATAGAGAAAGCATAGCATGATTTTTTTGCCGAATGTTCCTCAGGCTATGGAAACCTTATACATATCTAGCAGTAATATTTCCAGTTTCTCCCCTCACCCAGAATAATTATTTGTCATTAGTAAATGCACAGAAGTTGGGAATTGATTGAGATATTTTCTTATTTAATTTGGGAGTATTTCTCACAGTAGAGGAAAAGGTGCATCTCTGTGTCTACCTCCCCTGTCATACAGTGACTACATAGACATAATGGCAATCCAAAAGTGCCTTTTTTCTATAGCCAATTGGTAGACACTGAGTCTGTATTTGGTGTTTTAATTTCTGTAACAATCTGATTGATTTGTGTGTTTGGATAATACGGTTATTTAGTGTTTTTAACAGCTGACATATGGGACTATTTTCAGTTTTCAGCTCTTGGGTTTCTGTACAGCACTTTGTGATATTGGCTGATGTAAAAATGGCTTCATAAATACATTTGATTGATTAAAATGGTGCCAAAGTGTCCTTTTCTTTATATTAAAACCTCACTAGTGTATGTGGGACGCTAGCGTCACACCTGGCCAACATCCAGTGAAATTGCAGAGCGCCAAATTCAAATGCAGAAATACTCATTATAAAATTTCAGAAAACATACAGGTATTTTACATAGGTTTAAAGATGAACTTCTTGTGAATCCAACAACGATGTCAGATTTCAAAAAGGCTTTACTGCGAAAGCATACCTTACGATTATTTTAGAACATCGCCCAGCAGACAAATCATTACAAACAGGAACCAGCCAAGTAGAAGAGTGACACAAGTCAGAAATAGAGATACAATTAACCACTTACCTTTGATGATCTTCATATGGTTGCACTCAGAAGACATTAATTTACTCAATAAATGTTCGTTTTGCTCGATAAAGTCTCTTTATATCCAAAAACTTCCATTTTGTTTGTGTGTTTTCTTCAGTAATCCACAGGCTCAAACGCAGTCACAACAGGCAGACAAAAAAAAACAAATTTGTATCCATAAAGCTCATAGAAACATGTCAAACGATGTTTATATTCAACCCCCAGGTTGTTTTTAGCCTAAATAATCAATAATATTTCAACCGGACAATAACGTTGTCACTATAAAAGGTAAACAAGAAAGGCACTCTCTCGGTTGTGCGCATGAAGAAGCTCACTGCAGGGTCTACTCATTCAGACTGCTCTTACTCCACTAATTTTTCAGAATACAAGCCTGAAACCATTTATAAAGACTGTTGACATCTAGAGGAAGGCATAGGAACTGCAATTTGAGTTCCAAGTCAATGGTTACTGTAATGGCATTGAATAGAAAACCACAACAAACAAAAAAATCCTACTTCCTGGATGGATTTTCTCAGGTTTTTGCCTGCCAAATCAGTTCTGTTCTACTCAGACACTATGTAACAGTTTCTATAACAGTTTCTGAAACTTTAGTGTTTTCCAAATCTACCAATTATATGCATATCCTATCTTCTGGGCCTGAGTACCAAGCAGTTTAATTTGGGCACGCTTTTCATCCAAAATTCCGAATGCTGTCCCCTACCCTAGAGAAGTTTTAACAATTAAAGGGAATCTTCCGAGTTCCACTCTGCATGCATTATTTAGGGTATTTGGGATAATTCTGAAGAATTCTGTATGTAGATTTTCTATTGGGTTTTTCGCCCAATGCGTATAAGCATAATTCCAGGTTGGACCCAAAACCTTGCCTCCGTAAACTGCAATTGGTAAAATTACACTTGAATATTTAGCACTAGACTTGGATAGGAATATTTATTTTAAAAATATATATTTTTATGGAGTACAATGCTTTGCAGGTTTTTTCTTTTGAGTGAATTCACTCCCAGACCAAATCCACCAGAGGCTCTGATTTATAGTCCCATGTAGTTGTACCATTTGTGCATGTTCAACCATTTCCTAATTTGAAGGAGTGTCTGTTGCATTGATTCCTGATAGAAAATCGCAGCTTTGGTTTTCTGAAAGTTAAAGGTGATTGCCCAGTTGATGCTCCATTCCTAAAGAATGTTAAGTTGTTCCTGTTGACCTTACTCTGTTGGTGACAGTAGGTCATGGTCATCTGCATAGAGCAGGAATCTGACCTCATCTTTAAGGGTGTGTCCAACAACAATGCTAATTGGTTGACGTAAACTTTGAACAGGTTTGGACTTCGAGTGCACCCTTGTCTCACCCCCATCCTTGTGCAAAAAACAATGTTATTTTATTGTAAAGTTTAATACTACATGTGTTGTTTGAGTAAATAGATTTTATGATGCCGTATACTTTGCCCCCAATGCAGCTTGATCCATCATGCCATATGGAATCAAAAAGCATTCTTTAAATCAACAAAACATGCAAATCCTTTTTTTTTCTCGCTCTCTCATACACACACTAACATATACATATATGGAGACACATCTAGACTGTAATGATACTCAGTAACACAATAGATTCTAAAAGTTCAACATATGTCTTAGTATATGCACGGTAGCACAGTATGTTTGACTCCTGATAAGTGTACATCAGATACATGTAAAGTCAAGCAAGTACACTACACTGCCTAGTTGTGTAGCAGGCGGTTGCAGCGACAGCCCGCAATTTTAATGATCGCCATTATGCTTAGCTAATTGTGTTTTTGAGTTGCGTATGTATGTAAGGTAGGCCAAGTAAATTAGGCTGTACACATTCACCACAAGCTATTGCATTGCATATGTATTCATCATTTCACTGTATTTCTACAATGTAGTGCAATGTCACCCTGTTGACCACATGGTGGCAGTGCTACTATGCAGTTGTGACTAGGCACACACACACACACACACACACACACACACACACACACACACACACACACACACACACACACACACACACACACACACACACACACACACACACACACACACACACACACACACACACACACACACACACACACACACACACACACAGAGTTAGCAGGGGGCTTTTGAAGTTTGGGCTGGTGGCCTCAGGCAGTGGAAGCTCCCTGCTGCAATGTTACTGAGTTGGCAAATAGGCTGGAAAAAGTGTGCGTGTGTGTGTAATTATATAGTATATCCATCAACCTCCCCTCCCCTGACAGGCAGTGTACATACAGTAGCACCATGCTACAGAGAGGGCTATGTAACCAAGAACACTTAATGAAACCAGGGGTTGTAAATTAGATACCCTCTGCTACCATGGACAGAATATAGGCTTTCTTTACTAATACTCCACACACAACACTGAAACAGAGAGACTAGTGTGAGTATCTTACAGTATCAATCAGACATGAATTTACACACACACCCATCTCACCTTACTGCATACTGATTTCCTCCACAAATCAAGTCATAAACCCCATATACAAGCACTTTCAGTCAAAACCGGTGTACTGTACTGGATGTTTGCTACCATTTTGCCTCCCCTTGCACATCGGATTTACTATGCGTATACATACTGAAAGATTTCAAGACTCCGACGCCATTTCCATATTCATGATCTACAGTGCTTTCCGAAAGTGTTCATACCCCTTGACTTATTCCACATTTTGTTGTGTTACAGCCCAAATTCCAAATGGATAAAATAAAAAAAATAAAAAATTCTCACTCATCGACACACAATAACCCACAGTGACAAAGTGAAAACATGTTTTTATACATTTTTTGGCACGTTTATTGAGAATGAAATACAAAATATCTTGTTTACATACAGTACCAGTCAAGTTTGGACACACCACCTCATTCAATGGTTGTTCTTTATTTTTAATTTTTTTTACATTGTAGAATAAGAGTGAAGTCATCAAAACTATGAAATAACACTTATGGAGTCATGTAGTAACCAAAAAAGTGTTAGACAAATCTAAATATATTTTATATTTCAGATTCTTCAAAGTAGCCACCCTTTGCCTTGATGACAGCTTTGAAATCTCTTGGCATTCTCTCAACCAGCTTCACTGGGAATGCTTTTCCAACAGTCTTGAAGGAGTTCCCACATTTTCTGAGCACTTGTTGGCTGCTTTTCCTTGCCTCCAACTCATCCCAAACCATCTCAATTGGGTTGAGGTCAGGTGATTGTGGAGACCAGATCATCTGATGCAGCACTCCATCACTCTCCTTCTTGGTCAAGTAGCCCTTACATAACCTGGAGGTGTGTTTTGGGTCATTGTCCTGTTGAAAAACAAATGATAGTCCCACTAAGCGCAAACCAGATGGGATGGTGTATCACTGCAGAATGCTATGGTGGCCATGCTGGTTAAGTGTGCCTTGAATTCTAAGTAAATCACCTACAGTGCCACCAGCAAAGCACTCCCATATCATCACACCTCCTCCTCCATGCTTCATGGTGGGAACCACACATGCGGAGATCATCCGTTCACCTACTCTGTGTCTCACAAAGACACGGTGGTTGGAACAAAAAATCTCAGATTTGGACTCATCAGACCAAAGGACAGATTTCCACCGGTCTAATGTCCAATGCTCGTGTTTCTTGGCCCAAGCAAGTCTCTTCTTATTATTGGTGTCCTTTAGTAGTGGTTTCTTTGCAGCAATTTGACCATGAAGGCCTGATTTCGCACTCCTCTGAACAGTTGATGTTGAGCTGTCTGCAACTTGAACGCTGAAACATTTATTTGGGCTGCAATTTCTGAGGCTGGTAAGTCTAATGAACTTATCCTCTGCCGCAGAGGTAACTCTGGGTCTTCATTTCCTGTGGCGGTCCTCATGAGAGCCAATTTCATCATAGTGCTTGATGGTTTTTACGACTGCACTTGAAGAAACTTTCAAAGTTCTTGAAATTTTCCGGATTGACTGACCTTTTATGTCTTAAAATAATGATGGACTTTCGTTTCTTTTTGCTTATTTGAGCTGTTCTTGCCATAATATGGACTTGGTCTTTTACCAAATAGGGCTATCTTCTCTATACCACACCCCTACCATGTCACAACACAACTGATCAGCTGAAATGCATTAAGAAATTCCACAAATTAACTTTTAACAAGGCATACCTGATAATTGAAATGAATTCCATGTGACTACCTCATTAAGCTAGTTGAGAGAATGCCAAGAGTGTGCAAGGCTGTCATCAAGGCAAAGGGTGGCTACTTTGAAGAATCTCAAATATAAAATATATTTTGATTGGTTTAACACGTTTTTGCATACTACATGATTCCATGTGTGTTATTTCATAGTTTTGATGTCTTCACTATTATTCTACAATGTAGAAAATAGTAAAAATAAAGAAAAAAAAACCTTTCATGAGTAGGTGTGTCCGAACTTTTGACTGGTACTGTAAGTATTCACACCTCTTTGCTATGACACTCCAAATTGAGCTCCGGTGCATCTAATTCCCTTTGATCATCCTTGAGATGTCACTACAACTTGATTGGAGTCCACCTGTGGCCAATTCAATTGTTTGGACATGATTTAGAAAGAAACACAACAGTCTATAGAAGGTACCATAGTGCATGTCAGAGCAGAAACTACCATGAACTCCAAGGAACTGTCTGTAGATCTCTGAGAAGTGTGATGAGGCATATATCTGGGTGAAGGGGATAAAAATCATTTCTAGAGTGTTGAATGTTTCTAAGAACACAGTGTTCTCTATCATTGAGAAATTGAAAAAATATGGAACTACCCAGAATCTGCCTAGAGCTGGCTGTCAGACCAAACTGAACAACCGGGCAGAAGGAGGTGACCAAGAACCCAGTGGCCAGACGGAAGCATCTCCCGATAAAAAGGCACATGACCGCACACCTGGAATTAGCAAAAAATGCATTTGGAAGACTCTTAGAGCATAAGGCAAAATATTATCTGGTCTGATGAAACAGAAATGTAACTATTTGTCCTGAATGCAAAGCACTTTCTGGAGAACCAGGCACAGCTCATCACCTGTCTAATACCATCCCTACCGTGATGTATGGTGGTGGCAGTATCATTCTATGGGGATGCTTTTCATCAGCAGGGACTGTGGGACTGGTAAGCATAGATGGATCAATGAATGGAGTCAAATACAGGCAAGTCGTTGATGAGAGTGCAAACGAACCTTAGACTGGGGTGAAGATTTACATTCCAACAGGACAATGACCCAAAGCATACGCTGGAATGGCTTCAGAATAAGAAAGTGAATGTCATCGAGTGGCCCAGCCAAGGCCCAGACTTGAATCCCGTTGAAAATCTGTGGAAAGACTGTTCACCGCCTTTCCCCATCTAACTAGGGCAGGCGGAATATATGCCATTTTGGAGTCAACAGAAGTTAGAAACAACACCATAAATATTCACTTACCTTTGATGATCTTCATCAGAAGGCACTCCCAGGAATCCCAGTTTGACAATAAATTACTGATTTGTTCCATAAAATCCATCATTTATGTCCAAATAGCCACTTGTTGTTAGCGTGTTCAGCCCAGTAATCCATCTTCATGAGGCGCAGGCACTTCGTCCAGACAAAAACTCGAAAAGTTCCATTACAGTCCTTTAGAAACATGTCAAACGATGTACGGAATCAATTTTTAGGATGTTTTTAATATAAAACATCAATAATGTTCCAACTGGAGAATTCCTTTGTCTGAAGAAAAGCACTGGAACGAGAGGTAACTCTGTCGGGAGCGCACGTCATGAGACCAAGGCACTCTGCCAGACCACTGACTCAAACAGGTCTCATGAGCCCCTCCTTTATAGTAGAATCCTCGTTCAAGTTTCTAAAGACGGTTGACATCTAGTGGAAGCCGTAGGAGGTGCAACTTTATCCATATCTCAATGTGTATTCGGTAGGCCAAGCTTTGAAAAACTACAAACCTCAGAAGTCCCACTTCCTGGTTGGGAGTCAAAGCTGTAGTCACTGCCGAAGGTGCTTCTACAAAGTATTGACTCAGGGGTGTGAATACTTATGTAAATGAGATTTCTGAATTTCATTATTCAATAAAGTTTTCTTTGTTATTATAGGGTATTGTGTGTAGATGGGTGAGAAACATAATTTAATCCATTTTGAATTCCATCTGTAACACACCAAAATGTCTAAGTCAGGGTGTGAGTACTTTCTGAAGGCACTAAATATCCATATAATCTATCTAGATTTATTCTACGGTAACTAAATATCCTACTCTTTCTTTCTCTCTCGATCTCTTAGACACAGATCCTCGCGTTCTGGAGAAACAGGAGCAACAACAGCCCACCTACCTGGCCCTGAGCTACATCAACAGGTAACATACACACAGGGCAGTGTTGCTCCACACAGGGCAGTGTTGCACCACACAGGGCAGTGTTGCACCACACAGGGCAGTGTTGCTCCACACAGGGCAGTGTTGCTCCACACAGGGCAGTGTTGCACCACACAGGGCAGTGTTGCTCCACACAGGGCAGTGTTGCTCCACACAGGGCAGTGTTGCTCCACACAGGGCAGTGTTGCTCCACACAGGGCAGTGTTGCACCACACAGGGCAGTGTTGCACCACACAGGGCAGTGTTGCTCCACACAGGGCAGTGTTGCACCACACAGGGCAGTGTTGCTCCACACAGGGCAGTGTTGCTCCACACAGGGCAGTGTTGCACCACACAGGGCAGTGTTGCTCCACACAACACAGGGCAGTGTTGCACCACACAACACAGGGCAGTGTTGCACCACACAACACAGGGCAGTGTTGCATCACACAGGGCAGTGTTGCTCCACACAACACAGGGCAGTGTTGCTCCACACAACACAGGGCAGTGTTGCTCCACACAACACAGGGCAGTGTTGCTCCACACAACACAGGGCAGTGTTGCTCCACACAACACAGGGCAGTGTTGCACCACACAGGGCAGTGTTGCTCCACACAGGGCAGTGTTGCTCCACACAGGGCAGTGTTGCTCCACACAGGGCAGTGTTGCTCCACACAGGGCAGTGTTGCTCCACACAACACAGGGCAGTGTTGCACCACACAGGGCAGTGTTGCACCACACAGGGCAGTGTTGCTCCACACAACACAGGGCAGTGTTGCTCCACACAACACAGGGCAGTGTTGCTCCACACAACACAGGGCAGTGTTGCTCCACACAACACAGGGCAGTGTTGCTCCACACAACACAGGGCAGTGTTGCTCCACTGATGGAGCAGTCTCGACAAAGACGAGCATACGGGGACAGAAGTGGCCAGTCATTTGAAATTTGATTTGATCAACATTCCTGGCTTCAGTTCTACCACATCCTTGGTTTTCTTCAGGCTGTTGGTTTGAAAAACATGATTCTGTCTAGTAGCAAATCTGATACGACTTCTTCTTCTGGGGCCTGTATCAGACTTGTTTGACCATTGTTTTGCAGTTGTGTGGTGATAGTCCAATTGCCCTGAGTGTGTTATGGTGCTTTTTGTGTTTTTGTGACCGTGCTGGCGTGACTGTGAGTGTGTCTTGTTTGTGTTTGGATGACTTCCCAGAGAAACAGTGTTGTCATTAGAAGCACCGAAAACCACAGAAGAAGCGAAACGCTCCGTCTACACAGTTATAGCCTAGCCAAACACAGAAATGAGAATGAGATGTGTGTTTATCCCAAAGCTTCATGTCCAATCTCACACCTCTTAAATCAGACTGTGTGATTTAGGGATTTGACGAATGTACAAATATTCCTAACTTTTAAACTGCCAATGAGGTGAATTCACAATCCTGCATAAGTTCTGCATATGACAGCTATGGGGCAATGCATTTCAATCTACCGCAGTGGTGGTTACCTACCTTTTCATTTCACCTTTATTTAACCAGGTAGGCTAGTTGAGAACACCTTTATTTAACCAGGTAGGCAAGTTGAAAACACCTTTATTTAACCAGGTAGGCAAGTTGAGAACACCTTTATTTAACCAGGTAGGCAAGTTGAGAACACCTTTATTTAACCAGGTAGGCAAGTTGAAAACACCTTTATTTAACCAGGTAGGCAAGTTGAAAACACCTTTATTTAACCAGGTAGGCAAGTTGAAAATACCTTTATTTAACCCGGTAGGCAAGTTGAAAACACCTTTATTTAACCAGGTAGGCTAGTTGAAAACACCTTTTATTTAACCAGGTAGGCAAGTTGAGAACACCTTTATTTAACCAGGTAGGCAAGTTGAAAACACCTTTATTTAACCCGGTAGGCAAGTTGAAAACACCTTTATTTAACCCGGTAGGCAAGTTGAAAACACCTTTATTTAACCAGGTAGGCAAGTTGAAAACACCTTTATTTAACCAGGTAGGCAAGTTGAAAACACCTTTATTTAACCCGGTAGGCAAGTTGAAAACACCTTTATTTAACCAGGTAGGCTAGTTGAAAACACCTTTTATTTAACCAGGTAGGCTAGTTGAGAACACCTTTATTTAACCAGGTAGGCAAGTTGAAAACACCTTTATTTAACCCTAGGCAAGTTGAAAACACCTTTATTTAATTTGAAAAACCAGTTGAGAACACCTTTATTTAACCAGGTAGGCAAGTTGAGAACACCTTTATTTAACCCGGTAGGCAAGTTGAAAACACCTTTATTTAACCGGGTAGGCTAGTTGAAAACACCTTTATTTAACCGGGTAGGCTAGCTGAAAACACCTTTATTTAACCAGGTAGGCAAGTTGAGAACACCTTTATTTAACCAGGTAGGCTAGTTGAAAACACCTTTATTTAACCAGGTAGGCTAGTTGAAAACACCTTTATTTAACCAGGTAGGCTAGTTGAAAACACCTTTATTTAACCGGGTAGGCTAGTTGAAAACACCTTTATTTAACCAGGTAGGCAAGTTGAAAACACCTTTATTTAACCAGGTAGGCAAGTTGAGAACACCTTTATTTAACCAGGTAGGCTAGTTGAAAACACCTTTATTTAACCAGGTAGGCAAGTTGAAAACACCTTTATTTAACCAGGTAGGCAAGTTGAGAACACCTTTATTTAACCAGGTAGGCAAGTTGAGAACACCTTTATTTGACCAGGTAGGCTAGTTGAAAACACCTTTATTTAACCAGGTAGGCTAGTTGAAAACACCTTTATTTAACCAGGTAGGCAAGTTGAGAACACCTTTATTTAACCAGGTAGGCTAGTTGAAAACACCTTTATTTAACCAGGTAGGCAAGTTGAGAACACCTTTATTTAACCAGGTAGGCTAGTTGAGAACACATTTATTTAACCAGGTAGGCTAGTTGAGAACACATTTATTTAACCAGGTAGGCTAGTTGAAAACACCTTTATTTAACCAGGTAGGCTAGTTGAAAACACCTTTATTTAACCCGGTAGGCAAGTTGAGAACAAGTTCTCATTTACAACTGTGACCTGGCCAAGATAATGCATCGCAGTTTGACACATACAACAACACAGAGTTACACATGGAGTAAAACAAACACACAGTCAATAATACAGTATAAACAAGTCTATATACGATGTGAGCAAATGAGGTGAGAAGGGAGGTAAAGGCAATAACAAAGGCCATGGTGGCAAAGTAAATACAATATAGCAAGTAAACCACCGGAATGGTAGATTTGCAGTGGAAGAATTCCGTCTGCGAAGTAATTGCTCCCAAGGATGAACCAGACTTGTGGAGGTCTACAATTTTTTTCTGGGCTCTTGGCTGATTTCTTTTGATTTTCCCATGATGTCAAGCAAAGAGGCACTGAGTTTGAAGTTAGGCCTTGAAATGAATCCACGGGTACAACTTCAATTGACGTCAATGAGCCTATCAGAAGCTTCTACAGCCATGACATCATTTTCTGGAATTCTCCAAGCTGTTTAAAGGCACAGTCAAGTTTGTATGTAAACTTCTGACCCACTGGAATTGTGATACAGTGAATTATAAGTGAAATAATCGGTCTGTAAACAATTGTTGGAAAAATGACTAGAGTCATGCACAAAATAGATGTCCTAAACGACTATATAGTTTGTAAACTATAGTTTGTTAACACAACATTTGTGGAGTGTTTGAAAACGAGTTTTAATGACTCCACCCTAAGTTTATGTAAACTTCCGACTACAACTGAATGTAAGACGACAGCTGATGATAGCGTTGTTGTTAGAATGTTGTATTATTGGATATAATGTATTTGTATGTGTATTGTGACTGTGTAATTGTCCTTAGCTGTCCTGGGACTACGGCTGCAAATGAGTTTTTGGATAACTCGTCATATTTACATGGATGTTGCGTTATTGTAATATTGCTGTTGCATTGTCCCCTATAAATAAATAAATACATTTGTATTGACCTGCTTTTTTAAGCTGCTGCTACTCACTGTTTATTATTTATGCATAGTCACCCCTACCTACATGTACATATTACCTCGACTAACCTGTAACCCCGCACATTGACTCGGGACTGGTATCCCGTGTAAATAGCCTCGTTATTGTTATTTTATTGTGTTACATTATTCTTACTTTAGTTGAATTATTTTCTTAAATATTTTCATACTTAAAAAATATTCAGCATGGTTGATTATGGGCTTGTAAGTAACATTTCCCTATAAGGTTGTATTCGGTGCATGTGACAAATAAAATGTGATTTGATTCCTGTTTCAACATGAAAATGCCCCTGTGCACAAAGCGAGGTTCATACAGAAATGGTTTTTCAAGATCGGTGTGGAAGAACTTGACTGGCCTGCACAGAGCCCTGACCTCAACCACATCAAACACCTTTGGGATGAATTTGAAGGCCAACAGTGAGCCCGGCCTAATCGCCAACATCGGTGCTTGACTTCACTAACGCTCTTGTGGCTGAATGGCTGAAGTCCCTGCAGCACTTTCCTCCTTCAGGGCTGTCACAGTTTTTCAACACGGCTTCTTGTAGCTTGGTTCTAGATATGCCGTTAGGGCATTCAATCTGGTATCCTCTACCATTGACAATGGCTGCATATCAATAATTTCTGTAGTCAGCGCTGTGATTTTCACTTGGTCCTTTACCGCACTGCTGCTAGCAGCAGGTTGGGTCTCACTGGGCTTTCCTTTCAGTACCTGTACTGTCTACCACTGTATCTCAATTCCACCATGCAAAGTTTGCATTTCATCACCTTCTCGTTTCATTTGTCAAAGTATTGCCATACAGTACTTCGAAGCTGTCGCTACCCTGTCTCACCATTTGATGTGCGGAGTGGCAAATCATTTGAAAGATGCATAGCCATCTCCTTACAGCATTGTTGCGTTAGGTATTTGGTGATTTTACATTTTTGCCTTTATGATCATGATTGGAACCTGTTGGTTTAAACGTCACAGTCCCAGTGTGGGTGGAGGAGTGGCACAGTCCCAGTGTGGGTGGAGGAGTGGCACAGTCCCAGTGTGGGTGGAGGAGTGGCACAGTCCCAGTGTGGGTGGAGGAGTGGCACAGTCCCAGTGTGGGTGGAGGAGTGGCACAGTCCCAGTGTGGGTGGAGGAGTGGCACAGCCCCAGTGTGGGTGGAGGAGTGGCACAGCCCCAGTGTGGGTGGAGGAGTGGCACAGCCCCAGTGTGGGTGGAGGAGTGGCACAGCCCCAGTGTGGGTGGAGGAGTGGCACAGTCCCAGTGTGGGTGGAGGAGTGGCACAGTCCCAGTGTGGGTGGAGGAGTGGCACAGTCCCAGTGTGGGTGGAGGAGTGGCACAGTCCCAGTGTGGGTGGAGGAGTGGCACAGTCGCAGTGTGGGTGGAGGAGTGGCACAGTCGCAGTGTGGGTGGAGGAATGGCACAGTCCCAGTGTGGGTGGAGGAGTGGCACAGTCCAAGTGTGGGTGGAGGTGTGGCACAGTCCCAGTGTGGGTGGAGGAGTGGCACAGTCCCAGTGTGGGTGGAGGAGTGGCACAGTCCCAGTGTGGGTGTGGCACAGTCCCAGTGTGGGTGGAGGAGTGGCACAGTCGCAGTGTGGGTGGAGGAGTGGCACAGTCCCAGTGTGGGTGGAGGAGTGGCACAGTCCCAGTGTGGGTGGAGGAGTGGCACAGTCCCAGTGTGGGTGGAGGAGTGGCACAGTCCCAGTGTGGGTGGAGGAGTGGCACAGTCCCAGTGTGGGTGGAGGAGTGGCACAGTCCCAGTGTGGGTGGAGGAGTGGCACAGTCCCAGTGTGGGTGGAGGAGTGGCACAGTCCCAGTGTGGGTGGAGGAGTGGCACAGCCCCAGTGTGGGCGGAGGAGTGGCACAGTCCCAGTGTGGGTGGAGGAGTGGTGAGAGAAAAGAAAGAGCCAGAATAGGGAGATAAAAAAGACTTATTGTTTCAATAGTGTGTGTGTGTAACCTGTAATGTTTGTGTCCAGGTTTATGACGGACGCGGCACGTCGGGAGCAGGAGACCCTGAAGAAGAAGGCCACACCCAAACTTTCCCTGTCAATCACAGGTGGCGTGTCTCGGAACAGCGTGGCCACACCTCCACGGCACAGCAATGGCAACCTGACTCCCCCCGTGACTCCTCCCATCACACCCTCCTCCTCCTTCCGTAGCAGCACGCCCACAGGTAAGCGAAAGTGGAGATTTTGGATGTGTTGCCTTTTGCCTCTTGTAGTCCTGTGTGGCTCACTGGGTAGAATGTGGCGATTGCAAATGCAGGATTGTGGTTTTGCTTACTGCTGGGTTCCACGCACTACTGTAAGTCACTTTGGATAAAGGCATCTGCCTCTAGTGTTCTAGACTGAAGGTCAATGAAACCAAGGTTACTCACGTAACCAGGGTTCAATGAACCAGGGACTATGCTAGTCACTCAATGGACATCTTTTCGCCTGGCGGCAGGATGAGCCGAAATATTAATATCAGAGTAATTCCGTGCCGTGTGTGATGCGCGTGCCCCCCCCACACCCTATAAACACCCAGCGTAGCATCACGTCCTCTTTTCTTCCCTCGGCTACGCAGGTGAGTGAGTAGTGGATGTAGCTGTCGTTGTGTGTCGAGGATACTCCCAGGAGTGCTCTGCAGTGTTTTGTCATCATTGTTCTATTACAGGGTGACACCGTGCTACGAAGTAGGGTGAACGGGTTGGGCAAACCTGTTCACGGCACGAGGCTTAGTTGTCTTGTCTGCCGGTTAGCCTCCCAGCTAATTGCGTTATCTGTTGCTTGTTAGCTTCAGCTGGATGCTAGCCTCTTCTCTCTGGAGTTTGAGTCTGGGTACCGTGCCTTCCCAGGCTAGGGGAGACACTCTAGCTAAACACCGAGTCACACCTTGACGTCCAAACTTCGCATACTATCTTACTGGCTGGAGCTGCAGCTGTTGCCAGAGTGAGATTCAGAGGATGTGCGCCTCACTAATCTCGCCAGAGTTAGCCAGTCTGTTCTCATTGCCTCTCCTCACACCTAGTCTGACACTGTCAGTTGAGTTGGGCTCCTCACATCCATACCTTTGGGGGATTGTGAGTGGAATTTCTCCAATATATTCTGATATCCGTAGAATGTGGTGTTATACAGATTATCTCGTCTATAAGACATATCTGTATTTCTGCTTCTGTCTAGACGGGGAGAATATCATCCACGCCATACTACTGCGATAAATGCAATGCTGGCTTGGCTTCGATTGATGCCCATTCCAACTGTATTATGTGCCTGGGCTTAGAGCCTGCCATTCAGGCTGTGGATTCTGCCAACTTTGGCTGAGGCGGCCCAGTCAGCCTCTCTGTCTTTGCAGCTCTGCTCTCTAAGCCTGACAGGCTCCGTTGAAGACTTAAGACAGGAGGATCCTGACGCGATCCCCGTCTTTGCTGGTAATGACCTAGACGAAGAGACCTCTGAGGCAGGTTCTGGGTCAGCCAACCATGGCTCAGAGAGGGCTGAGAGTGAAGTCCCTGTTCATCAGCTGATATGCAGGAGTTCCTCTAAAGAGTTCTGAAAGCTCTGGATATTAATCCAGATCTTAACAGCAACCTGGCCAGAGTGTACATTCCTCAGTGCTCCAAGTTCTCCAATGAACTACATCAATCTTGGACTAAGGTGAACTCAAGGTCCCATGTCTAAAGCCAGTGAAAGCCTTCACGGACCATCATGGCTTCTCCCGAGGAGTTGGGACTGGGCCAGTACCCAGTCGTGGACCCCATTATTGCGGCCATGGTCCTCCCAGACGAGATCATTGGTAGGTCTCCCCGCCGTCCTCCGAGACCTCATCTGGCATACCTGCACGGTCTGATATCTGGCCTGTCCACTGATGGGGACCCTGAGCTGATGGCTGAAATGACTCTGGTGTCCAGACTCCTCTCCCTCTTAAACACTTGAGATGTCACGTGCTAAGGTCAAAGCCCTGTCTATGATCATCATGTCACGCAGACCCCTGTGTTGTCACCGACAAAGATGTCGGCCTCTGTGAAGAAACCCTTTATGGAGCTCCCCATTTCCCCGGTCCTAGAGTGGACACCATTCTAGACCAAATGACATAGAGACCCTGCAGTCTTTCATGGGTCCCCCTTAAGCGAAATAGAACATTCCTATTTTGAGTGTTCTAGTGTGTTCAGTAGAGAGCCAGTGTTCTTGCAGTGTGCAGTGGTCCCAGTCTACACAGGTAATTACACACCAGCTGTCACACTGTTCACACGGGTGTGTGTGTTTCAGAGCCCTAAAGCAGATGGTCCAATTCCTGCCCAAATATTTGCGTTTACCCACCACCACGCGTGCACACACCCTTGTTGAAATCCTTTTAACATGTGCCAGGGTGCCATCCATTTCCTCCTGCTGAGGTGGAGCATTTCCTGTGTGAGTGTGTGTGTGAGTGAAAAAAGTGGTGCATTTACTAAATCAGAGCAATACCTCCCATTTAATGATCTGTTTCAGGGAGACAAACCCCTCCCGCCGGGTTCTCTTGAGACACACACACACTAAACCCTCCTCTGTTCTATGCTCCATGCCCTTCTACTTCAGACAGTATAGTCATGTCCCCATGACACGCAAACTGGTGTGTGTGTGTGTGTGTGTGTTCCCCCTCCAGGCAGTGAGTATGATGATGAGGAGGTGGACTATGAGGAGTCAGACAGTGATGAGTCCTGGACCACGGAGAGTGCCATCAGCTCCGAGTCTATCCTCAGCTCCATGTGTATGAACGGAGGAGAGGAGAAACCCTTCGCCTGCCCTGTGCCTGGCTGCAAGAAGAGATACAAGGTGCAGTACACACACAGCCCCAGTTTATAGAACAGTCCCTAGCTCTGTTATTCTGCTACACACTAGTCCTCTATATATCAGTTCAGTGTAGCCTATGATCTGTGTAGTGGAGGTTTTCACCTCAGGATGTGAGGGGGAGTTTCCTCTAGCAATGTCAGTGTTTGCAATGTTGTTCCTGGATGTTGCTTTTAGGGATTTTCACTAAGATAATGTAAGGGGAATTATTATTTTTCTAGGAGTGGGGCAGTCCCACTCCTTTTCTATTTGATTCTTTATTAGGTAGGACAGTAAAGGACTGACAGGAAAGGAAGGAGGATAGGGGATGCTAGAATAGCAGTCGGTCGGATGTGAACCCACGCTCACACAGGTACCTGTATTCTGGAGGCAGCCACTTAGACCGCTAGACCACGCCAGGCCTGCTAATCTGTCTCTCTCCCTCATTCAGAATGTGAACGGTATTAAATACCATGCCAAGAACGGCCACCGGACACAGATCCGTGTGCGGAAGCCCTTCAAGTGCCGCTGTGGGAAGAGCTACAAGACGTCCCAGGGCCTGAGACACCACACCATCAACTTCCACCCGCCCGTCTCCGCCGACATCATCCGCAAGATGCAGGGCTAGAAAAAAACAAAAAACATTTCCCTATTCCTCACCAGCACTCCCAACCCCAACCACCCCACACTTTTTCAATGTCAATATCCACCCCACCTTGACCAACCAACCAAAACATATCCCTATGCCTTCTGGCCCAACCTTAGGGGTGACAACCCAAACCCCTATTCCTTCTGGCCCAACCTTAATATGCTGACCACACCGCCCACGTTGCAAAATAAATGTACAGATCCATGTTATTAGGTCATTACACCCCCACTGCTGGTGTCTGTTCTATTTGTGATGCTTAACGCACTGCAAGTCCCGCCTCTCCCATCTCATTGGTTTTTAGGAGCATATGCTCACGTGGGTCATTGAAAGATGAACTGAGGTCCACACTCCAGTCCAGTCTGTTGTGGTAATGCGCCTTAAAGTTGGTTGCCAAGCACCATATAAAATCAGAAAAAGAAGTCTGAAGGAGGAGAGATTACTAGAAACTAATTCGGTTTAGCCTTTTATCTGTGGATTAATTGTCAGAGGAGAGGACCTTGTGCATTTCAGGTAAAATAACAACCCAATGTTTATATCCCAGGACAAATTAGTTAACAACAGTAAGCTAGCTAGCTATTGGCAAAAATGTTTAATACTTTTTGACCTGTCCCCAAATTAATATAGTTGGTCCATGGTTTGTTTTGCTATTTCAACCTGCGTGTCCTGATTAGCGTCTGGTGTGGGGGGACAAAATCAACATGCGATGACGCACGCAGACACGCATGCGGTCTGGTCAGCATGTAACCTTACGGGTGACAACCCAAACCCCTATCCCTTCTAGCCCAACCTTAGGGGTGACAACCCAAACCCCTATCCCTTCTAGCCCAACCTTAGGGGTGACAACCCAAACCCCTATCCCTTCTAGCCCAACCTTAGGGGTGACAACCTAAACCCCTATCCCTTCTAGCCCAACCTTACGGGTGACAACCCAAACCCCTATCCCTTCTAGCCCAACCTTAGGGGTGACAACCTAAACCCCTATCCCTTCTAGCCCAACATTAGGGGTGACAACCTAAACCCCTATCCCTTCTAGCCCAACCTTAGGGGTGACAACCTGAACCCCTATCCCTTCTAGCCCAACCTTAGGGGTGACAACCTAAACCCCTATCCCTTCTAGCCCAACCTTAGGGCTGACAACCTGAACCCCTATCCCTTCTAGCCCAACCTTAGGGGTGACAACCCAAACCCCTATCCCTTCTAGCCCAACCTTAGGGGTGACAACCTAAACCCCTATCCCTTCTAGCCCAACATTAGGGGTGACAACCTGGGTGACAACCTAAACCCCTATCCCTTCTAGCCCAACCTTAGGGGTGACAACCTGAACCCCTATCCCTTCTAGCCCAACCTTAGGGGTGACAACCTAAACCCCTATCCCTTCTAGCCCAACCTTAGGGCTGACAACCTGAACCCCTATCCCTTCTAGCCCAACCTTAGGGGTGACAACCTGAACCCCTATCCCTTCTAGCCCAACCTTAGGGGTGACAACCTGAACCCCTATCCCTTCTAGCCCAACCTTAGGGGTGACAACCTGAACCCCTATCCCTTCCTTAGGGGTTAGCCCAACCTTAGGGTGTGACAACCTGACAACCCCTATCCCTTCTAGCCCAACCTTAGGGACAACCTGTGACAACCTTAGGGGTGAACCCCTATCCCTTCTAGCCCAACCTTAGGGGTGACAACCTGAACCCCTATCCCTTCTAGCCCAACCTTAGGGGTGACAACCTGAACCCCTATCCCTTCTAGCCCAACCTTAGGGGTGACAACCTGAACCCCTATCCCTTCTAGCCCAACCTTAGGGGTGACAACCTGAACCCCTATCCCTTAGCCCAACCTAGGGGTGACCCAACCTTAGCCCAACCTTAGGGGTGTGACAACCTGAACCCCTATCCCTTCTAGCCCAACCTTAGGGGGTGACAGGGGTGACCTGAACCCCTATCCCTTCTAGCCCAACCTTAGGGGTGACAACCTGAACCCCTATCCCTTCTAGCCCAACCTTAGGGGTGACAACCTGAACCCCTATCCCTTCTAGCCCAACCTTAGGGGTGACAACCTGAACCCCTATCCCTTCTAGCCCAACCTTAGGGGTGACAACCTGAACCCCTATCCCTTCTAGCCCAACCTTAGGGGTGACAACCTGAACCCCTATCCCTTTCTAGACCCAACCTTAGGGGTGACAACCTGAACCCCTATCCCTTCTAGCCCAACCTTAGGGGTGACAACCTGAACCCCTATCCCTTCTAGCCCAACCTTAGGGGTGACAACCTGAACCCCTATCCCTTCTAGCCCAACCTTAGGGGTGACAACCTGAACCCCTATCCCTTCTAGCCCAACCTTAGGTGGTGACAACCTGAAACCCCCTATCCCTTCTAGCCCAACCTTAGGGGTGACAACCTGAACCCCTATCCCTTCCATTGACAACCTGAACCCCTAGCCCAACCTTAGGGGTGACAACCTGAACCCCTATCCCTTCTAGCCCAACCTTAGGGGTGACAACCTGAACCCCTATCCCTTCTAGCCCAACCTTAGGGGTGACAACCTGAACCCCTATCCCTTCTAGCCCAACCTTAGGGGTGACAACCTGAACCCCTATCCCTTCTAGCCCAACCTTAGGGGTGACAACCTGAACCCCTATCCCTTCTAGCCCAACCTTAGGGGTGACAACCTGAACCCCTATCCCTTCTAGCCCAACCTTAGGGGTGACAACCCCTGAGCCCCCTTATGACAACCTGAACCCCTATCCCTTCTAGCCCAACCTTCTAGAACCCCCCAACCTTAGGGGTGACAACCTGAACCCCTATCCCTTCTAGCCCAACCTTAGGGGTGGGTGACAACCTGAACCCCCTATCCCTTCTAGCCCAACCTTAGGGGTGACAACCTGAACCCCTATCCCTTCTAGCCCAACCTTAGGGGTGACAACCTGAACCCCTATCCCTTCTAGCCCAACCTTAGGGGTGACAACCTGAACCCCTATCCCTTCTAGCCCAACCTTAGGGGTGACAACCTGAACCCCTATCCCTTCTAGCCCAACCTTAGGGGTGACAACCTGAACCCCTATCCCTTCTAGCCCAACCTTAGGGGTGACAACCTGAACCCCTATCCCTTCTAGCCCAACCTTAGGGGTGACAACCTGAACCCCTATCCCTTCCTCCCACACACTAAAGGATCTAGTGCATGCTTTAACTTGTTTATGTCTTGTATTATGTTCTTTGGTTTTCACATGTTACTCTCTCTTATTTTAATAATATGCATCTTTATAGGCTTTTTTTGTTGTTTGTACATTTGCACATTCTTATGCTATCCCAACTATTTCCGTTACTTTTTGTATTGACATACGGTGCTAACAAAACGAAAACAAAGAAAAGAAAAAGAAAGAAAAAACAAAACAGAAGAAGAAGAGTAATGTAAAAGAGAAGGAGGAAGGTGTGGATGTTGAGTTGGATTATACAGTCTATATATAGATATATAAACAATAGATGTGTGTATATATACAAATATAAGTATTCATCAGCATATACTAAGTAGTTCCACTTTACTTTCAAGCTTTATTTTTTTATATTCTTTTTCGATATATTTTCCAGATATGATTTTCTTTTGATATTTCATCAATATGTTTTTTTTCTTCCATTCCTCAACCTGTTCTGTTGTCACAGGTCAAACTTTAAACAGCTAGGTGACCTCAGGTCTAGATATCCCCAGCAGCAAAAACAAAGAGACTACGGCTTGAATCCTAACTTCAGATCTGCTTCCCTAAATATATTTTTCACAGTTCTGATTGATTTTAATGCACATATTTCATGTTAGTGTTCAGCCCAAATAGAGAAACAAGGAAACTATTGCATTTCTTCTTTCCCTCTGTTCTAGAACAGTTCTATGATTTCAGAATGGATTGTGCATCCTGTATTCTAGAAGTTTATTCCAGACTGTAGTGTGAGCAGACCAGATGAGGCATCATCCTGTATTCTAGAAGTTTATTCCAGACTGTAGTGTGAGCAGACCAGATGAGGCATCATCCTGTATTCTAGGTTATTCCAGACTGTAGTGTGAGCAGACCAGTTGAGGCATCATCCTGTATTCTAGAAGTTTATTCCAGACTGTAGTGTGAGCAGACCAGATGAGGCATCATCCTGTATTCTAGAAGTTTATTCCAGACTGTAGTGTGAGCAGACCAGATGAGGCATCATCCTGTATTCTAGGTTATTCCAGACTGTAGTGTGAGCAGACCAGTTGAGGCATCATCCTGTATTCTAGGTTATTCCAGACTGTAGTGTGAGCAGACCAGTTGAGGCATCATCCTGTATTCTAGGTTATTCCAGACTGTAGTGTGAGCAGACCAGTTGAGGCATCATCCTGTATTCTAGGTTATTCCAGACTAGTGTGAGCAGACCAGATGAGGCATCATCCTGTATTCTAGGTTATTCCAGACTGTAGTGTGAGCAGACCAGTTGAGGCATCATCCTGTATTCTAGGTTATTCCAGACTGTAGTGTGAGCAGACCAGTTGAGGCATCATCCTGTATTCTAGGTTATTCCAGACTGTAGTGTGAGCAGACCAGATGAGGCATCATCCTGTATTCTAGGTTATTCCAGACTAGTGTGAGCAGACCAGTTGAGGCATCATCCTGTATTCTAGGTTATTCCAGACTGTAGTGTGAGCAGACCAGTTGAGGCATCATCCTGTATTCTAGGTTATTCCAGACTGTAGTGTGAGCAGACCAGATGAGGCATCATCCTGTATTCTAGGTTATTCCAGACTAGTGTGAGCAGACCAGTTGAGGCATCATCCTGTATTCTAGGTTATTCCAGACTGTAGTGTGAGCAGACCAGATGAGGCATCATCCTGTATTCTAGGTTATTCCAGACTAGTGTGAGCAGACCAGTTGAGGCATCATCCTGTATTCTAGGTTATTCCAGACTAGTGTGAGCAGACCAGTTGAGGCATCATCCTGTATTCTAGGTTATTCCAGACTAGTGTGAGCAGACCAGATGAGGCATCATGCTCTATTCTATTCCAGTTGCCAAGTATTGTTTCTGGTTACTTTTCCATGATCATTGCCAACAGCTCTCTACTGCCAAACATTTACATTACCATGTGCCTGAGGGGGGAGGGGAGAGCGACTGTCATACGGTTTCGTCAAAGAGGTGCGCAAGCGTGTCAAGAGAACACGGGTCTCATTGCGCCTCCAGTGTGTGTGTGTGTGTGTATGTGTGTGTGTGTGTCGATGGTATGTTTTGTTTTTGTGCATGTGTTTGTCTTCGGGTGTATCTCCAGAGATTACACCTACAAACTTTGATGGCCTTGCGTTGTAGACTACAGCATTCCAGTACAGTCTCGTGTGAGTGTGTTGCTTCTTAGCCAAGTCTTTCTGCAGTATCTGAGCTTTTCAGCTTCTTGTGTTATTATTCCGCCTTCTGTTACAGTCCTCCATAGTGTTATAATATACGGCTGTCTCAAATGACACCCTATTTTTGTATACGGGGAATAGTGACATTTTAGATGAGTCCTGTGTTTTAAATGACACCCTATTCCATAAAGTGCACTACCTATGGAATGCCATTTGGGATGCAGATAGTGTCATAACCAGGACCTTGCCCATAGCCTTCTGCTTTACAGAAGCAGTCTGATGTACTGTCAAATTGTGTCAAGGTAAGCATGTTCTGGCCTATTTGTGATACCATGCCTTCAGAGTACAGCAGAGCGGTGTAGTGTCAAAAAGTGGTGCCCGTTGGCAAAATGTTACCCCGTGCCAGGCCCAAAAACATTTCTAACCTGTTCTGTACTGTGATAATGGTCTGAGTCTGATGGTACCCCAACACACACGCTTGACTGTTGCCATAACAACCCTTGACATGGGCGTGGCAAAGTGCACCTGTATTCACAAAGCGTCTCAGAGTAAGTGCCTCGCTAATAACAGAAGCCTTTGAAACAATAATGAATACGAGCGGGGACCTGATTCTAGAACACCACTCCAACTGAGACACTATGTGAATACAGGCCCAGCATACGAGAAAGAGGAAGGTAGCATTGTTTTTGATTGTGGCTGTACAGAATGAGAGTCTGTGCCAGGTTTTCCGTACTTGGAAGCCTTGGGCCCAGCACATTTTGGCGAGGGGACAGAGACCAGAGTTCACCAGTTCGGGATCTGTCAAACACTTATAAACCTGTCCTCTCCCTGCAGAGATGCAGGTCACTATGGTTACCGTTTAAAAGGGAGCCTGACGGTATTACACAGCGGGGATGTGAGGAGTACAGTACAAGCGTGTGTGAGGGGGACTATTCCGATATATTGTGTACAGTGAATGTATTGTAATGTGTGTCAAGTGCGTTTAAATTATATTTTCATATGTTAAGTGGAGAACAATGTTTCCTATTTGTACGGAGGCAACAGAGGGTGTGAGGAAGGAGACCTGTGTACTATATCAAACTGTTTTTACATAAGCTGCTGCTTCATAAATGTGAACACTATTACATTAAAAATAAAGAGAACATTAGCCAGAACTGTCTGAATGGGGTTGGGGGGTTTTGACCCAGAAGATGGAAAGACAAATTGACAATTGTATCCATTTGACAAGCGTACTTTATTTTTAATGCTCACATACAAACCTATGCACGCACACACGCACGCACGCACGCACACACACACATACACTTTCAAAGGGCCGCATTTGGACATGACAGACACACGTGTGCAACTTATGAAGCCAAAAGTACAGCACTGTGGTCACATTGAAAGAACAGTAAAATCTCAGACTGACAGTAGATGACAGGAATCAGAAACACGCGCACAAGAAACTTACTTTGACCCAAATAAAGGAGGTAAAGATGGCAATCGTTAGAATCTTAACACGGTGAAAGAGTCCATAGCCAAGAGTACAGTAGTTTTCTATAGCGTTCATATTTCCAGTTACCTTCCCTCCAATCAACCGAAGCGGAATGTCAGCCTATCCAATGAATGGAGACCAGGAAGTAAAACATCAATCTGTCATGACTAAAACATGTGGGAGTACATTGTCACAACAGCAATTGAAATAGTTCTACTTCTCATATATTTTTTTATTTCAGCAATAAGGCCCAAGGGGGTGTGGTATATGGCCAATATACCACGACTAAGGGCAGTTCTTTATACGCAACGTGGAGTGCCTGGACACAGCCCTTAGCCATGGTATATTGGTCATACATCACAATCTCCTGAGGTGCCTTATTGCTATTATAAACTGGTTATCAATGCAATTAGAGCAGTAAAAATAGTTGTTTTGCCATCCATACCTGTGGTAAACGGTCTAATATAGCACAGCTGTCAGCCAATCAGCATTCAGGGCTTGAACCACCCAGTTATACACACATATACATTCAGAATAATAAAGTATTATCTCCTCCCAAGATCCTACCCCCCCCCCCCCTCCCTCTCCATGGTAGAAGTTTCCACAGATCTAGGTTCAGGTAAACCAAATCCTAACCCCCCTCCCTCTCCATGGTAGAAGTTTCCACAGATCTAGGTTCAGGTAAACCAAATCCTAATCCCCCCCTCCCTCTCCATGGTAGAAGTTTCCACGGATCAAGGTTCAGGTAAACCAAATCCTAACCCCCCCTTCCCTCTCCATGGTAGAAGTTTCCACAGATCTAGGTTCAGGTATACCAAATCCTAACCTTAACCATTAGAGGGGAAATGCAAAACTGACCATTAGTGTCTAGGGGCAACGTGCTCCTACTCTCCCTCACATCCCTGGATGTCACCTGTTTCTACAAGTGGCTACAGAGTCACTGGGAGTAGAAACTGAAAATCAAGTCTTGTAAAGTAGGTACTATTGACTGGCTGATTAACGCAGATGAATCCTACAGATACTAAACACATCCAGTGATGATATCATCAACATGGGACAAAACCAAAGAACTCCAAGGCTCCGAAACCTCACGCAAAACATTCTTTGTTGTTGTAAGTTCCCTAAACTGACAAACTCCCCCTTGTAGAAAGTCATACACACTCCTTGATGTTTTTAAATGTAGCATATTCTCGTGGAAGTGTGTGAGGCCAAGGCTGGAGTTAATTCCATTTCGATTTACAACAAAGTGCAATTTACCCCCAATGATTTCTCTCATCTTGATTTGGAATCTCCCTTCTTGAATGAAATCATCTCGACCCCCATTTGAGTAAAGGTTCCTTTATTCTTCTTTACCTCCCTTAATCCAAACCTTCCCTTTCACACACACTCCCCCATCTGCCCTGCTACTCCATGTTGGCGAATTTTAGCACATGGCCGTCAAAGTGTGTGAGCATGTGCTTCTGGAAGAGCTGCTGATGGCAGTGGAGGGGGAACTGCTCAGAGCACACAGGACACACCTTCCAGTGGCTCTCCACGTGCTGCTCAAAGCTACGCTGCTCAAAGTGGGGCGGGAAGATCACCTCGCACAACAGACAGCGCTTGTGAACCTCACCACTGAGTGGAGGGAGAAAGACCATAGAAACGAGGGGAGAGAGAAGGAGAGGGGGGAGAGAGGAGAGGGGGGGAGAGAGAAGGAGCAGAGGGGGAGAGAGAAGGAGCAGAGAGGAGGGGGAGAGAGAAGGAGCAGAGGGGGGGGGAGAGAAGGAGCAGAGGGAGAGAAGGAGCAGAGGGGAGAGAGAGAGAGGGGAGGAGAGAGGAGCAGAGGGAGAGAAGGAGCAGAGGGGGAGAGAGGAGAGGGGAGAGAAGGAGAGGGGGAGAGAGAAGGGGCAGAGGGGGAGAGAGAAGGGGCAGAGGGGGAGAGAGAAGGGGCAGAGGGGAGAGAGAAGGGGCAGAGGGGGGAGAGAGAGTATGGAGTTGGTCCCCCCTTTGCACTCTTCTGAAAGCTTTCCACTTGATGTTTTGCTTATTGCTTCCATTCAGCCACAAGAACATTAGTGAGGTCAGGTACTGATGTTGGGCGATTACGCCTGGCTCGCAGTCGGCGTTCCAATTCATTCAAAGGTGTTTGATGGGGAAAAAGTGAGGTCAGGGCTCTGTGCAGGCCAGTCAAGTTCTTCCACACCGATCTCTGTATGGACCTCGTTTTGTGCACGGGGTATTGTCATGCTGAAACAGGAAAGGGCCTGCCACAAAGTTGGAAGCACAGAATCGTCCACAATGTTGCATGCTGTAGAGGTTAACTACCAGGGCTTGTGTGCAGCTGCTCGGCCATAGAAACCCATTTCATGAAGTTCCCGACGAACAGCTGTTGTGCTGACGTTGCTTCCAGAGGCAGTTTGGAACTCGGGAGTGAGTGTTGCAACCGAGGACAGGCGTTTTTTACGCGCCACATGCATCATCACTTGGCGGCCCTGTTCTGTGAGCCTGTGTGGCCTACCACTTACCGGCTGAGCCGTTGTTTCTCTTAGATCTCCACTTCACAATAACAACACTTACAGTTGACAGGTGCAGCTCTAGCAGGGCAGAAATTTGACGAACTGACTTGTTGGAAAGGTGGCATCCTATGACGGCGCCACATTGATAGTCACTGAGCTCTTCAGTACGGGCCATTCTACTGCCAATGTTTGTCTATGGAGATTGCATGGCGGTGTGCTCGATTTTATACACCTGTCAGCAATGGGTGTGGCTGAAATATCCAAATCCACTCATTTGTCCACATACTTTTTACATGTAGTGTAGCTAGGTGTGGGTCTTACCTCGAGTGTTGTCGGTGGAGTAGGGGTTCCCGTATTGCAGCTCTGCAGGTCTCTGTGGTACCAGGGGGGGTGGGGAGGGGTCCTGGGGGTAGGGAAGTGGGTAGCGCAGCAACACAGGCTGTTTGACCTCTGACACCTGACCATCAGCCTCCTGCTCCCTCTGTCGGCCCTGACACTGCTGCAGCTCCTAGCATGGGGAGAAGATTGCCAGTGAAGACAACTTAAAACAAAACTAATTATTGGAAAACATATTAGCACCCAAGAAAACCAGGTAATCTTTCCAATCATTTAGGGTTTAGGGTTTGTTTGATTGGTTGATTTAAATGTATTGGATAATTAAAAGCAGTATGCTGCTCCTGCTGGAGACAACATTTACATAAAAAATTATTGAGGATAAAAACAAAGTCTGGAGGCTTATTTCTATTGAGGTCCAGCAACAAAACCAATGTCAAGGGGCGTGGTTTCATCTTGACATTACCCGACTAACAGCTAGCCTTAACTGAAACAATAACAAAAGGTAACCTCACCTCTGTTTTGGTAAAAAGCCTGGAGAAATGTTACCACTCAAATTCATAGACAGAGCTATGGATGCAAGGACTGACCATCCATATCGAAATGATAGTTTCAATAATGTTTTCAATAATGTTGGGTCTTGATGGGGTTCAACAGTTGAACTAAACTCATGAGGCATTTAGAAGTTATATTCTTCAAAAATCAATGAGTATATATCATAAATTAAGTCCAGGATGGATGTAGCAACTAACGATCCCAGCTTTAGCCCATTACAGTCTAAGCCCTAAGCTTTATGGAATTGTTTTAAAGAAGGGCATGACTCATAACAAGGATCATTTTGCTATTTGATTTCATATTTTAATACCCCTTTAAGTATCAACAAAATATATACGAATTTGGCCTTTGCTATTAGCCCATACAAACGCTTTGAATAACAGATTCACTACATGGAACAACAGCAAGCCCCCCCCCCAAAAAAAAAATCAAAAGGACGTTTATTCTGAAGTGTCTATCCTATATCTGAGAGATATAAGAAAGATTAGGAAACATTAAATATTTTTACTGTATTTAACCCCTTATTTTTGGCACTAAACATTCTCCATATATACAGTACTAGTGAACAGTTTGGACACACCTACTCATCCAAGGTTTTGGGATGAGTTAGACCGCAGAGTGAAGGAAAAGCAGCCAACAAGTGCTCATCATATGTGGGAACTCCTTCAAGACTGTTGGAAAAGCATTCCAGGTGAAGCTGGTTGAGAGAATGCCAAGTGTGCAAAGTCATCAAGGCAAAGGGTGGTTACTTTGAAGAATCTCAAATGTTAAATATATTTTGATTTGTTTAACACTTGTTTGGTTACTACATGATTCCATATGTGTTATTTCATAGTTGTGATGTCATCACTATTATTCTACAATGTAGAAAATTGTACAAATTATGAAAAACCCTGGAATGAGTAGGTGTGTCCAAACCTGACTGGTACTGTACTTCCATTCATTTTTTCAACTGGTACCGGGAGACCTTCAGAGGAGTCCTGTGAGACCTGTGGGCATCCTAGAGCAAAACATGTATGTGTTCGTGAGAGTCTCACCTTTCACAGAGGGGTCATATTATTGTGTAGCCCAAACTGTTTGAAAGCTACAGACAGAAGATGGCAGATCGGCTGTATCGACTTCAGACGAGTCCCAATACACTTCTGGGGGCCGTAGAGCAAAAGGGAGCACGCCATCGCGAGTCTCAACTTTCCATAGAGGGGTCAAAATAGTTTGTGGCAAACCGTTCAGACAATTTTGCGAAAAGACCGATTTTCTTTCTCCCCTCGCCTCTTTCTTCCTCACCCCTCTTGATAAACTAGATAGCCCTGCACTAATGAAGTTAACATTTAAACGAGGCTGACCACAGGGTGAAACAAACACAGAGGATGACATTTGCACCATTTAAATGGTTAGCGTATCATGGCAGTACTGTATCATTAGTTGGAATCTAGAAATTGGGGAGGAAGCTATATAAATAGTAGTAGGTTGGTAAATGCAGTGCTTTTGGTAGGCTTATTATGGGGTGGCAAGTAGCCTAGTGGTTAGAGCGTTGGGCCAGTAACTGAAAGGCTGCTGGATCGAATCCCCGAACTCACAAGGTAAAAATCGGTCGTTCTGCCCCTGAACAAGGCAGTTGTTCCCCGGTAGGCCGTCATTGTAAATAATAATTTGTTCTTAACTGACTTGCCAAGTTAAATAAAGGTTAAATGTAAAAAAAAATCTAATATATAATATAAACTCTTGCAGGCTTCAGTAGTAGCTCTATGAAAGCACTTAATAAAAACTGTTATAAGTGGTGAATGTTAATAGTACCTCCTTGAGTTGATTCTTCTTTCTGAGGGCCTGAGCCAGACTCTCCTTCAGCTCTGTCACCTCCATGGCCCTCTCTACCATCTGGATCTACACAGAGGAAACATTAGACAAAACACTAGAGTTGATTCTTCTCTCTGAGGGCCTGAGCCAGACTCTCCTTCAGCTCTGTCACCTCCATGGCCCTCTCTACCATCTGGATCTACACAGAGGAAACATTAGACAAAACACTAGAGTTGATTCTTCTCTCTGAGGGCCTGAGCCAGACTCTCCTTCAGCTCTGTCACCTCCATGGCCCTCTCTACCATCTGGATCTACACAGAGGAAACATTAGACAAAACACTAGAGTTGATTCTTCTCTCTGAGGGCCTGAGCCAGACTCTCCTTCAGCTCTGTCACCTCCATGGCCCTCTCTACCATCTGGATCTACACAGAGGAAACATTAGACAAAACACTAGAGTTGATTCTTCTCTCTGAGGGCCTGAGCCAGACTCTCCTTCAGCTCTGTCACCTCCATGGCCCTCTCTACCATCTGGATCTACACAGAGGAAACATTAGACAAAACACTAGAGTTGATTCTTCTCTCTGAGGGCCTGAGCCAGACTCTCCTTCAGCTCTGTCACCTCCATGGCCCTCTCTACCATCTGGATCTACACAGAGGAAACATTAGACAAAACACTAGAGTTGATTCTTCTCTCTGAGGGCCTGAGCCAGACTCTCCTTCAGCTCTGTCACCTCCATGGCCCTCTCTACCATCTGGATCTACACAGAGGAAACATTAGACAAAACACTAGAGTTGATTCTTCTCTCTGAGGGCCTGAGCCAGACTCTCCTTCAGCTCTGTCACCTCCATGGCCCTCTCTACCATCTGGATCTACACAGAGGAAACATTAGACAAAACACTAGAGTTGATTCTTCTCTCTGAGGGCCTGAGCCAGACTCTCCTTCAGCTCTGTCACCTCCATGGCCCTCTCTACCATCTGGATCTACACAGAGGAAACATTAGACAAAACACTAGAGTTGATTCTTCTCTCTGAGGGCCTGAGCCAGACTCTCCTTCAGCTCTGTCACCTCCATGGCCCTCTCTACCATCTGGATCTACACAGAGGAAACATTAGACAAAACACTAGAGTTGATTCTTCTCTCTGAGGGCCTGAGCCAGACTCTCCTTCAGCTCTGTCACCTCCATGGCCCTCTCTACCATCTGGATCTACACAGAGGAAACATTAGACAAAACACTAGAGTTGATTCTTCTCTCTGAGGGCCTGAGCCAGACTCTCCTTCAGCTCTGTCACCTCCATGGCCCTCTCTACCATCTGGATCTACACAGAGGAAACATTAGACAAAACACTAGAGTTGATTCTTCTCTCTGAGGGCCTGAGCCAGACTCTCCTTCAGCTCTGTCACCTCCATGGCCCTCTCTACCATCTGGATCTACACAGAGGAAACATTAGACAAAACACTAGAGTTGATTCTTCTCTCTGAGGGCCTGAGCCAGACTCTCCTTCAGCTCTGTCACCTCCATGGCCCTCTCTACCATCTGGATCTACACAGAGGAAACATTAGACAAAACACTAGAGTTGATTCTTCTCTCTGAGGGCCTGAGCCAGACTCTCCTTCAGCTCTGTCACCTCCATGGCCCTCTCTACCATCTGGATCTACACAGAGGAAACATTAGACAAAACACTAGAGTTGATTCTTCTCTCTGAGGGCCTGAGCCAGACTCTCCTTCAGCTCTGTCACCTCCATGGCCCTCTCTACCATCTGGATCTACACAGAGGAAACATTAGACAAAACACTAGAGTTGATTCTTCTCTCTGAGGGCCTGAGCCAGACTCTCCTTCAGCTCTGTCACCTCCATGGCCCTCTCTACCATCTGGATCTACACAGAGGAAACATTAGACAAAACACTAGAGTTGATTCTTCTCTCTGAGGGCCTGAGCCAGACTCTCCTTCAGCTCTGTCACCTCCATGGCCCTCTCTACCATCTGGATCTACACAGAGGAAACATTAGACAAAACACTAGAGTTGATTCTTCTCTCTGAGGGCCAGACTCTCCTTCAGCTCTGTCACCTCCATGGCCCTCTCTACCATCTGGATCTACACAGAGGAAACATTAGACAAAACACTAGAGTTGATTCTTCTCTCTGAGGGCCTGAGCCAGACTCTCCTTCAGCTCTGTCACCTCCATGGCCCTCTCTACCATCTGGATCTACACAGAGGAAACATTAGACAAAACACTAGAGTTGATTCTTCTCTCTGAGGGCCTGAGCCAGACTCTCCTTCAGCTCTGTCACCTCCATGGCCCTCTCTACCATCTGGATCTACACAGAGGAAACATTAGACAAAACACTAGAGTTGATTCTTCTCTCTGAGGGCCTGAGCCAGACTCTCCTTCAGCTCTGTCACCTCCATGGCCCTCTCTACCATCTGGATCTACACAGAGGAAACATTAGACAAAACACTAGAGTTGATTCTTCTCTCTGAGGGCCTGAGCCAGACTCTCCTTCAGCTCTGTCACCTCCATGGCCCTCTCTACCATCTGGATCTACACAGAGGAAACATTAGACAAAACACTAGAGTTGATTCTTCTCTCTGAGGGCCTGAGCCAGACTCTCCTTCAGCTCTGTCACCTCCATGGCCCTCTCTACCATCTGGATCTACACAGAGGAAACATTAGACAAAACACTAGAGTTGATTCTTCTCTCTGAGGGCCTGAGCCAGACTCTCCTTCAGCTCTGTCACCTCCATGGCCCTCTCTACCATCTGGATCTACACAGAGGAAACATTAGACAAAACACTAGAGTTGATTCATCTCTCTGAGGGCCTGAGCCAGACTCTCCTTCAGCTCTGTCACCTCCATGGCCCTCTCTACCATCTGGATCTACACAGAGGAAACATTAGACAAAACACTAGAGTTGATTCTTCTCTCTGAGGGCCTGAGCCAGACTCTCCTTCAGCTCTGTCACCTCCATGGCCCTCTCTACCATCTGGATCTACACAGAGGAAACATTAGACAAAACACTAGAGTTGATTCTTCTCTCTGAGGGCCTGAGCCAGACTCTCCTTCAGCTCTGTCACCTCCATGGCCCTCTCTACCATCTGGATCTACACAGAGGAAACATTAGACAAAACACTAGAGTTGATTCTTCTCTCTGAGGGCCTGAGCCAGACTCTCCTTCAGCTCTGTCACCTCCATGGCCCTCTCTACCATCTGGATCTACACAGAGGAAACATTAGACAAAACACTAGAGTTGATTCTTCTCTCTGAGGGCCTGAGCCAGACTCTCCTTCAGCTCTGTCACCTCCATGGCCCTCTCTACCATCTGGATCTACACAGAGGAAACATTAGACAAAACACTAGAGTTGATTCTTCTCTCTGAGGGCCTGAGCCAGACTCTCCTTCAGCTCTGTCACCTCCATGGCCCTCTCTACCATCTGGATCTACACAGAGGAAACATTAGACAAAACACTAGAGTTGATTCTTCTCTCTGAGGGCCTGAGCCAGACTCTCCTTCAGCTCTGTCACCTCCATGGCCCTCTCTACCATCTGGATCTACACAGAGGAAACATTAGACAAAACACTAGAGTTGATTCTTCTCTCTGAGGGCCTGAGCCAGACTCTCCTTCAGCTCTGTCACCTCCATGGCCCTCTCTACCATCTGGATCTACACAGAGGAAACATTAGACAAAACACTAGAGTTGATTCTTCTCTCTGAGGGCCTGAGCCAGACTCTCCTTCAGCTCTGTCACCTCCATGGCCCTCTCTACCATCTGGATCTACACAGAGGAAACATTAGACAAAACACTAGAGTTGATTCTTCTCTCTGAGGGCCTGAGCCAGACTCTCCTTCAGCTCTGTCACCTCCATGGCCCTCTCTACCATCTGGATCTACACAGAGGAAACATTAGACAAAACACTAGAGTTGATTCTTCTCTCTGAGGGCCTGAGCCAGACTCTCCTTCAGCTCTGTCACCTCCATGGCCCTCTCTACCATCTGGATCTACACAGAGGAAACATTAGACAAAACACTAGAGTTGATTCTTCTCTCTGAGGGCCTGAGCCAGACTCTCCTTCAGCTCTGTCACCTCCATGGCCCTCTCTACCATCTGGATCTACACAGAGGAAACATTAGACAAAACACTAGAGTTGATTCTTCTCTCTGAGGGCCTGAGCCAGACTCTCCTTCAGCTCTGTCACCTCCATGGCCCTCTCTACCATCTGGATCTACACAGAGGAAACATTAGACAAAACACTAGAGTTGATTCTTCTCTCTGAGGGCCTGAGCCAGACTCTCCTTCAGCTCTGTCACCTCCATGGCCCTCTCTACCATCTGGATCTACACAGAGGAAACATTAGACAAAACACTAGAGTTGATTCTTCTCTCTGAGGGCCTGAGCCAGACTCTCCTTCAGCTCTGTCACCTCCATGGCCCTCTCTACCATCTGGATCTACACAGAGGAAACATTAGACAAAACACTAGAGTTGATTCTTCTCTCTGAGGGCCTGAGCCAGACTCTCCTTCAGCTCTGTCACCTCCATGGCCCTCTCTACCATCTGGATCTACACAGAGGAAACACTAGACAAAACACTAGAGTTGATTCTTCTCTCTGAGGGCCTGAGCCAGACTCTCCTTCAGCTCTGTCACCTCCATGGCCCTCTCTACCATCTGGATCTACACAGAGGAAACATTAGACAAAACACTAGAGTTGATTCTTCTCTCTGAGGGGGCCAGACTCTCCTTCAGCTCTGTCACCTCCATGGCCCTCTCTACCATCTGGATCTACACAGAGGAAACATTAGACAAAACACTAGAGTTGATTCTTCTCTCTGAGGGCCTGAGCCAGACTCTCCTTCAGCTCTGTCACCTCCATGGCCCTCTCTACCATCTGGATCTACACAGAGGAAACATTAGACAAAACACTAGAGTTGATTCTTCTCTCTGAGGGCCTGAGCCAGACTCTCCTTCAGCTCTGTCACCTCCATGGCCCTCTCTACCATCTGGATCTACACAGAGGAAACATTAGACAAAACACTAGAGTTGATTCTTCTCTCTGAGGGCCTGAGCCAGACTCTCCTTCAGCTCTGTCACCTCCATGGCCCTCTCTACCATCTGGATCTACACAGAGGAAACATTAGACAAAACACTAGAGTTGATTCTTCTCTCTGAGGGCCTGAGCCAGACTCTCCTTCAGCTCTGTCACCTCCATGGCCCTCTCTACCATCTGGATCTACACAGAGGAAACATTAGACAAAACACTAGAGTTGATTCTTCTCTCTGAGGGCCTGAGCCAGACTCTCCTTCAGCTCTGTCACCTCCATGGCCCTCTCTACCATCTGGATCTACACAGAGGAAACATTAGACAAAACACTAGAGTTGATTCTTCTCTCTGAGGGCCTGAGCCAGACTCTCCTTCAGCTCTGTCACCTCCATGGCCCTCTCTACCATCTGGATCTACACAGAGGAAACATTAGACAAAACACTAGAGTTGATTCTTCTCTCTGAGGGCCTGAGCCAGACTCTCCTTCAGCTCTGTCACCTCCATGGCCCTCTCTACCATCTGGATCTACACAGAGGAAACATTAGACAAAACACTAGAGTTGATTCTTCTCTCTGAGGGCCTGAGCCAGACTCTCCTTCAGCTCTGTCACCTCCATGGCCCTCTCTACCATCTGGATCTACACAGAGGAAACATTAGACAAAACACTAGAGTTGATTCATCTCTCTGAGGGCCTGAGCCAGACTCTCCTTCAGCTCTGTCACCTCCATGGCCCTCTCTACCATCTGGATCTACACAGAGGAAACATTAGACAAAACACTAGAGTTGATTCTTCTCTCTGAGGGCCTGAGCCAGACTCTCCTTCAGCTCTGTCACCTCCATGGCCCTCTCTACCATCTGGATCTACACAGAGGAAACATTAGACAAAACACTAGAGTTGATTCTTCTCTCTGAGGGCCTGAGCCAGACTCTCCTTCAGCTCTGTCACCTCCATGGCCCTCTCTACCATCTGGATCTACACAGAGGAAACATTAGACAAAACACTAGAGTTGATTCTTCTCTCTGAGGGCCAGACTCTCCTTCAGCTCTGTCACCTCCATGGCCCTCTCTACCATCTGGATCTACACAGAGGAAACATTAGACAAAACACTAGAGTTGATTCTTCTCTCTGAGGGCCTGAGCCAGACTCTCCTTCAGCTCTGTCACCTCCATGGCCCTCTCTACCATCTGGATCTACACAGAGGAAACATTAGACAAAACACTAGAGTTGATTCTTCTCTCTGAGGGCCTGAGCCAGACTCTCCTTCAGCTCTGTCACCTCCATGGCCCTCTCTACCATCTGGATCTACACAGAGGAAACATTAGACAAAACACTAGAGTTGATTCTTCTCTCTGAGGGCCTGAGCCAGACTCTCCTTCAGCTCTGTCACCTCCATGGCCCTCTCTACCATCTGGATCTACACAGAGGAAACATTAGACAAAACACTAGAGTTGATTCTTCTCTCTGAGGGCCTGAGCCAGACTCTCCTTCAGCTCTGTCACCTCCATGGCCCTCTCTACCATCTGGATCTACACAGAGGAAACATTAGACAAAACACTAGAGTTGATTCTTCTCTCTGAGGGCCTGAGCCAGACTCTCCTTCAGCTCTGTCACCTCCATGGCCCTCTCTACCATCTGGATCTACACAGAGGAAACATTAGACAAAACACTAGAGTTGATTCTTCTCTCTGAGGGCCTGAGCCAGACTCTCCTTCAGCTCTGTCACCTCCATGGCCCTCTCTACCATCTGGATCTACACAGAGGAAACATTAGACAAAACACTAGAGTTGATTCTTCTCTCTGAGGGCCTGAGCCAGACTCTCCTTCAGCTCTGTCACCTCCATGGCCCTCTCTACCATCTGGATCTACACAGAGGAAACATTAGACAAAACACTAGAGTTGATTCTTCTCTCTGAGGGCCTGAGCCAGACTCTCCTTCAGCTCTGTCACCTCCATGGCCCTCTCTACCATCTGGATCTACACAGAGGAAACATTAGACAAAACACTAGAGTTGATTCTTCTCTCTGAGGGCCTGAGCCAGACTCTCCTTCAGCTCTGTCACCTCCATGGCCCTCTCTACCATCTGGATCTACACAGAGGAAACATTAGACAAAACACTAGAGTTGATTCTTCTCTCTGAGGGCCTGAGCCAGACTCTCCTTCAGCTCTGTCACCTCCATGGCCCTCTCTACCATCTGGATCTACACAGAGGAAACATTAGACAAAACACTAGAGTTGATTCTTCTCTCTGAGGGCCTGAGCCAGACTCTCCTTCAGCTCTGTCACCTCCATGGCCCTCTCTACCATCTGGATCTACACAGAGGAAACATTAGACAAAACACTAGAGTTGATTCTTCTCTCTGAGGGCCTGAGCCAGACTCTCCTTCAGCTCTGTCACCTCCATGGCCCTCTCTACCATCTGGATCTACACAGAGGAAACATTAGACAAAACACTAGAGTTGATTCTTCTCTCTGAGGGCCTGAGCCAGACTCTCCTTCAGCTCTGTCACCTCCATGGCCCTCTCTACCATCTGGATCTACACAGAGGAAACATTAGACAAAACACTAGACAAAACATTGTACGCATTTGGCCACAAGGGAAAGAGAAGTTACATATGTAGCCTTTAATAAGTCATCATGTATATATCATCCCAGACATAACCTATTCTAGTGCACTGGGGTGAATGTAAATCAAACACGTGTGTAGATATATATAAGTACTCACACCCCTTGACTTTGTTTGACATTTTGTTGTGTTACAAAGTGGGAAGCTGCACAGAATAGTCGAATGTAAAAGTAGAAGAAACATTCTAATGTTTTGTCAAATGTATGGAATATAAAACACATACATCTTCATTAAGTATTCAACCCTCTGAGTCAATACATGTTAGAATCACCTTTGACAGTGATTACAGCTTTGAGTCTTTCTGGGTAAGTCTCTAAGATCTTTCCACACCTGGATTGTATAATATTTACACACAAAAAAAAATGTAAACCTTCAAGCTCTGTCAAGTTGGTTGTTGATCATTTCTAAACGGCCATTTTCAAGTCTTGCCACAGATGTTCAAGACAATTTAAGTCAAAACTGTAACTAGGCCACTCAGGAACATTCAATGTCATCTTGGTAAGCAACTCCAGTTGTATATTTGGCCTTGTGTTTTAAGTTATTGTCCAGCTGAAAGGTGAATTTACCTCCCAGCGTCTTATCTTCTAGGATTATGCTTTAATGCCTTATTGCAAACAGGATGCATGTTTTGGAACATTTGTACTCTGTAGTGGCTTCCTGTTTTTCATCGGTCTTACAGGTCAGCCATTAAACTTACTGTTTTAAAGTCACCATTGGCCTCATGGTGAAATCCCTGAGCGGTTTCCTTCCTCTCCGGTCAACTGTTAGGAAGAACACCCGTATCTTTCTAGTGACTGAGTGTATTGATACATCATCCAAAGTGTCATTAATAACAGTTTCGGTGCCCTTCTTTGCAAGGCATTAGAAAACCTCCCTGGTCTTTGTGGTTGAATCTGTGTTTGAAATTCACTGCTCGGCCGAGGGACCTTATAGATAATTGTATTTGTAGGGTAAGGATAAGGTAGTCCGTGCAACTTACTATGTGACTTGTTAAGCACATGTTTACTCCTGAACTTATTTAGGGTTGCCATAACAAAGGGGTTGAATACTTATTGCATCAAGACATTTAAGCTTTCCATTTTTAATGAATTTGTAAATTATGGGATATTGTGTGTAGGTCAGTGACACAAAATCTAAATTTCATCCATTTTAAATTCCGTCTAACACACATTTTTGGGGAGAAAGCCAAGGGGTGTGAATACTTTCTGAAGGCACTGGGTGCACATTGTTAAGTTACAGCCTTATACTACCTCATCAATCTCCACACAATACCCCATAATGACAAAGAAAAAACAGGTTTTTAGAAATGTTTTGTATTCAGACCCTTTCCTCTGAGACCCAAAATTGAGCTCAGGTGCATCCCGAGTGGCGCAGCGGTCTAAGGCACTGCATCTCAGTGGGGCGGCAGCGTAGCCTAGTGGCTAGAGCGTTGGACTAGTAACCGGAAGGTTGCGAGTTCAAACCCCTGAGCTGACAAGGTACAAATCTGTCGTTCTGCCCCTGAACAGGCAGTTAACCCACTGTTCCCAGGCCGTCATTGAAAATAAGAATATGTTCTTAACTGACTTGCCTGGTTAAATAAAGGTAAAATTAAAATTTAAAAAAAGAGTCAGTGCAAGAGGCACTGCATCTCAGTGCAAGAGGCACTGCATCTCAGTGCAAGAGGCACTGCATCTCAGTGCAAGAGGCACTGCATCTCAGTGCAAGAGGCACTGCATCTCAGTGCAAGAGGCACTGCATCTCAGTGCAAGAGGCACTGCATCTCAGTGCAAGAGGCACTGCATCTCAGTGCAAGAGGCACTGCATCTCAGTGCAAGAGGCACTGCATCTCAGTGCAAGAGGCACTGCATCTCACTACAGTCCCTGGTTCGAATCCAGGCTGTATCACATCCGGCCGTGATTGGGAGTCCCATAGGGCGGCGCACAATTGGTCCAGCATCGTCCAGGTTTGGCCGGTGTAGGCAGTCATTGTAAATAAGAATTTGTTCTTAACCTCTTGAACCTATAGGGGCGCTGTGTCATTATTGGATAAAAAGACGTGCCCGTTTTAAGCACAATATTTTGTCACGAAAAGATGCTCGACTATGCATGGAATTGACAGCCTTGGAAAGACACAACTCTGACGTCTCCAAAACTGAAAATATATTATCTGTGCGTGCCCCAGATCTAATGCAACAGGCGAAACCAAGATGATGTTTCATACAGGAAATGTCCCGGATTCTGAAGGCGCTGTGTTCCAATGTCTCCTTATATGGCTGTGAATGCGCCAGGAATGAGCCTGCGCTTTCTGTATATTCCCCGAGGTGTCTGCAGCATTGTGACGTGTTTGTAGGCATATCATTGGAAGATTGACCATAAGAGACTAGATTTACCTGGTGTCCCGCCCGGTGTCCTGTGTGCGTAATCTGTAAATCCATGCGCGTTCCATTTCTTCAGAATTGAAAGTAAACTGCCACGATGGATTTTATCGTCGATAGATATGTGAAAAACACCTTGAGGATTGATTCTAAACATCGTTTGCCATGTTTCTGTCGATATTATGGAGTTAATTTGGAAAAAAGTTTGCGTTTTAATTACTTATTTATTATTATTTTTCCTTACCCAAACGCGATGAACAAAACGGAGCGATTAGTCGACACAAATAATATTTTTTGTAAAAACGGAACATTTGCTATCTAACAGAGTCTCCTCATTGAAAACATCTGAAGTTCTTCAAAGGTAAATGATTTTATTTGAATGCTTTTATGGTTTTTGTGGAAAATGTTGCATGCTGAATGCTAATGCTAAATGGTACGTTAGCCATCAATACTGTTACACAAATGCTTGTTTTGCAATGGTTGAGAAGCATATTTTGAAAATCTGAGATGACAGTGTTGTTAACAAAAGGCAAAGCTTGAGAGCAAATATATTTATTTAATTTCATTTGCGATTTTCATGAATAGTTAACGTTGCGTTATGGTAATGAGCTTGAGGCTGTAGTCACGATACCGGATCCGGGATGGCTCGACGCAAGAAGTTAACTGACTTGATTAGTTAAACAAAAGTTAAATAAAACTTTTTAAAATCCTGTTTCCATTGATCATCCTTGAGATGTTTCTACAACTTGATTGGAGTCCACCTGTGATAAATTCAATTGTTTGGACATGATTTGGAAAGGAACACACCTGTCAATGTTAGGTCCAACAGTTGACAGTGCATGTCAGAGCAAAAACATCACTGCTCTAGAGGAGATCTGCATGGAGGAATGGGCCAAAATACCAGCAACAGTGTGTGAAAACCTTGTGAAGACTTACAGAAAACGTTTGATCTCTGTCATTGCCAACAAAGGGTATATAACAAAGACCATTAGGGTTACTAACTGTGTCTGTGTATTTATCTCTCTCCAGACCATTAGGGATACTAACTGTGTATTTATCTCTCTCCAGACCATTAGGGTTACTAACTGTGTCTGTGTATTTATCTCTCTCCAGACCATTAGGGTTACTAACTTTATTTATCTCCAGACCATTAGGGTTACTAACTGTGTATTTATCTCAGACCATAGGGTTACTAACTGTGTATTTATCTCTCTCCAGACCATTAGGGTTACTAACTGTGTATTTATCTCTCTCCAGACCATTAGGGTTACTAACTGTGTATTTATCTCTCTCCAGACCATTAGGGTTACTAACTGTGTATTTATCTCTCTCCAGACCATTAGGGTTACTAACTGTGTATTTATCTCTCTCCAGACCATTAGGGTTACTAACTGTGTATTTATCTCTCTCCAGACCATTAGGGTTACTAACTGTGTATTTATCTCTCTCCAGACCATTAGGGTTACTAACTGTGTATTTATCTCTCTCCAGACCATTAGGGTTACTAACTGTGTATTTATCTCTCTCCAGACCATTAGGGTTACTAACTGTGTATTTATCTCTCTCCAGACCATTAGGGTTACTAACTGTGTATTTATCTCTCTCCAGACCATTAGGGTTACTAACTGTGTATTTATCTCTCTCAGACCATTAGGGTTACTAACTGTGTATTTATCTCTCCAGACCATTAGGGTTACTAACTGTGTATTTATCTCTCTCCAGACCATTAGGGTTTAACTGTGTATTTACTCCAGACCATTAGGGTTACTAACTGTGTATTTATCTCTCTCCAGACCATTAGGGTTACTAACTGTGTCCAGACCATTAGGGTTATCTCTCTCCAGACCATTAGGGTTACTAACTGTGTATTTATCTCTCTCCAGACCATTAGGGTTACTAACTGTGTATTTATCTCTCTCCAGACCATTAGGGTTACTAACTGTGTGTATTTATCTCTCTCCAGACCATTAGGGTTACTAACTGTGTATTTATCTCTCTCCAGACCATTAGGGTTACTAACTGTGTATTTATCTCTCTCCAGACCATTAGGGTTACTAACTGTGTATTTATCTCTCTCCAGACCATTAGGGTTACTAACTGTGTCTGTGTATTTATTTATCTCTCCAGACCATTAGGGTTACTAACTGTGTATTTATCTCTCTCCAGACCATTAGGGTTACTAACTGTGTATTTATCTCTCTCCAGACCATTAGGGTTACTAACTGTGTCTGTGTATTTATCTCTCTCCAGACCATTAGGGTTACTAACTGTGTATTTATCTCTCTCCAGACCATTAGGGTTACTAACTGTGTATTTATCTCTCTCCAGACCATTAGGGTTACTAACTGTGTCTGTGTATTTATCTCTCTCCAGACCATTAGGGTTACTAACTGTGTCTGTGTATTTATCTCTTTCCAGACCATTAGGGTTACTAACTGTGTAATTATCTCTCTCCAGACCATTAGGGTTACTAACTGTGTATTTACCTCTCTCCAGACCATTAGGGTTACTAACTGTGTATGTGTATTTATCTCTCTCCAGACCATTAGGGTTACTAACTGTGTATTTATCTCTCTCCAGACCATTAGGGTTACTAACTGTGTATTTATCTCTCTCCAGACCATTAGGGTTACTAACTGTGTATTTATCTCTCTCCAGACCATTAGGGTTAGGGTTACTAACTGTGTATTTATCTCTCTCCACACCATTAGGGTTACTAACTGTGTATTTATCTCTCTCCAGACCATTAGGGTTACTAACTGTGTATTTATCTCTCTCCAGACCATTAGGGTTACTAACTGTGTATTTATCTCTCTCCAGACCATTAGGGTTACTAACTGTGTATTTATCTCTCTCCAGACCATTAGGGTTACTAACTGTGTATTTATCTCTCTCCAGACCATTAGGGTTACTAACTCCAGACCATTAGGGTAACTGTGTAATTATCTCTCTCCAGACCATTAGGGTTACTAACTGTGTATTTATCTCTCTCCAGACCATTAGGGTTACTAACTGTGTATGTGTATTTATCTCTCTCCAAACCATTAGGGTTACTAACTGTGTATTTATCTCTCTCCAGACCATTAGGGTTACTAACTGTGTATTTATCTCTCTCCAGATCATTAGGGTTACTAACTGTGTATTTATCTCTCTCCAGTATTTATCTCTCTCCAGACCATTAGGGTTACTAACTGTGTATTTATCTCTCTCCACACCATTAGGGTTACTAACTGTGTATTTATCTCTCTCCAGACCATTAGCGTTACTAACTGTGTATTTATCTCTCTCCAGACCATTAGGGTTACTAACTGTGTATTTATCTCTCTCCAGATCATTAGGGTTACTAACTGTGTATGTATCTCTCTCCAGACCATTAGGGTTACTAACTGTGTATTTATCTCTCTCCAGACCATTAGGGTTACTAACTGTGTATTTATCTCTCTCCAGACCATTAGGGTTACTAACTGTGTATTTATCTCTCTCCAGACCATTAGGGTTACTAACTGTGTATTTATCTCTCTCCAGACCATTAGGGTTACTAACTGTGTCTGTGTATTTATCTCTTTCCAGACCATTAGGGTTACTAACTGTGTATTTATCTCTCTCCAGACCATTAGGGTTACTAACTGTGTCTGTGTATATCTCTCTCCAGACCATTAGGGTTACTAACTGTGTATTTATCTCTCTCCAGACCATTAGGGTTACTAACTGTGTATTTACCTCTCTCCAGACCATTAGGGTTACTAACTGTGTATGTGTATTTATCTCTCTCCAGACCATTAGGGTTACTAACTGTGTATTTATCTCTCTCCACACCATTAGGGTTACTAACTGTGTATTTATCTCTCTACAGACCATTAGGGTTACTAACTGTGTATTTATCTCTCTCCAGACCATTAGGGTTACTAACTGTGTATTTATCTCTCTCCAGATCATTAGGGTTACTAACTGTGTATTTATCTCTCTCCAGACCATTAGGGTTACTAACTGTGTATTTATCTCTCTCCAGACCATTAGGGATACTAACTGTGTATTTATCTCTCTCCAGACCATTAGGGATACTAACTGTGTATTTATGTCTCTCCAGACCATTAGGGTTACTAACTGTGTCTGTGTATTTATCTCTCTCCAGACCATTAGGGTTACTAACTGTGTATTTATCTCTCTCCAGACCATTAGTGTTACTAACTGTGTATTTATCTCTCTCCAGACCATTAGGGTTACTAACTGTGTATTTATCTCTCTCCAGACCATTATGGTTACTAACTGTGTCTGTGTATTTATCTCTCTCCAGACCATTAGGGTTACTAACTGTGTATTTATCTCTCTCCAGACCATTAGGGTTACTAACTGTATATTTATCTCTCTCCAGACCATTAGGGTTACTAACTGTGTATTTATCTCTCTCCAGACCATTAGGGATACTAACTGTGTCTGTGTATTTATCTCTCTCCAGATCATTAGGGTTACTAACTGTGTATTTATCTCTCTCCAGACCATTAGGGTTACTAACTGTGTATTTATCTCTCTCCAGACCATTAGGGTTACTAACTGTGTATTTATCTCTCTCCAGATCATTAGGGTTACTAACTGTGTATTTATCTCTCTCCAGACCATTTGGGTTACTAACTGTGTATTTATCTCTCTCCAGACCATTAGGGATACTAACTGTGTATTTATCTCTCTCCAGACCATTAGGGTTACTAACTGTGTCTGTGTATTTATCTCTCTCCAGACCATTAGGGTTACTAACTGTGTATTTATCTCTCTCCAGACCATTAGGGTTACTAACTGTGTATTTATCTCTCTCCAGACCATTAGGGTTACTAACTGTGTATTTATCTCTCTCCAGACCATTAGGGGGTTACTAACTGTGTCTGTGTATTTATCTCTCTCCAGACCATTAGGGTTACTAACTGTGTATTTATCTCTCTCCAGACCATTAGGGTTACTAACTGTGTATTTATCTCTCTCCAGACCATTAGGGTTACTAACTGTGTATTTATCTCTCTCCAGACCATTAGGGTTACTAACTGTGTATTTATCTCTCTCCAGACCATTAGGGTTACTAACTGTGTATTTATCTCTCTCCAGACCATTAGGGTTACTAACTGTGTATTTATCTCTCTCCAGACCATTAGGGTTACTAACTGTGTATTTATCTCTCTCCAGACCATTAGGGTTACTAACTGTGTATTTATCTGTGTATTTATCTCTCCAGACCATTAGGGTTACTAACTGTGTCTGTGTATTTATCTCTCTCCAGACCATTAGGGTTACTAACTGTGTATTTATCTCTCTCCAGACCATTAGGGTTACTAACTGTGTATTTATCTCTCTCCAGACCATTAGGGTTACTAACTGTGTCTGTGTATTTATCTCTTTCCAGACCATTAGGGTTACTAACTGTGTATTTATCTCTCTCCAGACCATTAGGGTTACTAACTGTGTCTCTGTATATCTCTCTCCAGACCATTAGGGTTACTATCTGTGTATTTATCTCTCTCCAGACCATTAGGGTTACTAACTGTGTATTTACCTCTCTCCAGACCATTAGGGTTACTAACTGTGTCTGTGTATTTATCTCTCTCCAGACCATTAGGGTTACTAACTGTGTCTGTGTATTTATCTCTTTCCAGACCATTAGGGTTACTAACTGTGTAATTATCTCTCTCCAGACCATTAGGGTTACTAACTGTGTATTTACCTCTCTCCAGACCATTAGGGTTACTAACTGTGTATGTGTATTTATCTCTCTCCAAACCATTAGGGTTACTAACTGTGTATTTATCTCTCTCCAGACCATTAGGGTTACTAACTGTGTATTTATCTCTCTCCAGATCATTAGGGTTACTAACTGTGTATTTATCTCTCTCCAGACCATTAGGGTTACTAACTGTGTATTTATCTCTCTCCACACCATTAGGGTTACTAACTGTGTATTTATCTCTCTCCAGACCATTAGCGTTACTAACTGTGTATTTATCTCTCTCCAGACCATTAGGGTTACTAACTGTGTATTTATCTCTCTCCAGATCATTAGGGTTACTAACTGTGTATGTATCTCTCTCCAGACCATTAGGGTTACTAACTGTGTATTTATCTCTCTCCAGACCATTAGGGTTACTAACTGTGTATTTATCTCTCTCCAGACCATTAGGGTTACTAACTGTGTATTTATCTCTCTCCAGACCATTAGGGTTACTAACTGTGTATTTATCTCTCTCCAGACCATTAGGGTTACTAACTGTGTCTGTGTATTTATCTCTTTCCAGACCATTAGGGTTACTAACTGTGTATTTATCTCTCTCCAGACCATTAGGGTTACTAACTGTGTCTGTGTATATCTCTCTCCAGACCATTAGGGTTACTAACTGTGTATTTATCTCTCTCCAGACCATTAGGGTTACTAACTGTGTATTTACCTCTCTCCAGACCATTAGGGTTACTAACTGTGTATGTGTATTTATCTCTCTCCAGACCATTAGGGTTACTAACTGTGTATTTATCTCTCTCCACACCATTAGGGTTACTAACTGTGTATTTATCTCTCTACAGACCATTAGGGTTACTAACTGTGTATTTATCTCTCTCCAGACCATTAGGGTTACTAACTGTGTATTTATCTCTCTCCAGATCATTAGGGTTACTAACTGTGTATTTATCTCTCTCCAGACCATTAGGGTTACTAACTGTGTATTTATCTCTCTCCAGACCATTAGGGATACTAACTGTGTATTTATCTCTCTCCAGACCATTAGGGATACTAACTGTGTATTTATGTCTCTCCAGACCATTAGGGTTACTAACTGTGTCTGTGTATTTATCTCTCTCCAGACCATTAGGGTTACTAACTGTGTATTTATCTCTCTCCAGACCATTAGTGTTACTAACTGTGTATTTATCTCTCTCCAGACCATTAGGGTTACTAACTGTGTATTTATCTCTCTCCAGACCATTATGGTTACTAACTGTGTCTGTGTATTTATCTCTCTCCAGACCATTAGGGTTACTAACTGTGTATTTATCTCTCTCCAGACCATTAGGGTTACTAACTGTATATTTATCTCTCTCCAGACCATTAGGGTTACTAACTGTGTATTTATCTCTCTCCAGACCATTAGGGATACTAACTGTGTCTGTGTATTTATCTCTCTCCAGATCATTAGGGTTACTAACTGTGTATTTATCTCTCTCCAGACCATTAGGGTTACTAACTGTGTATTTATCTCTCTCCAGACCATTAGGGTTACTAACTGTGTATTTATCTCTCTCCAGATCATTAGGGTTACTAACTGTGTATTTATCTCTCTCCAGACCATTTGGGTTACTAACTGTGTATTTATCTCTCTCCAGACCATTAGGGATACTAACTGTGTATTTATCTCTCTCCAGACCATTAGGGTTACTAACTGTGTCTGTGTATTTATCTCTCTCCAGACCATTAGGGTTACTAACTGTGTATTTATCTCTCTCCAGACCATTAGGGTTACTAACTGTGTATTTATCTCTCTCCAGACCATTAGGGTTACTAACTGTGTATTTATCTCTCTCCAGACCATTAGGGTTACTAACTGTGTCTGTGTATTTATCTCTCTCCAGACCATTAGGGTTACTAACTGTGTATTTATCTCTCTCCAGACCATTAGGGTTACTAACTGTGTATTTATCTCTCTCCAGACCATTAGGGTTACTAACTGTGTATTTATCTCTCTCCAGACCATTAGGGTTACTAACTGTGTATTTATCTCTCTCCAGACCATTAGGGTTACTAACTGTGTATTTATCTCTCTCCAGACCATTAGGGTTACTAACTGTGTATTTATCTCTCTCCAGACCATTAGGGTTACTAACTGTGTATTTATCTCTCTCCAGACCATTAGGGTTACTAACTGTGTATTTATCTCTCTCCAGACCATTAGGGTTACTAACTGTGTCTGTGTATTTATCTCTCTCCAGACCATTAGGGTTACTAACTGTGTATTTATCTCTCTCCAGACCATTAGGGTTACTAACTGTGTATTTATCTCTCTCCAGACCATTAGGGTTACTAACTGTGTCTGTGTATTTATCTCTTTCCAGACCATTAGGGTTACTAACTGTGTATTTATCTCTCTCCAGACCATTAGGGTTACTAACTGTGTCTCTGTATATCTCTCTCCAGACCATTAGGGTTACTATCTGTGTATTTATCTCTCTCCAGACCATTAGGGTTACTAACTGTGTATTTACCTCTCTCCAGACCATTAGGGTTACTAACTGTGTCTGTGTATTTATCTCTCTCCAGACCATTAGGGTTACTAACTGTGTATTTATCTCTCTCCACACCATTAGGGTTACTAACTGTGTATTTATCTCTCTCCAGACCATTAGGGTTACTAACTGTGTATTTATCTCTCTCCAGACCATTAGGGTTACTAACTGTGTATTTATCTCTCTCCAGATCATTAGGGTTACTAACTGTGTATTTATCTCTCTCCAGACCATTTGGGTTACTAACTGTGTATTTATCTCTCTCCAGACCATTAGGGATACTAACTGTGTATTTATCTCTCTCCAGACCATTAGGGTTACTAACTGTGTCTGTGTATTTATCTCTCTCCAGACCATTAGGGTTACTAACTGTGTATTTATCTCTCTCCAGACCATTAGTGTTACTAACTGTGTATTTATCTCTCTCCAGACCATTAGGGTTACTAACTGTGTATTTATCTCTCTCCAGACCATTAGGGTTACTAACTGTGTCTGTGTATTTATCTCTCTCCAGACCATTAGGGTTACTAACTGTGTATTTACCTCTCTCCAGACCATTAGGGTTACTAACTGTGTCTGTGTATTTATCTCTCTCCAGACCATTAGGGTTACTAACTGTGTATTTATCTCTCTCCACACCATTAGGGTTACTAACTGTGTATTTATCTCTCTCCAGACCATTAGGGTTACTAACTGTGTATTTATCTCTCTCCAGACCATTAGGGTTACTAACTGTGTATTTATCTCTCTCCAGATCATTAGGGTTACTAACTGTGTATTTATCTCTCTCCAGACCATTTGGGTTACTAACTGTGTATTTATCTCTCTCCAGACCATTAGGGATACTAACTGTGTATTTATCTCTCTCCAGACCATTAGGGTTACTAACTGTGTCTGTGTATTTATCTCTCTCCAGACCATTAGGGTTACTAACTGTGTATTTATCTCTCTCCAGACCATTAGTGTTACTAACTGTGTATTTATCTCTCTCCAGACCATTAGGGTTACTAACTGTGTATTTATCTCTCTCCAGACCATTAGGGTTACTAACTGTGTCTGTGTATTTATCTCTCTCCAGACCATTAGGGTTACTAACTGTGTATTTATCTCTCTCCAGACCATTAGGGTTACTAACTGTGTATTTATCTCTCTCCAGACCATTAGGGTTACTAACTGTGTATTTATCTCTCTCCAGACCATTAGGGTTACTAACTGTGTCTGTGTATTTATCTCTCTCCAGACCATTAGGGTTACTAACTGTGTATTTATCTCTCTCCAGACCATTAGGGTTACTAACTGTGTATTTATCTCTCTCCAGACCATTAGGGTTACTAACTGTGTCTGTGTATTTATCTCTATCCGGAGACACTATCAAAGGAAAGAGCCTACTATTTACTGCACAGATGAGCATACACTCACTCACAGAACTCAAACACACACACACACGCCTCACTGACTCTGAGAGAAGTACACACTTAGTCATGAGAAACACACACTTGCTCGTGCACAGACACACACAGACACACACTGAGCCAGTCCAGAGGAATATGAGGACCAGAGGAGGAACAATATAGACTGAGATGACCTCACAGGGCTGACAGACACAACCTTATCATTCTGGCAGAGAGACTGGGTGTGTTTGTGTGTGTACAACTATTGTTCTTAAATGTGAGCATGACCGTGTGTGTGTGTGTGTGTGTGTGTGTGTGTGTGTGTGTGTGTGTGTGTGTGTGTGTGTGTGTGTGTGTGTGTGTGAGAGAATAGTGTGTGTGTATGCGTTGATGACTTACTCTGAATCGCTCCTCCTCATTGGCCAGTCTCTGCTTAAGCGTCTCGTTGATAGCACACTGCTCCGCCCACTTCTCCTCCATCTTCGCCAGCTCTTCCTCCACCGAACGAGTCTGTTCTTTCTCTACCTCTTCCGCAGTCTTCCCCTCATCCTCCACACTCCTCTCATCCACCTCTTCAGCACTCTTCCTCTCCTTCTCCACCTCCACCCAACTCTCCATCTTCATGCTCTCCTCTCCTTCACTCATGTCCTCCTTCCTCTCCTCTCCTCCACTCCTGTCCTCCTTCCTCTCCTCTCCTCCACTCCTGTCCTCCTTCCTCTCCTCTCCTCCACTCCTGTCCTCCTTCCTCTCCTCTCCTCCACTCCTGTCCTCCTTCCTCTCCTCTTCCACACTCCCATCTTCTTTCCCTTCCTCCTCTCCACTCACTTCTCTTTCCATCTCTTCCCTATTCCGCCCCTTCCACTCTTTCTCCCCAGCTCTCATGGTCTCCATGCCGGAGAATGTGTTGGTGTGTGTGTTGGTCTGTGCGTAAGTGTGTGTGTGTTCCCTGTTGTTGTCACGCCGGTTAGGGACTACCGGCCTCTCACTGTCTCCTCTCAGCACAGTTGCAGACAGATTGCCTGTAAACATATACACATCAGAGGCTTTAGTATGAAAGAGATAAGAGAGTGTGTGTCTGTGTGTGTATACCTGCTGTAGGTGACTCTGGACTGGGTGTCAGTGGCTCCTGTGTCATCCCAGTGGCAGCGTTTCTCTTGACCTCCTACAAACATGAGGAAACAAGTTGAATCAATCTGTGGACATCAGACTCACCTAGGCTGCACCCTATTCCTCACCGTTTGGTCAGCTGCGTGATTAACTTCTGTGTTCATAGGTGTTCAAAATGGAGAGTTCCGGCAAAACCGTAGTCTCCACCAAACAGGCCCGACTGGACTACTGCGACTCTCTGTGTTCAACCTTCCCATGTCACCCCGCTCCTCCGTGTCAACCCTCTCCTCCTCGTCACCCCGCTCCTCCGTGTCACCCCGCTCCTCCGTGTCACCCCGCTCCTCCGTGTCACCCCGCTCCTCCGGTCACCCCGCTCCTCCTTGTCACCCCGCTCCTCCTTGTCACCCCGCTCCTCCTTGTCACCCCGCTCCTCCTTGTCACCCCGCTCCTCCTTGTCACCCCGCTCCTCCGGTCACACCGCTCCTCCGTGTCACCCCGCTCCTCCTTGTCACCCCGCTCCTCCTTGTCACCCCGCTTGTCACCCCGCTCCTCCTTGTCATCCCGCTCCTCCTTGTCACCCCGCTCCTCCGTGTCACCCCGCTCCTCCTTGTCACCCCGCTCCTCCTTGTCACCCCACTCCTCCTTGTCACCCCGCTCCTCCTTGTCTTCCCGCTCCTCCTTGTCACCCCGCTCCTCCTTGTCACCCCGCTCCTCCGGTCACACCGCTCCTCCGTGTCACCCCGCTCCTCCTTGTCACCCCGCTCCTCCTTGTCACCCCGCTTGTCACCCCGCTCCTCCTTGTCATCCCGCTCCTCCTTGTCACCCCGCTCCTCCGTGGCACCCCGCTCCTCCTTGTCACCCCGCTCCTCCTTGTCACCCCGCTCCTCCGGTCACCCCGCTCCTCCTTGTCACCCCGCTCCTCCTTGTCACCCCGCTCCTCCTTGTCACCCCGCTCCTCCGTGTCACCCCGCTCCTCCGGTCACCCCGCTCCTCCTTGTCACCCCGCTCCTCCTTGTCACCCCGCTCCTCCGTGTCACCCCGCTCCTCCTTGTCACCCTGCTTGTCACCCCGCTCCTCCGTGTCACCCCGCTCCTCCGTGTCACCCCTCTCCTCCGTGTCACCCCTCTCCTCCTTGTCACCCCGCTCCTCCTTGTCACCCCGCTCCTCCGGTCACCCCGCTCCTCCGTGTCACCCCTCTCCTCCGTGTCACCCCGCTCCTCCGGTCACCCCGCTCCTCCGTGTCACCCCGCTCCTCCTCATACTCCACTGGCTTCCAGTTGAAGCTCACATCCACTACAAGACTATGGTGCTTACCTACAGAGCAGCAAGAGGAACTGACCCCCCCTTCCTTCAGGCTCTGTTCAAACCCTACGCCCCAACCCGAGCACTCCGTTCTGTCACCTCTGGTCTCTTGGTCTCCGACCAGTCCAAGCTCTTCTCTGTCCTGGCACCCCAATGGTGGAACCAGCTTCCCCCTGAAACTAGGACCTCTAGAAACTCTACCTCTTCAAAGAGTACCTTAAATAATCCCACAGCACTACCTCCTCCCCACCTCGAGAAAATAAAAGCCTTTTGTGAACGAACACTCCCATTTGACTTTTCTCCTCACTAGCTCTTACTTTATTGAGGGAAAATGTACGTACTATGACTGGGATATGTGGTTGTCCTATCTAGTTATCTGAATATAAATGCACTAACTGTAAGTCGCTCTGGATAAGAGCATCTGCTAAATTTCTCAAATGTAAAAAAAAATCTAATATACCACAAGATGGCGCTGTGACGATGTGGTGTAGTACAGAATTGTAGACAGACACTCACCCCCTGGGCTTCGCTGATCTTGGCCACCTGCCTACGGAGCCGCTGACACTCCCTGTACTTCTCCTTGTAGTGCTCAGCGGCCATGTGGAGACGCAGCTTCAGCTCCTCCACTTCTCTCTGTAGCACAGCCTCTGCCTCAGACACCACACACCCCCCCTCACTGGAGGTCCCCACACCCTGGGGGAGGGAGAATTAGGGGGGAGCAGACAGCAGACAGAGGAGGTGGGAGAGGGAGAGTTAGGGGGGTTAGAGGGGGAGGGTGGGGCAGACAGTGGGAGGTGGGGGAGGGAGAGTTGGGGGAGGGGGAGCGGACAGCGGGAGGGAGAGTTAAGGGGGAGGGGGTGCAGACAGCAGGAGGTGGGGGAGGGAGAGTTAGGGGGAGGGGGCGCAGACAGAGGGAGGTGGGGGAGGGAGGGAGGGAGAGTTAAGGGGGAGGGGGAGCAGACAGCGGGAGGTGGGGGAAGGAGGGAGAGTTAGGGGGAGGGGGAGCAGACAGCGGGAGGTGGGGGAGGGAGGGAGAGTTAGGGGGAGGGGGAGCAGACAGCGGGAGGTGGGGGAGGGAGGGAGAGTTAAGGGGAAGGGGAGCAGACAGCGGGAGGTGGGGGAGGGAAAGTTAGGGGGAGGGGGAGCAGACAGCAGGAGGTGGGGGAGGGAGAGTTAGGGGGAGGGAGAGCAGACAGAGGGAGGTGGGGGAGGGAGGGAGAGTTAGGAGGGAGGGGGAGCAGACAGCAGGAGGTGGGGGAGGGAGAGTTAGGGGGAGGGAGAGCAGACAGAGGGAGGTGGGGGAGGGAGGGAGAGTTAGGGGGGGGGGGAGCAGACAGCGGGAGGTGGGGGAGGGAGGGAGGGGGAGGGAGAGCAGACAGAGGGAGGTGGGGGAGGGAGGGAGAGTTAGGGGAGGGGGAGCAGACAGAGGGAGGTGGGGGAGGGAGAGTTGGGGGGTAGAGGGGAGGGGTTGGGGGAGTAGTTCAGCACAAAGAGATAATTCAGTGTTGATATTCAGTTACTAAACTTGTCTATAGCACATAGCAGTTATAAATTATTCTTCTATTTCTATTTAACAAAACTGAGAAAGATAAATTCATGAGAGGAAGCAGGAAGCAACTTCCTGGTTCAACTGTATGAATGTGTCTGTGGATATCTATGGTCAGAAATGACCGAATACAAACAGTGTAGTTATTCCCTCCGTAAGGCAATCAAACAACAAAGTGTCAGTATAGAGAGACAATTCAACGGCTCAGACACGAGACGTATGTGGCAGGGTCTACAGAAAATCACAGATTACAAAAAGAAAACCAGCCCCCTTGCGGACGTCGACGTCTTGCTCCCAGACAAATTAAACTTCTTTACGCGCTTTGAGGATAATACAGTGCCGCCGACACTGCCGCTACAAAGGACTGTGGGCTCTCCTCCTCCGTAGCCGATGTGAGTAAGACATTTAAGCGTGTTAACCCTCACAAGGACTGTGGGCTCTCCTTCTCCGTAGCCGATGTGAGTAAGACATTTAAACGTGTTAACCCTCACAAGGACTGTGGGCTCTCCTTCTCCGTAGCCGATGTGAGTAAGACATTTAAGCATGTTAACCCTCACAAGGACTGTGGGCTCTCCTTCTCCGTAGCCGATGTGAGTAAGACATTTAAGCATGTTAACCCTCACAAGGACTGTGGGCTCTCCTTCTCCGTAGCCGATGTGAGTAAGACATTTAAGCGTGTTAACCCTCACAAGGACTGTGGGCTCTCCTTCTCCGTAGCCGATGTGAGTAAGACATTTAAACGTGTTAACCCTCACAAGGACTGTGGGCTCTCCTTCTCCGTAGCCGATGTGAGTAAGACATTTAAGCATGTTAACCCTCACAAGGACTGTGGGCTCTCCTTCTCCGTAGCCGATGTGAGTAAGACATTTAAGCGTGTTAACCCTCACAAGGACTGTGGGCTCTCCTTCTCCGTAGCCGATGTGAGTAAGACATTTAAGCGTGTTAACCCTCACAAGGACTGTGGGCTCTCCTTCTCCGTAGCCGATGTGAGTAAGACATTTAAGCATGTTAACACTCACAAGGACTGTGGGCTCTCCTTCTCCGTAGCCGATGTGAGTAAGACATTTAAGCATGTTAACACTCACAAGGACTGTGGGCTCTCCTTCTCCGTAGCCGATGTGAGTAAGACATTTAAGCATGTTAACCCTCACAAGGACTGTGGGCTCTCCTTCTCCGTAGCCGATGTGAGTAAGACATTTAAGCATGTTAACCCTCACAAGGACTGTGGGCTCTCCTTCTCCGTAGCCGATGTGAGTAAGACATTTAAGCATGTTAACACTCACAAGGACTGTGGGCTCTCCTTCTCCGTAGCCGATGTGAGTAAGACATTTAAGCATGTTAACACTCACAAGGACTGTGGGCTCTCCTTCTCCGTAGCCGATGTGAGTAAGACATTTAAGCATGTTAACACTCACAAGGCTGCCGGCCCAGACGACATCCCTAGCCACGTCCTCAGAGCATGAGCAGACCATCTGGCTGGTGTGTTTACAGACATATTTAACCTCTCCCTATCGGCTGTCCCCACCATTGTTCCTGTTCCTAAGAAAGCTAAGGTAACTGAACGAAATGACTATCGCCCTGTAGCACTCACTTCTGTCATCATTAAGTGTTTTGAGAGACTATTCAAGGATCATATCACCTCGACCCTACCTGACACCCTAGACCCAATTCAGTTTGTTTACCAGCCAATAGGTCCACAGACGATGCAATCGCCATCACACTGCCCTATCCCATCTGGACAAGAGGAATAACTATGTAAGAATGCTGTTCATTGACTACAGCTCAGCCTTCAACACCATAGTACCCTCCAAACTCATCATTAAGCTTGAGACCCTGAGTCTCGACCCCGCCCTGTGCAACTGGGTACAGGACTTCCTGACGGGCCGCCCCCCAGGTGGTGAGGGTAGGTAACAACATCTCCACTCCGCTGATCCTCAACAATGGGGCCCCACAAGGGTGTGTTCTCAGCCCCCTCCTGTACTCCCTGTTCACCCATGACTGCGTGGCCATGCACGCCTCCAACTCAATCATCAAGTTTGAAGATGACACAACAGCGGTAGGCTTGATTACCAACAACGACGAGACGGCCTACAGGGAGGAGGTGAAGGTCCTCGGAGTGTGGTGTCAGGAAAATAACCTCTTACTCAATGTCAGCGAAACAAAAGAGATGATTGTGGACTTCACGAAACAGAAAAGGGAGCACCCCCCGTCCACATCGATGAGACAGCAGTGGAGAAAGCTCCTCGGTGTTCATATCACCCACACACTGAAACGGTCCACGCACACAGACAGTGTGGTGAAGAAGGCGCAACAGTGCATCTTCAACCGCAGGAGGCTGAAAAAATCCTCACTAACTTTTACAGATGCATAATTGAGAGCATCCTGTCAGGCTGTATCACCGCCTGGTACGGCAACTGCTCCGCCCACAACCGCAAGGCACTCTAGAGTGTGGTGCGGTCTGCACAACACATCACCGGGGGCAAACTACCTGCCCTCCAGGACACCTACACCACCCGATGTCACAGGAAGGCCAAAAAGATAATCAAGGACAACAACCACCCGAGCCACTACCTGTTCACCCCGCTATCATCCAGAAGGCGAGGTCAGTACAGGTGCATGAAAGCAGGGACCGAGAGACTGAAGAACAGCTTCCATCTCAATGCCATCAGACTGTTAAACAGCCATCACTAACACAGTGAGGCAGCTGCCAACATACAGACTTGATATCATAGGCCACTTAATAAATGGAACACTAGTCACTTTAATAATGCCACTTTAAAAATGTTTACATATCTCACATTACTCATCTCATATATTATGTATACTGTATCCCTCACTATATATTCTTTACTATCTATTACATCTTAGCCGCTCTGTCACTGCTCATCCATGTATTTTATACTCATATATTAACATCCTGTTCCTTTACTAGATTGTGTGTATTGTTTTTTTTGTGGAATTGTTAGATATTACCTGTTAGATACTGCTGCAATGTGGAATCTAGAAGCACAAGCATTTCAATTGACTCCCATTCACTCCTTTGCCCAGAATGCACCACACAGTCAATTTACAACGTAGAGGCAAAATGCACAATGGCCGTTAATATGAACTGAATGGAGTTTACCATCTTCTTATTTCTGTTATGGTCCCCTTACCACTTCCTGCTGGGAGGTGGTCCTCATGTGGTCCAGCTGCGTCTCCATCCTCCGGCATTCGGCCTGGGCATTGGCCAGGCTGGCACGGAGGGCGTCGGCCTCTAGGCGGGCACGGTACAGCTCGGTCATGGTGCGATCGCGGGCATTCGCTGAGTCACGGAGTTCCGACGCCAACATGGCGGCCTGCTGGCGAGACGCCTGGAGCTGCTCCTCACACTGGCGAAGCTGCTCCCTCAGACGACCCATCTCAGCCTGGAGAGAAGGCAGAGCAGACAGGTTAATACACACACACCCCCCACAACCCCCTTCACCTTGTCGACAGCGTGTGTGTGCAGCTCTTTCTCCACGCGGTCCTTCTGAGTGACGCAGGCTCGGAGCCTGTCCAGTTCTTCCTGAAACTGAGTGATGGTCACCTCTCTGTTGAGCTCCACAGCCTTCAGCATCTGCAGCTCTGCACTCAGCTTAGTGTTCTCCAGCTCCGTGCTGCGCAGGTGGCCCTACACACACACACACACACACACACACACACACACACACACACACACACACACACACACACACACACACTCACACACACACACACACACACACACACACTCACACACACACACACACACACACACACACACACACACACACACACACACACACACACACACACACACACACACACACACACACACACACACAGGGTGCATCCTCTCACCTTGTAGAGGTCCTTCTCGTCCTTGTCGTTCTTCAGTTGAGTCTCCAGACTGTCTCTTTCTGCTGTCAGCTTCTTCAACCTGTCTCTCAGACTGCACAATAACAACAACCACCATTCTCTGTAGAGTATCTATGGTGTGTGCATTTCTCATCACCAGTCCAGTTCCTATCTTTCCAGTGTGTGTGTTCCTCCTCACCAGTCCAGTTCCTATCCTTCCAGTGTGTGCATTTCTCATCACCAGTCCAGTTCCTATCCTTCCAGTGTGTGTGTTCCTCCTCACCAGTCCAGTTCCTATCCTTCCAGTGTGTGTGTTCCTCATCACCAGTCCAGTTCCTATCTTTCCAGTGTGTGTGTTCCTCCTCACCAGTCCAGTTCCTATCTTTCCAGTGTGTGTGTTCCTCCTCACCAGTCCAGTTCCTATCTTTCCAGTGTGTGTTCCTCATCACCAGTCCAGTTCCTATCTTTCCAGTGTGTGTGTTCCTCCTCACCAGTCCAGTTCCTATCCTTCCAGTGTGTGCATTTCTCATCACCAGTCCAGTTCCTATCTTTCCAGTGTGTGTGTTCCTCCTCACCAGTCCAGTTCCTATCCTTCCAGTGTGTGTGTTCCTCCTCACCAGTCCAGTTCCTATCTTTCCAGTGTGTGTGTTCCTCCTCACCAGTCCAGTTCCTATCTTTCCTGTGTGTGTGTTCCTCCTCACCAGTCCAGTTCCTATCTTTCCAGTGTGTGTGTTCCTCCTCACCAGTCCAGTTCCTATCCTTCCAGTGTGTGCATTTCTCATCACCAGTCCAGTTCCTATCTTTCCATTGTGTGTGTTCCTCCTCACCAGTCCAGTTCCTATCTTTCTGCAGTGTGTGTGTTCCTCCTCACCAGTCCAGGTCCTCCTTCCAGCTGTCTGACCCGGTCTTGGCCTCCACCAGTCCAGTCCTCCTCACCTCCTCCCTCTCCTCTGACAGGCCCTGGGAGGAGCGTTCCTCCTGCAACCACACCACACTTAACCTGTCAATAACACTGTCAACCAATCACAGACACCGGAAGTCAGTCCAGTCAGACCAAGGGTGTCAAACTTTGCCCCTTTGTCGATCAATGGAAATGCTGTGTGATAATGAATGTTAGGCCTATTTACCTTCAAACACACTGGCTAGTTTTCCCTCCTAATGTTCTGAAGAGGAGAGGAGACAGAGAGAGGAAGACCGTACTAGTTTTCCCTCCTAATGTTCTGAAGAGGAGAGGAGACAGGGAGAGGAAGACCGTACTAGTTTTCCTCCTAATGTTCTGAAGAGGAGAGGAGACAGGGAGAGGAAGACCGTACTAGTTTTCCCTCCTAATGTTCTGAAGAGGAGAGGAGACAGGGAGAGGAAGACCGTACTAGTTTTCCCTGCTAATGTTCTGAAGAGGAGAGGAGACAGGGAGAGGAAGACCGTACTAGTTTTCCCTCCTAATGTTCTGAAGAGGAGAGGAGACAGGGAGAGGAAGACCGTACTAGTTTTCCCTCCTAATGTTCTGAAGAGGAGAGGAGACAGGGAGAGGAAGACCGTACTAGTTTTCCCTCCTAATGTTCTGAAGAGGAGAGGAGACAGGGAGAGGAAGACCGTACTAGTTTTCCCTCCTAATGTTCTGAAGAGGAGAGGAGACAGGGAGAGGAAGACAGTACTAGTTTTCAATCCTAATGTTCTGAAGAGGAGAGGAGACAGAGAGGAAGATTACTAGCCTGTACCTGGTCCAGCCAGTAATCTCTCCTGTTGGAACACGCTCATGTTGAGAAGTAGAGGACATTAAATCACCCACAATACACACTGCACCTGACAGACAAGAATGCCTACACACACCCCTCCATCTTGCAACACACACACACACTTGTGCATCAGACGCAAACAGGCAGGTGCAGTATGCAAAAAATATATAAAACAAACACACACACACCTTGTCTCCCTTGGGCTTGGATCCCTGGATGGCCGTTCGATTTAACTGCAGACGTTTGGGAGGCACTTCAGCAGCGCATTAAGACCTTATAAAACGTGTCATCGTAAAACTAGCAGCCGCAAAATATGTACTTATGTTTTCATGTTCCAGCTAAAGGATATTTTAATCAGTGCTGACTAGGTGTGTCCCTCTTTCCCGTACTCCACACACACACACACACACACACACACACACACACACACACACACACACACACACACACACACACACACACACACACACACACACACACACACACACACACACACACACACACACACACACACACACACACACACACACACACTTCAAGCAAAGTTCATGTCTAAGAAAAAGCACCAGGGGGCAGTAGGAGACTGGTTCCAATATCATCAAACTTCTCCCCTGGCAGTTTGGTTATTCACTCTACAGCACAACAAAAAATAAATTACAACATTTAAGTCATTCTCAGCAGTTGCACTAAGATAAAAGATGACAGGAAAAGGAGCGAGAAAGACAGAGGGGGAGAGAGCGAGAGAAAGACAGAGAGGGAGAGAGCGAGAGAAAGATTATTATTATATTAGAAAGACAGAGGGGGAGAGAGAGCGAGAGAAAGACAGAGAGGGGGAGAGAGAGCGAGAGAAAGACAGAGGGGGAGAGAGCGAGAGAAAGACAGAGGGGGAGAGAGAGCGAGAGAAAGACAGAGGGGGAGAGAGAGCGAGAGAAAGACAGAGAGGGAGAGAGCGAGAGAAAGACAGAGAGGGAGAGAGCGAGAGAAAGACAGAGAGGGAGAGAGCGAGAGAAAGACAGAGAGGGAGAGAGCGAGAGAAAGATTATTATTATATTAGAAAGACAGAGGGGAGAGAGAGCGAGAGAAAGACAGAGAGGGAGAGAGAGACAGAGGGGAGAGAAAGACAGAGGAGAGAGCGAGAGAAAGACAGAGTTTTCCCTCCTAATGTTCAAGGGGAGAGAGAGCGAGAGAAAGACAGAGGGGGAGAGAGCGAGAGAAAGACAGAGTTTTCCCTCCTAATGTTCTGGAGAGAGAGAGAGAGACAGAGGAGAGGAAGACCGAGAAAGACAGAGAGGGGGAGAGAGCGAGAGAGAAAGACCGAGAGAGAAAGACCTAATGTTCTGAAGAGGGGAGAGAGAGAGGAGAGGGGGAGAAGAGCCGAGAGAAAGACAGAGGGGGAGAGAGAGCGAGAGAAAGACAGAGGGGGAGAGAGAGCGAGAGAAAGACAGAGGGGGAGAGAGAGCGAGAGAAAGACAGAGGGGAGAGAGAGAGCGGAGAAAGACAGAGGGGAGAGAGAGCGAGAGAAAGACAGAGGGGAGAGAGTTTTCCTCCTAATGTTCTGAAGAGGGAGAGAGACGAGAGAAAGACAGAGGGGGAGGAGCGAGAGAAAGACAGAGGGGGAGAGAGAGCGAGAGAAAGACAGAGGGGGAGAGAGAGCGAGAGAAAGACAGATGTTCTGAAAGACAGAGGGGGAGAGAGAGAGAGAAAGACAGAGGGGGAGAGAGAGCGAGAGAAAGACAGAGGGGGAGAGAGAGCGAGAGAAAGACAGAGGGGGAGAGTTCGAGAGAAAGACAGAGGGGGGAGAGAGAGAGAGAAAGACAGACGAGAGAAAGACAGAGGGGAGAGAGAGAGAGAAAGACAGAGAGGGGGAGAGAGCGAGAGAAAGACAGAGGGGGAGAGAGCGAGAGAAAGACAGAGAGGGGGAGAGAGTGAGAAAGACAGCGAGAGAAAGACAGAGGGGGAGAGAGCGAGAGAAAGACTCCGAGAGAAAGACAGAAGAGTTCGAGAGAAAGACAGAGGGGGGAGAGAGCGAGAGAAAGACAGAGGGGGAGAGAGAGCGAGAGAAAGACAGAGAGGGGAGAGAAAGCGAGAGAAAGACAGAGGGGGGAGAGAGAGCGAGAGAAAGACAGAGAAAGAGAAAGACAGAGAGAGAGAGAGAAAGACAGAGAGGGGGGAAGACGAGAGAAAGACAGAGGGGAGAGAGAGCGAGAGAAAGACAGAGAGAGGGGAGAGAGCGAGAGAAAGACCGAGAGAAAAAGACCGAGAGAAAGACAGAGGGGGAGAGAGAGCGAGAGAAAGACACAGAGGGGGGAGAGAGCAATTTGAGAGAGCGAGAGAAAGACAGAGGGGAGAGAGAGCGAGAGAAAGACAGAGGGGGAGAGAGAGCAGAGAGAGACAGTCAGAGGGGGAGAGAGACGAGAGAGAGATTATATTAGAAAGACAGAGGGGGAGAGAGCGAGAGAAAGACAGAGGGGGAGAGAGCGAGAGAAAGAACAGCGAGAGAAAGAGAGAAAGATTATTATTATATTAGAAAGACAGAGGGGAGAGAGAGCGAGAGAAAGACAGAGGGGGAGAGAGAGCGAGAGAAAGACAGAGGGGGAGAGAGCGAGAGAAAGACAGAGGGGGAGAAAGCAGCGAGAGAAAGACAGAGGGGGAGCGAGAGAGCGAGGGGGAGAAAGACAGAGAGGGGGAGAGAGCGAGAGAAAGACAGAGGGGGAGAGAGCGAGAGAAAGACAGAGGGGGGAGAGAGCGAGAGAAAGACAGAGAGGGGGAGAGACGAGAGAAAGACAGACAGGGGAGAGAGAGCGACCTTGAGACAGAGAGGGGGGAGAGAGCAGAGCGGGGGGAGAGGAAAGACAGAGAGGGGGAGAGAGAGCGAGAGAAAGACAGAGGGGAGAGAGAGCGAGAGAAAGACAGAGGGGGAGAGAGAGCAGAGAGAAAGACAGAGAAGCGAGAGGAGAGGGGGATCGAGAGAAAGACAGAGGAGGGCGAGAGAAAGACAGAGAGAGAGGGCAGAGAGAGGAGCGAGAAAGAGAGGGGGAGAGAGAGCGAGAGAAAGACAGAGGGGGAGAGAGCGAGAGAAAGACAGAGGGGGAGGGGAGAGAGCAGAGAGGGGAGAGAGAGAAAGACAGAGGGGGAGAAGACGAGAGAAAGACAGAGGGAGAGTCAGCGAGAGAAAGAAAGCGAGAGAAAGACCGGAAAATATGAAAGACAGAGGGGGATGAGAGCGAGAGAAAGACAAAGAGATAGAGAAAGACAGAAAGCAGAGAGAAAGACAGAGAGGGGGAGAGAGCGAGAGAAAGACAGAGAGGGGGAGAGAGCGAGAGAAAGACTTTCGAGAAAGACAGAGGGGGAGAGAGAGCGAGAGAAAGACAGAGGGGGAGAGAGAGCGAGAGAAAGACAGAGAGGAGAGAGCGAGAGAAAGACAGAGAGGGGAGAGAGAGCGAGAGAAAGACAGGGGGGGAGAGACAGAGGGGGAGAGACACGAGAGAAAGACAGACAGAGAGAGCGAGAGAAAGACAGAGAGGGGGAGAGACGAGAGAAAGACAGAGAGAAAGACAGAGGGGGAGAGAGAGCGAGAGAAAGACAGAGAGGGGGAGAGAGCGAGAGAAAGACAGAGGGGGGAGAGAGAGCGAGAGAAAGACAGAGAGGGGGAGAGAGCGAGAGAAAGACAGAGGGGGAGAGAGAGAGAAAGACAGGGGGGGAGAGACGAGAGAAAGACAGAGGGGGGAGAGAGCTGGAGAGAAAGACAGACGAGAGAAAGACAGAGAGAGGGGGAGAGAGCGAGAGAAAGACAGAGAGAGGGACAGAGAGAGAGCGAGAGAAAGACAGAGAGGGGGGAGAGAGCGAGAGAAAGACAGAGGGGAGAGAGAGCGAGAGAAAGACAGAGGGGGAGAGAGCGAAGAAAGACAGAGGGGAAGAGCGAGAGAAAGACAGAGGGGTGAGAGAGCGAGAGAGAAAGATTATTATTATATTAGAATAGACAGAGAGAGGAGAGAAAGACAGAGCGAGAGAAAGACAGAGGGGGGAGAGAGCGAGAGAGAAAGACAGAGAGAGGGGAGAGATTAGACAGAGAAGACAGACAGAGGGGAGAGAGAGGAGAGAAAGACAGAGAGAGAGCGAGAGAAAGACAGAGGGGGAGGAGGAGAGAAAGACAGAGAGGGGAGAGAGCGAGAGAAAGACAGAGAGAGGGGGGGGAGAGACAGAGAGAAAGACAGAGAGACAGAGAGGGGAGAGAGGAGAGAGCGAGAGAAAGACAGAGGGGGAGAGAGCGAGAGAAACAATTAGATTAGAAAGACAGAGGGGGAGAGAGAGCGAGAGAAAGACAGAGGGGGAGAGAGAGCGAGAGAAAGACAGAGGGGAGAGAGAGCGAGAGACAGAAGACAGAGGGGGAGAGAGAGCGAGAGAAAGACAGAGGGGGGGGAGAGAGAAAGACAGAGGGGGAGAGAGAGAGAAAGACAGAGAGGGGGGAGAGAGCGAGAGACAGAGAAAGACAGAGGGGAGAGAGAGCGAGAGAAAGACAGAGGGGAGAGAGGAGAGAGAGGGGGAGAGAGAGCAGAGAAAGGAGAGAGCGAGAGAAAGAGAGAGAGAGGGAGAGAGAGCGAGAGAAAGACAGAGGGGAGAGAGAGCGAGAGAAAGACAGAGCGAGAGAAAGACAGAGAGAAAGACAGGGAGAGAGAGAGAAAGACAGACCAAGGGGAGAGAGAGAAAGACAGAGGGGGGAGAGAGAGAGAAAGACAGAGAGAGGGGAGAGAGCGAGAGAAAGACAGAGAGAGAGCGAGAGAAAGAGAGAGAGAGAAAGACAGAGGGGAGAGAGAGACAGAGAGAAAGACAGAGAAAGGGAGAGAGAGCGAGAGAAAGACAGAGGGGGAGAGAGAGAGAGACAGAGGGGGAGAAGCGAGACAGAGGGGAGAGAGAGCGAGAGAAAGACAGAGGGGGGAGAGAGAGCGAGAGAAAGACAGAGAGAGGGAGAGAAAGACAGAGAGGAGAGAGCGAGAGAAAGACAGAGAAAGGGGGAGAGAGCGAGAGAAAGACAGAGGGGGGAGAGAGCGAGAGAAAGACAGAGGGGGAGAGAGCGAGAGAGACAGAGAGGGGGAGAGAGAGAAAGACAGAGGGGGAGAGACAGAGAGCGAGAGAAAGACAGGAGAGAGGCGAGAGAAAGACAGAGAGAGAGAGACAGAGGGGGAGACAGAGAGGAGAGAGGGGAGAGAGCGAGAGAGAGGGGGAAGACGAGAGAGGGGGAGAGAGAGCGAGAGAAAGACAGAGAGAGAGCGGAAAAGAGGGGAGAGCGAGAGAAAGACAGGGAGAGGGAGAGAAAGACAGAGAGAAAGACAGGGGGGGGAGAGAGAGACAGAGGGGAGAGAAGGGGGAGACAGAGGGGAGAGAGAGAGAGCGAGAGAAAGACAGAGGGGGAGAGGAGAGAAAGACAGAGAGAGAGCGAGAAGACAGAGAAAGGGGGAGAGAGAGCGAGAGAAAGACAGGGGGGGAGAGAGCGAGAGAAAGACAGAGGGGGGGAGAGAGAAAGACAGAGGGGGAGAGAGAGAAAGACAGAGGGGGGGAGAGAGAAAGACAGAGGGGGAGAGAGAAAGACAGAGGAGGGAGAGAGACAGAGGGAGAGCGAGAGAAAGACAGAGGGGGAGAGAGCGAGAGAAAGACAGAGGGGGGAGAGAGAGAGAGAGAAGGGGAGAGACAGAGAGGGGGAGAGAGCGAGAGAAAGACAGAGGGGAGAGAGAGCGAGAGAAAGACAGAGGGGGGAGAGAGAAAGACAGAGAGAAGAGACAGACAGAGGGGAGAGAGAGCGAGAGAAAGACAGAGGGGAGAGAGACAGCGAGAGAAAGACAGAGGGGGGAGAGAGAGCGAGAGAAAGACAGAGGGGGAGAGAGAGCGAGAGAAAGACAGAGGGGGGGGAGAGAAAGACAGAGGAAAGGGAGAAAGACAGAGAGAGAGAAAGACAGAGGGGGAGAGAGAGCGAGAGAAAGACAGGGGGAGAGAGCGAGAGAAAGACAGAGGAGAGAGAGACAGAGGGGGAGAGAGCGAGAGAAAGAAGAAAGACAGAGAGAGGCGAGAGAAAGACAGAGAGGGGAGAAGAGCGAGAGAAAGACAGGGGGGAGAGAGAGCAGAGAGAAAGACAGAGAGGGGGGAGAGAGACAGAGAGAGAAGAGAAAGACAGAGGGAGAGAGAGAGAGACAGAGAGAAAGACAGAGACAGGGGGAGAGAGCGAGAGAAAGACAGAGACAGAGAGAGGAGAAAGACAGAGGAGAGAGCGAGAGAAAGACAGAGACAGAGGGGAGAGAGAGAGCGAGAGAAAGACAGAGAGGGGGAGAGAGCGAGAGAAAGACAGAGAGGGGAGAGAGAGGGAGAAAGACAGAGGGGGAGAGAGAGCGAGAGAAAGACAGAGGGGGGAGAGAGCGAGAGAAAGACAGAGCGGGGAGAGAGAGCGAGAGAAAGACAGGGGAGAGAGAGCGAGAGAAAGACAGAGGGGGAGAGAGAGAAAGACAGAGAGGGGGAGAGAGACGAGAGAAAGACAGAGGGGGAGAGAGCGAGAGAAAGACAGAGGGGGGAGAGAGAAAGACGAGAGAAAGACAGAGGGGGAGAGAGAGCGAGAGAAGACAGAGAGGGGGAGAGAGCGAGAGAAAGACAGAGAGGGAGAGAGAGAGAGAAAGACAGAGAGAGAGAGCGAGAGAAAGACAGAGAGGGAGAGAGAGCGAGAGAAAGACAGGGGGAGAGAGGAGAGAGAGACAGAGAGAAAGAGAAAGACAGAGGGGGAGAGAGCGAGAGAAAGACAGAGAGGGGGAGAGAGCGAGAGAAAGACAGAGAGGGAGAGAGCGAGAGAAAGACAGAGAGGGGAGAGAGCGAGAGAAAGACAGAGGGGGAGAGAGCGAGAGAAAGACAGAGGGGGAGAGAGGAGAGAAAGACAGAGGGGGAGAGAGAGCGAGAGAAAGACAGAGGGGGAGAGACGAGCGAGAGAAAGACAGAGGGGGAGAGAGCGAGAGAAAGACAGAGGGGAGAGAGAGGAGAGAAAGACAGAGAGGGGGGAAAGACAGAGAAAGACAGAGGGAGAGAGAGCGAGAGAAAGACAGAGAGGGGGGCGAGAGAAAGACGAGAGAAAGACAGAGAGGGGGAGAGAGAGAAAGAGAGAAAGACAGAGGGGGAGAGAGCGAGAGAAAGACAGAGGGGGAGAGAGAGCGAGAGAAAGACAGAGGGGGAGAGAGCGAGAGAAAGACAGAGGGGGGAGGGGAGAAGACGAGAGAAAGACAGAGGGGGAGA
>NC_060181.1:16811600-17031600 GCF_021184085.1 Oncorhynchus gorbuscha | reverse complement strand
TGAGTGCTCTGGAGCAGGTTTTCATCAAGGATCCCTCTGTACTTTTCTCCGCTCATCTTTCCCTCGATCCTGACTAGTCTCACAGTACCTGCTGCTGAAAAACATCCCCACAGCATGATGCTGCCACCACCATGCTTCACCGTAGGGATGGTGCCAGGTTTCCTCCAGACGTGACACTTGGCATTCAGGCCAAAGAGTTCAATCTTGGTTTCATCAGACCAGAGAATCTTGTTCAGGCCAAAGAGTCCTTTAGGTGCCTTTTGTAAACTCCAAGCAGGCTGTCATGTGCCGTTTACTGAGGAGTGGCTTCCGTCTGGCCACTCTACCATAAAGGCCTGATTGGTGGAGTGCTGCAGAGATGGTTGTCTTTCTGGAAGGTTCTCCAATCTCCACAGAGGAACTCTGGAGCTCTGTCTGAGTGCTCATCGGGATCTCTGTCACCTCCCTGACCAAGGCCCTTCTCCCCCGATTGCTCAGTTTGGCCGGGCGGCCAGCTCTTGGAAGTCTTCCATTTAAGAATGATGAATCTCTGTGATCTTGGGGATCAGAAATGTTTTGGTACTCTTCCCCAGATCTGTGCCTCGACACAATCCTGTCGTCTCGGAGCTCTATAGACAATTCCTTCAACCTGGCTTGGTTCAGATCTGACATGCACTGTCAAATGTGGGACCTTCTGTAGACAGGTGTGTGCCTTTCCAAATCATGTCCTGTGTAGCTCAGTTGGTAGAGCATGGCGCTTGTAACGCCAGGGTAGTGGGTTCGATCCCCGGGACCACCCATACGTAGAATGTATGCACACATGACTGTAAGTCGCTTTGGATAAAAGCGTCTGCTAAATGGCATATATTATTATTATATATTATGTCCAATCAATTTAACTTACCACAGGTGAACTCCAATCAAGTTGTAGAAACATCTCAAGGATGATCAATGGAAACAGGAGGCACCTGAGCTCAATTTCGATTCTCAGAGCAAAGGGTCTGAATACTTAAGGTATTTTTTATATACACTCTTTATGTACATTTAGTTGACTGGTCGATTGTTTGGTCGATAAGACTTTTGATCTTTAGTCGAGCAATCAGTCGCAAATTACTGTTATTTCTTTTATGGTGCACAAGACACCTGTCTCAGTGGATTAATGCATTGCGGAGGCTGTGGGGATGGCACAGTCCATCACTCTAAGACGTGCATTACTGAAATTGTATATGGTGATAATATGTAAGAACGATGGTGCAACACTAAGAAAGCAAATATTTCATAACAAATGTGCCAGCTCCCGCGTTGGATAGCGGTCACTGTCTGCGGTTCTGAAACATTGTGCTGTTGAATTGAAGCCTTTTCCTAGACCATGTTGCTATGTGCATAATAGCAAAGTTAACCAGCATATTGGTGTTGAGAACAATGCGGAGAGAGGAAACCAAATTAATTAGGTCCATAATCAATACATTTTACATTTACATTTAAGTCATTTAGCAGACGCTCTTATCCAGAGCAATAGTCTAACCGTTAAATGTGCCTGGCTTCAGAAATCATCCATATATTCAGTAGCAGTCAAAAGTTTGGACACACCTCCTCATTCAATGGTTTATTCATTTATTTTTACTATTTTCTACATTGTAGAATAATAGTGAAGACATCAAAACTATGAAATAACACATGGAATCATGAAGCAACCAAATTTAAAAAAATTAAATATATATTATATTTGAGATTCTTCAAAGTAGCCACCCTTTTCCTTGATGACAGCTTTGCACACTCTCGGCATTCTCCCAACCTGCTTCACCTGGAATGCTTTTCCAAGTCTTGAAGGAGTTCCCACATGCTGAGGACCTGTTGGCTGCTTTTTCTTCGCTCTGCAGCCAAACTCATCCCAAACCATCTCAATTGGGTTGAGGTAGGGGTGATTGTGGAGGTCAGGTAATTGTGGAGGCCAGGTCATCTGATGCAGCACTCCATCACTCTGCTTCTTGGTCAAATATCCCTTACACAGCCTGGGAGGTGTGTTGGGTCATTGTCCTGTTGAAAAACAAATGGTAGTCCCACTAAGCGCAAACCAGATGGGATGGCGTATCGATTCAGAATGCTGTGGTAGCCATGCTGGTCATGCGTGCCTTGAATTCTAAATATATCACCTACAGTGTCACCAGTAAAGCACCTCCACACAATCACACCTCCTCCTCCATGTTTCACGGTGGGAACCACACATGCTGAGATCATCCGTTCACTTTGCGTCTCACAAAGACACGGCGGTTGGAACCAAAACTCTCAAATTTGGACTCATCAGACCAGAAGGACAGATTTCCACCGGTCTAATGTCCATTGCTCATGTTTCATGCCCCAAGCAAGTCTCTTCTTCTTATTGGTAGTGGTTTCTCTGCAGACATTCGACCATGAAGGCCTGATTCACACAGTGAAGGCCTGATTCCTCTGAACAGTTCATGTTGAGATGTGTCTGTTACTTGAACTTTGTGAAGCATTTATTTGGGCTGCAATTTCTGAGGCTGTTAAGTCTAATGATTTTCCGGATTGACTGACCTTCATGTCTTAAAGTAATGATGGACTGACATTTCTCTTTTCTTATTTGAGCTGTTCTTGCCATAATATGAACTGAGACATATAGGGCTATCTTTTGTATACCACCAATACCTTGTCATACAACTGATTGGCTCAAACGCATTAAGAAAGGAAAGACATTTCACATGTTCACTTTTAACAAGGCACACCTGTTAATTGAAATGCATTCCAGGTGACTACCTCATGAAGCTGGTTGAGAGAATGCCAAGAGTGTTTAACAATTTTTTGATTAATACATGATTCCATATGTGTTATTTCATAGTTTTGATGTTTTCACCACTCTTCTACAATGTAGAAAATATATTTTTGAATATATATATATATATAGTTTTTAATTGAATGAATAGCTGTTCTAAAACTTTTGACCGGTAGTGTATATATACAGAAATAAGACATTTTGCCTGTTTGTTTAATAGAGTACTGATTCCTTGAGCACCAAGCCTCACACAACCATGTTGGATAAAGCAATTTCACAAATTCAGCTGTTTTTAATCTTTGCTATCCTGTAATAAAGGCTTTATACATTCTTGTTTTTTAACAGAAAAACAGCACCTGTTTGTCACACATACTACATTTACATTTACATTTAAGTCATTTAGCAGACGCTCTTATCCAGAGCGACTTACAAATTGGTGCATTCACCTTATGACATCCAGTGGGACAGTCACTTAACAATAGTGCATCTAAAACTTAGGGGGGGTGGGGTGAGAGGGATTACTTAACCTATCCTAGGTATTCCTTAAAGAGGTGGGGTTTCAGGTGTCTCCGGAAGGTGGTGATTGACTCCGCTGTCCTGGCGTCGTGAGGGAGTTTGTTCCACCATTGGGGGGGCCAGGGCAGCGAACAGTTTTGACTGGGCTGAGCGGGAGCTGTACTTCCTCAGTGGTAGGGAGGCGAGCAGGCCAGAGGTGGATGAACGCAGTGCCCTTGTTTGGGTGTAGGGCCTGATCAGAGCCTGGAGGTACTGAGGTGCCGTTCCCCTCACAGCTCCGTAGGCAAGCACCATGGTCTTGTAGCGGATGCGAGCTTCAACTGGAAGCCAGTGGAGAGAACGGAGGAGCGGGGTGACGTGAGAGAACTTGGGAAGGTTGAACACCAGACGGGCTGCGGCGTTCTGGATGAGTTGAAGGGGTTTAATGGCACAGGCAGGGAGCCCAGCCAACAGCGAGTTGCAGTAATCCAGACGGGAGATGACAAGTGCCTGGATTAGGACCTGCGCCGCTTCCTGTGTGAGGCAGGGTCGTACTCTGCGGATGTTGTAGAGCATGAACCTACAGGAACGGGCCACCGCCTTGATGTTAGTTGAGAACGACAGGGTGTTGTCCAGGATCACGCCAAGGTTCTTGGCGCTCTGGGAGGAGGACACAATGGAGTTGTCGACCGTGATGGCGAGATCATGGAACGGGCAGTCCTTTCCCGGGAGGAAGAGCAGCTCCGTCTTGCCGAGGTTCAGCTTGAGGTGGTGATCCGTCATCCACACTGATATGTCTGCCAGACATGCAGAGATGCGATTCGCCACCTGGTCATCAGAAGGGGGAAAGGAGAAGATTAATTGTGTGTCGTCTGCATAGCAATGATAAGAGAGACCATGTGAGGTTATGACAGAGCCAAGTGACTTGGTGTATAGCGAGAATAGGAGAGGGCCAAGAACAGAGCCCTGGGGGACACCAGTGGTGAGAGCGCGTGGTGAGGAGACAGATTCTCGCCACGCCACCTGGTAGGAGCGACCTGTCAGGTAGGACGCAATCCAAGCGTGGGCCGCGCCGGAGATGCCCAACTCGGAGAGGGTGGAGAGGAGGATCTGATGGTTCACAGTATCGAAGGCAGCCGATAGATCTAGAAGGATGAGAGCAGAGGAGAGAGAGTTAGCTTTAGCAGTGCGGAGCGCCTCCGTGATACAGAGGAGAGCAGTCTCAGTTGAATGACTAGTCTTGAAACCTGACTGATTTGGATCAAGAAGGTCATTCAGAGAGAGATAGCGGGAGAGCTGGCCAAGGACGGCACGTTCAAGAGTTTTGGAGAGAAAAGAAAGAAGGGATACTGGTCTGTAATTGTTGACATCGGAGGGATCGAGTGTAGGTTTTTTCAGAAGGGGTGCAACTCTCGCTCTCTTGAAGACGGAAGGGACGTAGCCAACGGTCAGGGATGAGTTGATGAGCGAGGTGAGGTAAGGGAGAAGGTCTCCGGAAATGGTCTGGAGAAGAGAGGAGGGGATAGGGTCAAGCGGGCAGGTTGTTGGGCGGCCGGCCGTCACAAGACGCGAGATTTCATCTGGAGAGAGAGGGAGAAAGAGGTCAGAGCACAGGGTAGGGCAGTGTGAGCAGAACCAGCGGTGTCGTTTGACTTAGCAAACGAGGATCGGATGTCGTCGACCTTCTTTTCAAAATGGTTGACGAAGTCATCTGCAGAGAGGGAGGGGGGGGAGGGGGCGGAGGATTCAGGAGGGAGGAGAAGGTGGCAAAGAGCTTCCTAGGGTTAGAGGCAGATGCTTGGAATTTAGCGTGGTAGAAAGTGGCTTTAGCAGCAGAGACAGAGGAGGAAAATGTAGAGAGGAGGGAGTGAAAGGATGCCAGGTCCGCAGGGAGGCGAGTTTTCCTCCATTTCCGCTCGGCTGCCCGGAGCCCTGTTCTGTGAGCTCGCAATGAGTCATCGAGCCACGGAGCGGGAGGGGAGGACCGAGCCGGCCTGGAGGATAGGGGACATAGAGAGTCAAGGGATGCAGAGAGGGAGGAGAGGAGGGTTGAGGAGGCAGAATCAGGAGATAGGTGGGAGAAGGTTTGAGCGGAGGGAAGAGATGATAGGATGGAAGAGGAGAGAGTAGCGGGGGAGAGAGAGCGAAGGTTGGGACGGCGCGATACCATCCGAGTAGGGGCAGTGTGGGAGGTGTTGGATGAGAGCGAGAGGGAAAAGGATACAAGGCAGTGGTCGGAGACTTGGAGGGGAGTTGCAGTGAGGTTATGCAGCTACTGATGCATACTACTGATGCAGCCATCACTCCTATACCCTCTTTTCTTATTATTCCCCCAATCCTCTCCATCCCTCCCTCTCTTACCCCCACTCCTCTCCTCTCCCCTCATCCTCTCCTCTACCTCTTCCCTCCTCTCCCTTCCTCCCTCTCTTCCTCAATCCTCGCCATTCCTCTCTCCCTTCCCCCACTCCTCTCCCTTCCCTCCCTCTCCTCCCCCTCTCTTCCTCTACCTTCCTCCCTCTCTTCCCCCAATTCTCTCCATTCCTCCCTCTCTTCCCCCCCACTCCTCTCCCTTCCTCTCTCCTCCCCTCTCCTCTCCCTCTTCCCTCTCACCTCCCTTCCTCCCTCTCTTCCCCCACTCCCCTCCCTTCCTCTCTCCTCCCTCCCTCCTCTCTCCCCCTCTTCCTCTCCTCCCCCTCACCTCTCCCTTCCTCTCCCCCCTCTCCTTTCCTCTCTTCCCCCTCTCCTCTCCGTGACACTCCTCTCTTCTGCCCTCACCTCTCCCTTCCTCTATTCCACCCTCTCCTCTCCCTTCCTCTCTTCCCCCCTCACCTCTCCCTTCCTCTATTCCACCCTCACCTCTCCCTTCCTCTATTCCACCCTCACCTCTCCCTTCCTTTCTCCTCTTTTCCCCCTCACCTCTCCCTTCCTCTCTCCTCTACTCCACCCCCTCCCTCTCTTCTTTCCCCCTCCCCTCTCCCTTCCTCTCTTCCCCCTCACCTCTCCCTTCCTCTATTCCTTCCTCTATTCCACCCTCACCTCTCCCTTCCTTTCTCCTCTCTTTTCCCCCTCACCTCTCCCTTCCTCTCTCCTCTACTCCACCCCTCTCCCTCTCTTCTTTCCCCCCTCCCCTCTCCCTTCCTCTCTTCCCCCCTCCTCTCCCTCACCTGGTTGTGTGTGCGTAGAAGGTAGCAGGTCTCCCTCTCCTGCTCCCTCTCTCTGTGCAGCCTCCTGTGCTCCTCCTGCAGCTGCTGTTTCTCCTTCTGAAGGTGATGTAATCTCTTCAACAGCTCCCTGCGCTCCTGCTGCGCCTCCTCTACACGCTGCTGCTCACCACAGGAGGGGAGAGGGGAAGTGAGGAAAGGGGAAGAGAGGAAGGGGGAGGTGAGGGGGGAAGAGAGGAAAGAAAGGGAGGGGAAAAGAAGGGAGAGGAGAGAAAGAAAGGAAGAAAGAGGAGAGGAAAGGGGTGAAGAGAGGAGAGGAGAGGGGGAAGAGAGGACGGAAGAGGAGAGGAAGGGAGAGGGGTGAAGAGAGGAAAGGAGAGGAGAGGGGGAAGAGAGGACGGAAGAGGAGAGGAAGGAAGAAAAGAGGAGGGGAGAGGAGGAAGAGAGGAAGGGAGAGGAGTGGGGGGAGAGAGAGGAAGGGAGAGGAAGAAAGAGGAGAGGGGGAAGAGAAGAAGGAAGAGGAGAGGGAGAGGAGAGGAGAAAGAGAGGAAGAGAGGAGAGGAAAGGGGTAAAGAGGAAATAAAGGGAGAGGAAGAGAGGAAGGAAGAGGAGAGGGGGAAGAGAGGACGGATAGGGGAGGAAGGAAGAGGAGAGGGGGAAGAGAGGAGCGGGGGAGAGAGGGGATGGGAGAGGAGAGGGGGAAGAGAGGAGAGGGAGAGGAGAAAGAGAGGAAAGAAGAGGAGAGGGGGAGAGGGGAAGGAAGAGGAAGGGAGAGGGGTGAAGAGAGGAAGGAAGAGGAGAGGGGGAGAAGAAGGAGGGAGAGGAAGGGAGAGGAAAGGGGGAAGAGAATAAGGGAGGAAGGAAGAGGGGTGAAGAGAGGAAGGAAGAGGATAGGGGGAAGAGAGGAGCGGGGGGAGAGAGAGGAGAGGGGGAAGAGAAGAAGGAAGAGGAGAGGGAGAGGAGAAAGAGAGGAAAGAAGAGGAGAGGGGGAAGAAGGAAGAGAGGAAGGGAGAGGAAAGGGGGAAGAGAATAAGGGAGGAAGGGAGAGGAGAGGGGAAGAGAGGAAGGAAGAGGAAGGGAGAGGGGTGAAGAGAGGAAGGAAGAGGAGGGAAGAGAAGAGGAAGGGAGAGGGGGAAGAGAAGAGGAAGGGAGAGGAGGGAAGAGAAGAGGAAGGGAGAGGGGTGAAGAGAGGAAGGAAGAGGAGAGGGGGGGAGAAGGAGGAGAGGAAGGGAGAGGAAAGGGGGAAGAGAATAAGGGAGGAAGGAAGAGGGGTGAAGAGAGGAAGGAAGAGGATAGGGGGAAGAGAGGAGAGAGAGGATGGGAGAGGAGAGGGGGAAGAGAAGAAGGAAGAGGAGAGGGAGAGGAGAAAGAGAGGAAAGAAGAGGAGAGGGGGAAGAAGGAAGAGAGGAAGGGAGAGGAAAGGGGGAAGAGAATAAGGGAGGAAGGGAGAGGAGAGGGGAAGAGAGGAAGGAAGAGGAAGGGAGAGGGGTGAAGAGAGGAAGGAAGAGGAGGGAAGAGAAGAGGAAGGGAGAGGGGGAAGAGAAGAGGAAGGGAGAGGAGGGAAGAGAAGAGGAAGGGAAAGGGGTGAAGAGAGGAAGGAAGAGGAGAGGGGGAGAAGAAGGACGAGAGGAAGGGAGAGGAAAGGGGGAAGAGAATAAGGGAGGAAGGAAGAGAGGAAGGAAGAGGATAGGGGGAAGAGAGGAGCGGGGGAGAGAGAGGATGGGAGAGGAGAGGGGGAAGAGAAGAAGGAAGAGGAGAGGGAGAGGAGAAAGAGAGGAAAGAAGAGGAGAGGGGGAAGAAGGAAGAGAGGAAGGGAGAGGAAAGGGGGGAAGAGAATAAGGGAGGAAGGGAGAGGAGAGGGGAAGAGAGGAAGGAAGAGGAAGGGAGAGGGGTGAAGAGAGGAAGGAAGAGGAGGGAAGAGAAGAGGAAGGGAGAGGGGGAAGAGAAGAGGAAGGGAGAGGAGGGAAGAGAAGAGGAAGGGAGAGGAGGGAAGAGAATAGGAAGGGAGAGGGGGGAATGAGAGAAAGGGAGAGGGGGAAGAGAAGAGGAAGGGAGAGGGGGAAGAGAAGAGGAAGGGGGGGGAGGAAGGGAAGAAGGAAGAGGAAAGGAAGGGAGAGGAGAGAAAGGGAGAGGAGGGAAGAGAAGAGAAGAATGAAGAGAAGAGGAAGGGAGAGGAAGGAAGAGGAGAGGAAGGAAGAGGAGAGAAGAGAAGAATGAAGAGAAGAGGAAGGGAGAGGAGAGGGGAGAAGAGAGGAAGGAAGAGGAGGGGAGAAGAGAGGAAGGAAGAGGAGGGGAGAGGAGAGGGGGAAGAGATGAGAGGGGGAGAGAGAGGGAGAGGGAGAGGGGGAAGAGGAGAGGGAGAGGAGAAAGAGAGGAAAGAAGAGGAGAGGGGGAGAAGAAGGAAGAGAGGAAGGGAGAGGAAAGAGGGGAAGAGAATAAGGGAGGAATGGGGAGGAGAGGGGAAGAGAGGAAGGAAGAGAGGAAATGAGAGGGGTGAAGAGAGGAAGGGAGAGGAGAGGCGAAGAGAGGAAGGAAGAGGAGAGGAAGGGAGAAGAGAGGAAGGAAGAGGAGAAGGGAGAGGAAGGGAGAAGAGAGGAAGGAAGAGGAGAGGGGTGAAGAGAAGAAGGAAGAGAAGAGGAAGGGAGAGGAGAGGGGGAAGAGAGGAAGGGAGAGGGGGAAGAGAGGAAGGGAAGATGGAAGAGGAGAGAAGGGAGGGGGAAGAGAGGAAGGGAGAGGGGGAAGAGAGGAAGGGAGAGGAGAGGAAGGGAAGAAGGAAAAGGAGAGGAATGGAGAGGGGAGGAAGGGAAGAAGGAAGAGGAAAGGAAGGGAGAGGAGAGGAAGGGAGAGGAGAGGAGAGGAAGGAAGAGAAGAATGAAGAGAAGAGGAAGGGAGAGGAAAGGAAGGGAGAGGAAAGGAAGGAAGAGGAGAGAAGAATGAAGAGAAGAGGAAGGGAGAGGAGAGGGGGAAGATAAGAAGGAAGAGGAGAGGAAGGGAGAAGCGAGGAAGGAAGAGGAGGGGAGAGAAGAGGGGGAAGAGAGGAGCGGGGGAGAGAGAGGAAGGGAGAGGAGAGGGGGAAGAGAAGAAGGAAGAGGAGAGGGGGAGAAGAAGGAAGAGAGGAAGGGAGAGGAAAGAGGGGAAGAGAATAAGGGAGGAAGGGAGAGGAGAGGGGAAGAAAGAGGAGAGGAAAGGAGAGGGGTGAAGAGAGGAAGGGGGAGGAGAGGCGAAGAGAGGAAGGAAGATGAGAGGAAGGGAGAAGAGAGGAAGGAAGAGGAGAGGAGGGAAGAGAAGAAGGAAGAGAAGAGGAAGGGATAGGAGAGGGGGAAGAGAAGAGGAAGGGATAGGAGAGGGGGAAGAGAAGGAAGAGAAGAGGAGGGAAGAGAAGAAGAAGGGAGAGGAAGGGAGAGGGGTGAAGAGAAGAAGGAAGAGAAGAGGAAGGAAGAGGAGAGGAGGGAAGAGAAGAAGGAAGAGAAGAGGAAGGGATAGGAGAGGGGGAAGAGAAGAGGAAGGGATAGGAGAGGGGGAAGAGAAGGAAGAGAAGAGGAGGGAAGAGAAGAAGAAGGGAGAGGAAGGGAGAGGGGTGAAGAGAAGAAGGAAGAGAAGAGGAAGGAAGAGGAGAGGAGGGAAGAGAAGAAGAAGGGAAAGGAAGGGAGAGGGGTGAAGAGAAGAAGGAAGAGAAGAGGAAGGGAGAGGAGAGGGGGAAGAGAGGAAGGGAAGAAGGAAGAGGAGAGGAAAGGAAGACGGAAGAGGAGAGAAGGGAGAGGGGGAAGAGAGGAAGGGAGAGGGGGAAGAGAGGAAGGGAAGACGGAAGAGGAGAGAAGGGAGAGGGGAAGAGAGGAAGGGAGAGGGGGAAGAGGAGAGGAAGGGAAGACGGAAGAGGAAGGAGGGAGAGGGGGAAGAAGGGGAGTGGAGAGGAGAGGGGGAAGAGAGGAAGGGAGAGGAGAGGAAGGGAAGACAGAAGAGGAGAGGAGAGGGGGGAAGAGAAGAAGGAAGAGAAGAGGAAGGGAGAGGAGAGCGGGGAAGAGGGGGGGGAGATGAAGGAAAAGGAGAGGAAGGGAGAGGAGAAGAGAGGAAGCCAGGAGCCAATTGTATAAAGTGGATTAGAATTTTTTGGCATATATTTGGTAATTGCATTTAGACTGTAAACTGGTACATTTCGATGGCTATACTGCATCTCTGTATGTGTACCTCCAGCACACTGCTCTTGGTGGTCACCACCAGTATGTCTGAGTTGTTGTCGTCCTCGGTAACGGTGAGACAGTCCTCGGTGGGCGTGGCTGGGCGAAACAGGAAAGGCGTGCTGGCGCCTCTGATGTCACCCTTGTGCGTGACGTAACAGAGCTGATAGAACTCCCCGTCACTCTTGGGAACATAGTGCCCTGCATAGGAGACAGATTGTTAGGACGTTACGAAGGTTGTGTAGTGTGCCATTTTGAGACAGTATCATCAGGTGAATTGGAGGAGTAATGATCTAGGACCTGGTCCCCCTTGTCCATATAATCATACTCATTATGATCTAAAAGGCTAAACTGATCCTAGGTCAGCACTCTGAGAGGCGTTGTGAACATCGGCCCAGTCCAGTCTATGGGCTGAATCCTGACTTTGTGTATAAATCTTCTCTTATAATGCACCACTCATCTTCCATACGTTTCAACTCATTCTGATAGTAAATGCATTCTTCAATCAACGGTCAAAGTCCAGTCCGAGTAAAAGTCCAGTAATTTAACCTCTCTGTATTTGAGGTAAAGATCACGGTCAGTGATGTTCAACATATGCACAAGTCAGAGAGTTTCACCAGCACACTACAGCGGGCCTTTCACTGTCTCATATCTGACCATGTCAGCACCCTGTAAAACCAGTCCAGCGGTCCTCCATGGAGTGTGTGTGTGTGTGTTATCCCTGCAGAGGCAGAGGGGTGTTCAAGTCTCTGACCACGGTTGCGGTTGGGTTCCATCAATAAAATAAGGGAGGTGGTTTTTATGACCGTTAAAGCCAGGGTTTGTCTTAGTAAACCACGGTAGTTGTGTGTGTGTAAATGTACGTCTGTGTGCGTTTGTAAGTGTGTAAATGTACGTCTGTGTGCGTTTGTAAGTGTGTAAATGTACGTCTGTGTGCGTTTGTAAGTGTGTAAATGTACGTCTGTGTGCGTTTGTAAGTGTGTAAATCTGTGTGTGTTTGTAAATGTACGTCTGTGTGCGTTTGTAAGTGTGTTAATGTACGTCTGTGTGCGTTTGTAAATGTGTAAATACGTCTGTGTGCGTTTGTAAATGTGTAAATGTACGTCTGTGTGCGTTTGTAAATGTACGTCTGTGTGCGTTTGTAAATGTACGTCTGTGTGCGTTTGTAAGTGTGTAAATGTACGTCTGTGTGTGTTTGTAAATGTGTAAATGTACGTCTGTGTGCGTTTGTAAATGTGTAAATGTACGTCTGTGTGTGTTTGTAAATGTGTAAATGTACGTCTGTGTGTGTTTGTAAATGTGTAAATGTACGTCTGTGTGCGTTTGTAAATGTGTAAATGTACATCGTCTGTGTGCGTTTGTAAGTGTCATGTTTTGTCATTTAAATCTTGTCTTGTCCCTGTGTGCGTTTGTAAGGTTCTTTCCCTCTTTTAATGCTCTCTCGTCTGTGTGCGTTTGTCCCAAATGTGTAAATGTCTTACATCTGTGTCCGTTTGTAAATTCCGTCTGTGTGCGTTTGTTAGTATTCACCGTGTGTGTTAATGTACGTCTGTGTGCGTTTGTAAGTGTGTAAATGTACATCTGTGTGCGTTTGTAAATGTACGTCTGTGTGCGTTTGTTAGTGTGTTAATGTACGTCTGTGTGCATTTGTAAATGTACGTCTGTGTGCGTTTGTAAATGTGTAAATGTACGTCTGTGTGCATTTGTAAATGTACGTCTGTGTGCGTTTGTAAGTGTGTAAATGTACGTCTGTGTGCGTTTGTAAGTGTGTAAATGTACATCTGTGTGTGTTTGTAAATGTGTAAATGTACGTCTGTGTGTGTTTGTAAATGTGTAAATGTACATCTGTGTGCGTTTGTAAGTGTGTAAATGTACATCTGTGTGTGTTTGTAAATGTGTAAATGTACGTCTGTGTGTGTTTGTAAATGTGTAAATGTACATCTGTGTGTGTTTGTAAATGTGTAAATGTACGTCTGTGTGCGTTTGTAAATGTGTAAATGAAGTTAAAAATACAAATTAAAAAAAGGTTAAAAAAAAAAGAAACAAATGGACAGTGTTCACGTGTCGGAGTGTAAGAGACGTTTCTTTGTTTTACATTTAACTAGGCAAGTCAGTTAAGAACAGTCTTATTTTCAATGACAGCCTAGGAACAGTGGGGTTAACTCCCTTGTTCAGGGGCAGAACGACAGATTTTTACCTTGTCAGCAACCTTTCGGTTACTAGTCCAACGCTCTAACCATTAGGCTACCTGCCACCTCAGTGTGTGTGTGTGTGTGTGTGTGTGTGTGTGTGTGTGTGTGTGTGTGTGTGTGTGTGTGTGTGTGTGTGTGTGTGTGTGTGTGTGTGTGTGTGTGTGTGTGTGTGTGTGTGTGTGTGTGTGTGTGTGTGTGTGTGTGTGGGTGTAAGTGTACAGTGTGAGTGTACCTTGGAACACCACAGCCCTGTGTACAGTGCTTCCAGGTTGGTAGTTTTCCGGCATAGGAGACCACAGGAAGGTGTAGTAATCCCTCGCTGTGTTCCAACCCACCTATACACCCAAAGCAGGAGGAGAGGGTCTAGCTAAAACACACACTACCATAGTGTTCTCACACCAAGACAGGACACATCGCAAGACTGGGTTGCATTCCAAATGGCACAATATTCCTTATTTAGTGCACTATTTATTTGTATAGATACATACAGTTCTAGTCAAAAGTTTGGACACACCTAACCATTCCAGGATTTTTCTCTATTTTTACATTAAAGAATAATAGTGAAGACATCAAAACTATGAAATAACACATATGGACTCATTTAGTAACCAAACGTGTAAAACAACTCAAAACATATTTTAGATTTTAGATTCTTCAAAGTAGCCACCCTTTGCCTTGATTACAGCTTTGCACACTCTTGGCATTCTCTCAACCAGCTTCATGTGGTAGTCACCTGGAATGCATTTCAATTAACAGCTGTGCCTTGTTAAAAGTTAATTTGTGGAATTTCTTTCCTTCGTAATGCGTTATAGACCTATATGTAAAAAAAAGACCAAGTCCATATTATGGCAAGAACAGCTCAAATAAGCAAAGAGAAACGACAGTCCATCATTACTGACATGAAGGTCAGTCAATCAGGAACATTTCAGGAACTTTGAAAGTTTCTTCAAGTGCAGTCGTAAAACAAAAAAAACTTCCATTGCTATGATGAAACTGGCTCTCATGAGGACCACCACAGGAAAGGAAGACCCAGAGTTACCTCTGCTGCAGAGAATAAGGTCATTAGAGTTAATAGCCTCAGAAATGTCAGTGATTTATTCACGGTCTGTGATTTATTTAGAATTCAAGGCACACTTAACCAGCATGGCTACCACATCATTCTGCAGCGATACAACATCCCATCTGTTTTGCTCTTAGTGGGACTATCATTTGTTTTTCAACAGGACAATGACCCAACACACCTCCAGGCTGTGTCAGGGCTATTTGACCAAGGAGAGTGATGGAGTGCTGCATCAGATGAGCTGGCCTCCACAATTACCCGACCTCAACCCAATTGAGATGGTTTGGGTTGAGTTGGACCGCAGAGTGAAGGAAAGGCAGCCAACAAGTGCTCAGCATGTGGGAACTCCTTCAAGACTGTTGGGAAAGCATTCCAGGTGACTACCTCATGAAGCTGGTTGGGAGAATGTCATCAAGGCAAAGGATGTCTACTTTGAAGAATCTCAAATATAAAAAAGATTGACTTGTTTAACACTTGTTTGGTTACTACAAGATTCCAAATGTGCTATTTTATAGTTTTGATGTTTTCACTATTACTCTACAATGTAGAAAATAGTCAAACTGTAGACCTATTTCTTGTTTTATTGTTATTGTTATTGTTTGTTGTTTTGCAACCTTCCGGTTACTAGTCAAACGCTCTAACCACTAGGCTACCCTGCCTATAGACATTAATATACAAAAACACAGTCATGGGAAGCACAAATAAAACATCACAAACCACCCAAAAGTCACAAATAAAACATCACAAACCACCCAGAAGTCACAAATAAGTCCCCAATCAATACTTTAAATTGCCCGAACGGCACCAGAACATCAAGATGAAATGTCTTTTGAATTTGAATCCAGTAATACGGTGCATTAAAACTAAAAGTAGATTTACCTAGCTCAGTGGAGACCCCTGGAACTTCAAGAGTTCCAATCAAGAGTAACCAATCCTGTGAACGGGGTAGGCAACTCAGGTGTCTATACCTCAACAGCAAAGTTAGAGAAGAGGGAAGTTTGTGAAGCAGGGCCTTGTAAACAAAAAGGGAGTAGTGTAGATATATAGGTGTTTAGCAATGTCCAGCCAACTTCTAGATACATAATGCAGTAATAAGTATCAAACCTGTCCCCTGTAACAAAACGAAGGGCACTACGGCAGACGGCCTCCAAACATTTAAGACTAGTAGAGTCATGATATCACCATAACCAGGAACAGAGGAAGAGGTTGACTGAATAACGTGCTTCCTACTGCTTAGAGGAAGGCACCACCTGTTACATCTGCAGTATATGTTCTTTAAACGTCAAATACACGTCAATCCGAATGCCTAAATATTTACAGTGCATTCGGAAAGTATTCAGACCCCTTGACTTTTTCCACGTTGTTAAAATTACAGCCTTATTCTAAAATGGATTCAATCATTTTTCCCCCTCATCAATCTACACACAATACCTCATAATGACAAGGTGAAAACAGGTTTTTAGACATTTTTGCAAATTTATTAAACATAGAAAACTAAAATGAATTATTTACATAAGCATTCAGACCCTTTGCCATGAGACTCAAAATTGAGCTCAGGTGCATCCTGTTCCCATTGAACATCCTTGAGATGTTTCTACAACTTGATTGGAGTCCACCTGTGGTAAATTCAATTAATTGTACATGCTTTGGAAAGGCACACACCTGTCTATATAAGGTTCCACAGCTCACAGTGCATGTCAGAGCAAATGCCAAGCCATGAGGTCAAAGGAATTGTCGGTAGAGCGCCGAGACAGGATTGTGTCGAAACACAGATCTGGGGAAGGGTACCAAAACATTTCTGCAGATTTGAAGGTCCCCAAGAACACAGTGGCCTCCATCATTCTTAAATGGAAGAAGTTTGGAACAAACAAGACTCTTCCTAGAGCTGGCTGCCCTGCCAAACTGAGCAATCAGAGGGAGAAGGGCCTTGGTCAGGTAGGTAACCAAGAACCCGATGGTCACACTGACAGAGCTCCAGAATTCCTCTGTGGAGATGGGAGAACCTTCCAGAAGTACAACCATCTCTACAGCACACCACCAATCAGGCCTTTATGGTTGAACGGCCAGATGGAAGCCACTCCTCAGTAAAAGGCACATGACAGCCCTCTTGGAGTTGCCAAAAGGCACCTAAAGGACTCTCACACCATGAGAAACTAGATTCTCTGGTCTGATGAAACCAAGATTGAACTCTTTGGCCTGAATGCCAAGTGTCACGTCTAGAGGAAACCTGGCACCATCCCTACGGAGAAGCATGGTGGTTGCAGTATCATGCAGTGGGGGTGTCTTTCAGAGGAAGGTACTGGAAGACTAGTCAGGATCGAGGGAAAGATGAATGGAGCAAAGTACAGAGGGATCCTTGATGAAAACCTGCTCCAGAGCACTCAGGACCTCAGACTGGGGCAAAGGTTCACCTTCCAACAGGACAACGACCCTAAGCACACAGCCAAGACAACGCAGGAGTGGCTTCGGGACAAGTCTCTGAATGTCCGTGAGCATCCCAGCCAGAGCCCAGACGTGAACCCGATCGAACATCTCTGGAGAGACCTGAAAATAGCTTTGCAGCTATCTAACCTGACAGAACTTGAGAGGATCTGCAGAGAAGAATGGGAGAAACTCCCCAAATACAGGTGTACCAAGCTTGTAGCGTCATACCCAAAAAGACTTGAGACTGTAATCACTGTCAAATATGCTTCAACAGTCCAGAGTAAAGGGTCTGAATACTAAAGTAAATGTTATATGTTGGTATATTTTTTTTCTTCGAAGTAAAAAAAAAAAAAAACAGTTTTTGCTTTGTCATTGTGTTAGTGTGTAGATTGATTTTTTAAATTTTATTTAACCTTAAACTTGAAAACAACATGCATTTAGTTGCCTGTTTTAAGCACAAGTTTTAAATCAGCAAGGAATTCCTGCATAGCTCTAAAATCTGACTGTAGTTTTGACATGGGCTCATAAGGACTGCTTGTTAATCAATCACTTTCTAATAACAGTAGAACGGGTGGTATTGTAAGATCAACAAACCAGATTTGACTAACAGTCCTATAATAACAGTCTTGTATCAGCTCTTTTGATAGAAAGACAAAGTTGAAGATGGGTTAATAAGAGCATCAAATCAGTTCTACCTCACCAGTTGTGTTTTACAACATGAACACCAGTCCTTTTCTGAAGTAAAAATATATATTAGGCTCCACCAAAATAAATGTCCCACATACAATTACAGGGATGGGACCATTTATCTTAAACCCCAAACTCTCCCTTACTCCTTCGCAGTTCTCTTCCCTCATTGGAGAAGCTGGCAGGAGGTGTGTGTGTAACGGCTGACAAAGGGGAGAAACAGCCTAGTTTAAAGGGGAGAGAAACACAGCCTAATTTAAAGGGGGGAGAAACACAGCCTAGTTTAAAGGGGAGAAACACAGCCTAGTTTAAAGGGGAGAGAAACACAGCCTAGTTTAAAGGGGAGAAAAACACAGCCTAGTTTAAAGGGGAGAAACACAGCCTAGTTTAAAGGGGAGAAACACAGCCTAGTTTAAAGGGGAGAAACACAGCCTAGTTTAAAGGGGAGAGAAACACAGCCTAGTTTAAAGGGGAGAGAAACAGCCTAGTTTAAAGGGGAGAGAAACACAGCCTAGTTTAAAGTGGAGAAACAGCCTAGTTTAAAGGGGAGAGAAACACAGCCTAGTTTAAAGGGGAGAGAAACACAGCCTAGTTTAAAGGGGAGAGAAACACAGCCTAGTTTAAAGGGGAGAGAAACACAGCCTAGTTTAAAGGGGAGAAACACAGCCTAGTTTAAAGGGGAGAGAAACAGCGTAGTTTAAAGGGGAGAGAAACACAGCCTAGTTTAAAGTGGAGAAACACTGCCTAGTTTAAAGGTGAGAAACAGCCTAGTTTAAAGGGGAGAGAAACACAGCCTAGTTTAAAGGGGAGAGAAACAGCGTAGTTTAAAGGTGAGAAACAGCCTAGTTTAAAGGGGAGAGAAACACAGCCTAGTTTAAAGGGGAGAAACACAGCCTAGTTTAAAGGGGAAAGAAACACAGCCTAGTTTAAAGGGGAGAAACACAGCCTAGTTTAAAGGGGAGAAACACAGCCTAGTTTAAAGGGGAGAGAAACACAGCCTAGTTTAAAGGGGAGAAACACAGCCTAGTTTAAAGGGGAGAGAAACACAGCCTAGTTTAAAGGGGAGAGAAACACAGCCTAGTTTAAAGGGGAGAGAAACACAGCCTAGTTTAAAGGGGAGAAACACAGCCTAGTTTAAAGGGGAGAGAAACACAGCCTAGTTTAAAGGGGAGAGAAACACAGCCTAGTTTAAAGGGGAGAGAAACACAGCCTAGTTTAAAGGGGAGAAACACAGTCTAGTTTAAAGGGGAGAAACACAGCCTAGTTTGAAGGGGAGAAACACAGCCTAGTTTAAAGGGGAAAGAAACACAGCCTAGTTTAAAGGGGAAAGAAACACAGCCTAGTTTAAAGGGGAAAGAAAAACAGCCTAGTTTAAAGGGGAGAGAAACAGTTTAAAAGGGAATACTTTTTCCCACCTCCTGCTAAATGAAGGGAGAGAGATGTAATGATATTGAAGGCATATGTTGTTAAGTGACGGCTGAGTAAGAGAGGACAGAACATCATAACTCTAAACATAACCTACACCGTAAAACTGTCATACACAATCACTCTCCCTCCCTCCCTCCTTCTCATTCCCTTCCTCCGTCCCTCTCTCTCTCTGTATCTCTCCCTCTCTCCTTCTCATTCCCTTCCTCCATCCCTCTCTCTCTCTCTGTATCTCTCCCTCCCTCCTTCTCATTCCCTTCCTCCGTCTCTCTCTCTCTGTATCTCTCCCTCCCTCCTTCTCATTCCCTTCCTCTCTCTCTCTCTCTGTATCTCTCCCTCCCTCCCTCCCTCCTTTTCTCATTCCCTTCCTCCGTCCTTCTCTCTCTCTCTCTCTGTATCTCTCCCTCCCTCCTTTTCTCATTCCCTTCCTCCGTCTCTCTCTCTCTATCTCCCTCCCTCCTTCTCATTCCCTTCCTCCGCCCCTCTCTCTCTCTCTCTCTGTATCTCTCCCTCCCTCCTTCTCATTCCCTTCCTCCGTCCCTCTCTCTCTCTCTCTGTAGCTCTCCCTCCCTGCTTTCATTCCCTTCCTCCGTCCCTCTCTCTCTCTCTCTCTGTATCTCTCCCTCCCTCCTTTCATTCCCTTCCTCCGTCCCTCTCTCTCTGTATCTCTCCCTCCCTCCTTTCATTCCCTTCCTCCGTCCCTCTCTCTCTCTCTCTCTCTGTATCTCTCCCTCCCTCCTTTCATTCCCTTCCTCCGTCCCTCTCTCTCTCTCTCTCTCTCTCTGTATCTCCCTCCCTCCTTTTCTCATTCCCTTCCTCCGTCCTTCTCTCTCTCTCTCTCTCTGTATCTCCCTCCCTCCTTTTCTCATTCCCTTCCTCCGTCCTTCTTTCTCTCTCTGTCTGTCTCTCACTCGGTCTCTGTATTTCTCCCTCTCTCCTTTCTCATTCCCTTCCTCCGTCCTTCTCTCTCTCTCCCGCTTCTTACTTTCCACATCCCTCCATCTCCCTCCCTCCCTACAGATCTCTCTCTCTTCGTCACACAACACCTAACCAGATTATTTAATATGTCATATTGTCCTCAATATTCTAAATTAGTGTTGTGCCATTCACTCTAACCAGATCTCCCTAGAGACAGCCTTGGCTGAGAGTTTCTGAAACAGACCATGATTTATTCAACAATGCAACGCATCCTATGGAGCTAAACCACAGGCTAGTGTTACCTTAATGACAACATCCACTTTTAATGCAATAACAATGTTTGGAGTGATAAGGATTGTTTGTTTGATCACAATGTTCTGTGCGAGGGTGATAATGTTTTTAGTATGATGATAGTAATTGGTGTTATGATGATATTATGAATGAGGTTAATGCACGTAAGGCCTATTCAGAATGTGGATGACATTCTATAACACCTTATAACGTATCTAACTCTTATCAAGGGAGAACATTCTTTATGCCCAAGTGTCTCTTTTAATGACAAGGTAGGGTGGGCCGGTTTATATTTCAGTGTGTGCGTGCACAATTGTGTGTGTGTGTTTGTGCATATCTATGTACTTGCGCGTTAGTCTAATGGGGAGGTTTGAACACATAAATAATTTGTTAATTATATAGTGGAGGGTTGTAGGTGACTGGAGTTTGGTTTGGAGTGTTCAGACTCAGGAGTGATGTTAAAGAATAATCACAGACCAAGCTTCCATCCATCACGGCTCAGAGGCGTGTGCACACGGTCCGATGACAGGTTAATTACATGCTTACTAAACAGGTTTCTCCCAGCTAACGTCACAAACGTGCCACAACTCCACTACCTCCTGAATCAGGGGCTTTTTCAGATGCATAAAGTTATGTGTGTGTGGTGTGTACGTGTGGTGTGTGTGTGTATTGTGTGTGTGCTTTACATCATAAGAGTTGATACAAGTGCTTTGTAGCTTCTAAAAACTAAAATCTCATTCCAATATTATTGTGTTTGATACATGGGTAAGTGTGATAAGTGGATGACTATCAACATGCAGCATCACCTGGGCCTTGTGTTGCCAATCCTAATCCCTGTGTTCACAAACCTGAGTTTTAGAAGAAAGTGTCAATGACAATATACAGCCAGTAGGGGGAGCCTGTACCTAACCTACATATTGCATGTCAGAGAGCCTCAGGGTCTGCGTGTGTGTGTCTCTGTGTGTGTGTGTGTGTGTGTGTGTGTGTGTGTGTGTGTGTGTGTGTGTGTGTGTGTGTGTGTGTGTGTGTGTGTGTGTGTGTGTGTGTGTGTGTGTGTGTGTGTGTGTGTGTGTGTGTGTGTGTGTGTGTGTGTGTGTGTGTGTGTGTCAAGGGTAGTGTGAGTAAGTGCTGTGAAGAAGAAGCTGTGCTAGATGTATGTGTCTGGAGCTCTCTCAGTGGTGCATTCACACACACACAACGAGAGAAAGACCCTCACATAGTAGTGTCACATGAGGCTTCACCATCACGGACTCCATTAGCGCAGATTAACCAATCTACATTTTCCAAATAAACCCACCATCTTGATTCATTTGTAATTGAGCTGGGTGGATTTGAAGTAACTTCTTAAAGGATGATAAAAATGCTTTGTGTCTTTATGAGACATTACGTTTCCTCGTTCACATTTCCTGTTAATTAAGTGTGAGATTTGATGGGCCCTGATGAAAGAGAGGAGAGAGGGAGGGGGCAACAAGAAAGGGAGAGGTGGAAGAGGGAGATGGAAAGAGAGAGAAATAAATAAGGATGTGTGTGTAAGAGACCGAGCACAAAATACCCCCCAGCAAGACCTGTTTGTTCTCCCTGCCTCCCCCACCTCCCTCTGCACATTAAATAACCACACCAGAGCTACTGGAAACATCTCTGTGGAAGGAAAGAGGGAAGGAAAGAGGGAGAAAAGAATCTGGTTGATGAAAGAGGAGAAGAAAGACATTTTAGTTGGTGGGTCATGAGGAAGCATTAATACACTTACAAAACGGATCCCAACATTTTATTTTTTATATATTTTTCACTAAAAAAGCTAGAATTTTTGTGTTGCAAGAGTGCGGTTACCTTCTGACATTAACGTACCCTCAAACACACCTCTGAATTTTGGTGTGTCACTATGCTACATAGAACAAGTGGTCCCATTAGCCTGTTTGTACGGGTTGGAATGACAGGCAGCAAACTCAGTTTGCCTAGTGATGCCATGACTGCTCCATCTAGCCAACGACCAAATTAGCTGCAATTGATGTCATTCTAGTGCTTCCACTCTTGGGTGCTGGCTGATCATGTGTCCACGATTAGCTAGCTAGTGGATATTGCCTGGCCAGTGAGCTAGCTAGCTAGCTACATTTCAGGCAGTTAGCTATCCTCCGGTTGTAAGTTACTAATAGTGCTGAGCGATTAATGCTTCTTGAGGTAGGTTCAGTTATTAATATCCTTTCTGTTTGGCCCTGTCCGGGGGTGTCCTCGGATGGGGCCACAGTGTCTCCTGACCCCTCCTGTCTCAGCCTCCAGTATTTATGCTGCAGTAGTTTATGTGTCGGGGGGCTAGGGTCAGTTTGTTATATCTGGAGTACTTCTCCTGTCCTATTCGGTGTCCTGTGTGAATCTAAGTGTGCGTTCTCTAATTCTCTCCTTCTCTCTTTCTTTCTCTCTCTCGGAGGACCTGAGCCCTAGGACCATGCCCCAGGACTACCTGACATGATGACTCCTTGCTGTCCCCAGTCCACCTGGCCATGCTGCTGCTCCAGTTTCAACTGGCCTGGGCCCTAGGAACATGTCCCAGGACTACCCGACATGATGACTCCTTGCTGTCCCCAGTCCACCTGGCCATGCTGCTGCTCCAGTTTTAACTGTTCTGCTTTACTATTATTCAACCATGCTGGTCATATTTGAACATCTTGGCCACGTTCTGTTATAATCTCCACCCGGCACAGCCAGAAGAGGACTGGCCACCCCACATATGCTCTCTCTAATTCTCTCTTTCTTTCTTTCTCTCTCTTTCGGAGGACCTGAGCCCTAGGACCGTGCCCCGGGACTACCTGACATGATGGCTCCTTGTTGTCCCCAGTCCACCTGACTGTGCTGCTGCTCCAGTTTCAACTGTTCTGCCTTATTATTATTCGACCATGCTGGTCATTTATGAACATTTGAACATCTTGGTCATGTTCTGTTATAATCTCCACCCGGCACAGCCAGAAGAGGACTGGCCACCCCACATAGCCCGGTTCCTCTCTAGGTTTCTTCCTAGGTTTTGGCCTTTCTAGGGAGTTTTTCCTAGCCACCGTGCTTTTACACCTGCATTGTTTGCTGTTTGGGGTTTTAGGCTGGGTTTCTGTACAGCACTTTGAGATATCAGCTGATGTACGAAGGGCTATATAAATAAATTTGATTTGATTTGATCACAGTCTTCGATTTCTGTTTTAGAAAATGTAAACATTAAATTATTTTAGCGATTAAAAAAAATAGAAATTCCAAAACCCAAAATGTTGAACATTCAATTGCCAAAACATTGAAACATTTAATTGTCTCTGTCAGGTCCACAGTGGGTAGACATCAATCGAAAATGAGGATAATAAATATCAAATAATAAAATACTTCAGTTGTGTTTATTACTTAGTTTTCATTTGATTACTTTAGTATTTGTCATTCCTTAAAGTCATAATCTCATGTCTGCTCAGGCAGTAGCATCCAGCCAGTCAGACAATGTTATCTCTGCTCCCCACACTGTACTGTCTTTAGTCATCCTATTTAGCTAGGCTAGCCTGCCTAAGCATCCTGCAGCGCTGTCTGATGAAATCATCTTAATAGATCTTCAAAGTAAATAAGGCAATACTTTCAAGACTGCTTATTACCAACTACTACAAATATCAACCGGGTAGAGCTATCTCACGAACTGTTTCTATCCTCTCTCATGCGGTCTGTGTGTAGGCTATCCGTCTCGTTCAGAGCCGGGAAGAAAATCCGCAATGGATTATGGTCATTGTAGTTTAATTACCACGTTTCTGCACTGAACTACGTTGAATATTTCTTTAATGAAAACAACAACGCCCTTCAGACCAACGTCCCACATAGTTATTGACTTCATTTCTCTTGTGAATGATTTGAATTATCTCAAGAGAAATAGCATGTTGAGCTAACAAAACAAAAAAAATTGAGGTAAGTGGAATTCAAGTAATTGAACCCGACATCAGTCAATCAGTCCTCTATTTGTATTTATTAGGGATCACCATTAGCTCTTCCTGGGGTCCAAACACATTAGGGCACTTACATATAAAACAAAAGAATAAAGAGTACATCATATAACATTATTACACCACTACATATATACACAATACAAAATGTATAATACCATCATTCAACAATATTACAATATACGTGTGTGTCTGTACCTTTGTGTATGTCTCGTCACAGTCTCCGCTGTTCCATAAGGTGTATTTTTACATGTTTTTAAAAATCGGATTCTACTGCTTGCAGCAGTTACCTGATGTGGAATAGAGTCACATGTAGTCATGGCTTTATATAGTTTAATAACCCTCCCACAAAACCTATGAGTTTAACATATTTGTCTGAAAACAAACTAGCTATGCAGGCTGGCTCATCTTCCACTGTTTGCTGATCATGCATCCACGATTTGTTGGCTACTGCCTGCTCAGTGAGTGACCAGAATGCTAGCTAGCTAGATTTAAGCCAGTTAGCAATCCCCCAAAATGCAGTAGTCACTGTCAGTTGATTAAACGGCTGGGAGTTGAGTGCAGCTAGCTAGCTAGTATCGCAAATTAGCTAACATTTCATTAGCTAGCTCAACTGTTGTATTAGAAAATGTCTGAGATGGCACAAATCCTGTATTTTACTGGGGTGTAGAATTGTTAGTCGCCGTCTTTTAATTTTAAGATAACTATCATTGAACTGGGTGGTTACTACTGATCTGAGGTTAGAGAAATTTTCTGCCATTTTTTGGGGTTAGAGCTCGGAGTTGGGCATATTTGTATTTGATACATCAAATTACAACTGGCCATAGACAAGGGGAGCAGGGGTGCTGCAGCACCCCCTGATAAATTTAAATAAATAACAAATATTTTGACAATTATTATAAGAAAAAATCAAATACACAAAAAATATTTTGACAATTATTATAAGAAAAAATTCCAACCACAAAACATGTGAACTAGGCCTTTATTACTCCTGTGTGAGCAGAGAAACAGTCATCAGCAGAGCGAAGAAAGACACTCTTCAGAAGACCCCCCACCCCCACCAAAAAATCTGGGGGGTGACACAAGGTGTGATGTTACCTTAAAGATGCCCACCCAGTCTTTGGGGTTGGGGGTGATGTTGGAGGTGAGGGTGTAGCGACACTCCAGTGCCTCTTGGGGCAGGAAACTCTTCCTAACGTTCTGGAAGATAACATGAGCAAAGTTTGATGTTTCCATGACACCAATGCCACTGGTGGGCGAAGAGCCCACCACCTGGAACGAGGACATATCCTGCTTGTCACTTCTTTTGTCTGACCTGCTGGGGGAAATAAGGAAGCGAGAGAATATGGAGAGAGAAAATAGTGAGGGGATATGAGAACAAGCCTGGCCAGGCATGCATGTTTTCTCCTCTCACTCACACCTCCAATTTAACCTAGCAAATGTACATTTGACCTATTTACAATAACATTTGAATTGGTCGAGTCCCACTGTTAGGTTGTTTGATCTACATGTGGGCTTTAGTGAACTGAAATGTAAGATGGAATCATTCCAAGCCTGCCTACGCATGTTGAAATGACGATATGATGGCAAACGTCAGACTGCATAAGATCACGTTAACTATAAAACACACTGTTATAGTAAAGCAGCAAAGAGCTGAAGCGCGTGTGCGCCAAAACAAGGACGACCTAATGTAGCTTGCAACACAGCAAGCACAGGTGGCATTTTCACACGCACAGAGAGCGGCCAGCTATAAGAGCCTGTATCTGACAAAAACACTTTTAGGATGATTAGCTACCTAGATATACTGTTCGCATAGATAACGATTCCCTAAAGTAACTTTCATTGTCATTGACAACTGAATTGATTAAGTATCTAGCTGCACATTAACCTTCAGTGTCCTTTTAGCTACCGAAACTGATCTGACCACAACAAGGTAGCTTGCAACAATCTCAGGGTTATCTGTCTTGAACAGATCTGTCTTGATAGGCCAAACCCCCTAGCAATACGCCAATCACAGCTATTGTTTCCGTTTAAATCGATTCATTACCTGTCTTACATATGAATCCAAACAAGGTCAAATTATGTTTTGAAAGCCAACATATGACAGTCCAAAAGCCGTTGTTGTCAAACAGCTTCAGGCCCCGTCGTCAACCACTGAGCTATGGTTGTCAATGATGGCGTCACTTCCGGGATGGGATGTTGGTGCTGAGGAAATAGATTCCAGTTGCACCACGTGAAAATGTCAATTATTTGATGCCTCGAAATAATCTATTTAAAATGCTTATAATGAATTACTAGAAGTAGATATCTCTGACTAATGTACGATTATTTGCACAGTTGCTGTTAATTGCACTCGGAAATAAATAGCCTAGTGCGGCACTCGCGCACGCACGCACACACACACACGCACACACGCACACACACACACACACACACACACGCACTGGGGTGGCAGGTAGCAGGTAGCCTAGTGGTTATAACGTTGGACTTGTAACCGAAATGGTTGCCAGATCGAATCCCCGAGTCGATAAGGTAAAACTTCTGTCGTTCTTCCCCTGAACAAGGCTGTTAATCCACTGTTCCTAGGCCCTCCTTGAAAATAAGAATGTGTTCTTTAACTGATTTACCTAGTTAAATAAAGATTACATGGAGTCTGCATGCGATTTGATAGAGATAGGGGCACACATTCATCAAAAATACTCACAGAGAACAAGAGAATGAACCAAAAATTACACCATTAAACATAAAGTACATCTTAAAAACTTCAATAAATAAAAAATACTCTACTGCGCATGCACATTAGTTTGGGTAATAATACTCTGACTGGTGGAAATATATATTTTTATAACATTTAGTTGAAAACGATGTTTGATTGAACACGATCAAGGTTCCTCATAACCGTAAATATAAATTATGATGATAATGACCACAAACTATTTGCTTTTGAATAGTTTTAATGGTAATAGCACATTCACTAATATTGCATCGAATAAAAATGCCACACTCGAAAGATTTATTTCAGCGTCTGAGACCAATTTACTAATGCCTCCCCCCAAAACAGTATTGTACCGTAAAGAGCTTTAAGACATGAACACACGGGATGTCCCACCTTTGCAAGATTTCTATTGGCTGTTGCGTTCGGCTGAGACCACTGAGTGGTCCAAATAGCACTCAATGAAAACGAACTCCCCTTTACTTCCTGTCTATCAGCTGTCACTGTAAACGCCGAGGTCAAGGGGAACGAAGCATGGCTGCGTTGTTCAGAGGGTCTCGGAATTTGTTGCAACGGTGCAATAAACAACATGTCGATCTGGCTCTGGGTAACGTATTTACCAGTTTTAAAATCTCACACTGTATTTTTCGTGGTGTGCATGTGCATAATAGCACAACATGCAACCGAAAAACACACTTCCTAGCTAGGAATTTGTGGTGTGTTAGTGGCGGTTTTTGTGGATAACGTAGATATTTTCTAAACAGTTGGTTGGTTACCTGCTGTGTTTTTGTGTTTTGCGTTAGCTAAATACTGTGGCCTCCCTTGTTGACGTTATTGAAATACGACCATGAACTGATTGCCAGTGATAGCTTGAAACAATGGACATGGCTATGCCCTCATCTATCTCACAAATCCCTATAAGTAGTTAGTCAATTCTGCAGACTCATGTTTCCTTGACTCTACATGTGACCAGCTGAGTGGAACACAACGTTCTTCGTGGCTGTAGTGCCTGCATACTAGCCCGAGCCTGGTGATTTGGATTTAGCCATAAGGCTCCCTCCCAGCTCTTCCTACACCATCATACCTATGTGTCAATTCATTTGACACAACTACATCAGTTCATATCGTCGCTTCACACTGATGTTGAACTCTAAATGGCCTTCCATCTGAGGTGCCACATTTATCCAATAAACCTGAGTCCATAACTTTATCAAGCCAATTAACCAGTATTGACATAAAGTGTAATGACGTTAACCTAAATTATGTTTTAATCGAAATAATAATTATTGGGAGTTGTGACATAATAAATGAATTTGAATATGAAGCAAGAGAAGATCATCTGTCCTTACTAAACTCGCCAGATCATTTTCCCTCAATGGATGATGAAGTTTTGACTGCAATGATTAAGCAATAAGTAATGAGGGGGTGTGGTATATGGCCAATATACCATGGCTAAGGGCTGTTCTTATGCATGATGTGATATGGAGTGCCTGGCTACAGCCAGCTGTTAGCAGTGGTATATTGGCCATATACCACAAACCTCCACAGTGCCTTATTGCTATTATAAACTGGTTACCAGCTTAATTGGAACAGTAAAAAGTTATTTTTTTCTCATAACTGTGGTATACAGTCTGATATACAATTACTTTCAGCCAATCAGCATTCAGGGCTACCCATTTGCGATATTGACTTGTCATTTCAATAGGCACAGGCTACAGACTCATCTGGCTTTATGATTGTAATTCAACTTTTCAATGGTTTGCTTAGCTACATAGACGCAGGTAGCCTATAGCCCGTGATAGGCCTACATCTCATTTCAGATAGCCTACAGTAAGCTGGATGATTTAGTAGCTTGCTTAGTTCAAATTGACAGACTAATATATTCAACATGAAGAGTGAGGCGACTTCGAGGTAAGAAGTGCTTATTGACCGTTGGGCTACTGAGGATGGGGTCGTAATTTCAATCACTGAATTTAACATTTGTAATGTACATATGAACTGAATCTGCTTGTCAACAACAGCCAGGTTTTTATTTATTTATTTATTACCTATATCCTAATCTGACTGCTACTGTCAAATTAATGCGTTCTAACAACTGATAAGCAATTGTGATAGTTTTGATAACTTCCAATTAAATTAACTAAACGTAACCATTAATAATTGCATAATAACAATAATCTGAAGTTCTAGGCTATTTATTAAATCTGTTTGCCAGCTCCAGGTATGCTACACAAGTGGCACATTGATTTGCAACGACTCCAGTGATATCAGTGGAGGGGCGGCAGGGTAGCCTAGTGATTAGAGCATTGGACTAGTAGCCCAAAGAAGTTACAAGTTCAAATCCCCCAGCTGACAAGGTACAAATCTGTCGTTCTGCCCCTGAACAGGCAGTTAACCCACTGTTCCTAGGCTGTCATTGAAAATAAGAATTTGTTCTTAACTGACTTGCCTAGTTAAATAAAGGTAAAATAAATATCATAATTTTATCGTATTTATTGTATCAAATGGTACTGTAGGCTAAAGAGATGCTATGGCCAATAAATGCAAATGTGTCATTCTCCACATTTAATGTCAGTTTCATTGAGAACTTTTCCCCATAACAGAAGCACACAAGTGAGTTCCATACCTTCCATTTAACATTTCCATATGCCCAGCCCTCAAGAACTGAGCATGCGTAAAACACTTCGCTTGAAACGGTTTTCCAAAGGCAAAGTTGACATTAGAATGTTTAAACCGCCTTTGAGCGAATTTATCTAATGAGCTGTAGTGCGCCCAAAGTTGTTTTCCAGTGCCATTATTTCAGTTCTTGCATGTTAATATGTTTTATGAAAAAAGGGTTGGGGAATTTTTTCAATATTTATAACTATGCAAGTCAGTTAAGAATAAATTATTATTTACAATGGCGGCCTAACCCGGACGATGTTGGGCCAATTGTGCGCCGCCCTATGGGACTCCCAATCACGGCGGGTTTTGATTCAGCCTGGAATCAAACCAGGGTTTGTAGTGACGCCTCTAGCACTGAGATGTAGTGCCTTAGACCGCTGCGCCACTCAGAAGCCCACCGGGTCTCTCCATAATGACAATTTAAATAGCGGACCTACAACTTACTGTTCATCAGTTGTCACAACTTGTGTTGCTCTGTCTACTCTCACTCACGTGTCTCAGCCAATAGTGGACTCAGCTGCCTGCTGCAGTGCTTTCAACACACACACACTCCTCCGGCCCTCCCCACCACTCACTCACTCAGCAACAGCCTGCCTCACTGCTTGAAAGTCAGCAGCAGCAGGTCACAGTGAAAATATATGTCATGTATGTTTATGTATGTTTATGTATGTTTATGTATGTATGTATGTATGTATGTATGTATGTATGTATGTATGTATGTATGTATGTATGTATGTATGTATGTATGTATGTATGTATGTATGCTTAAGATGCACTATGCAGAAATCACTCTGCCATTTCTTGGTTGCTAAAATGGTAATAGATCGCCTAATTTCAGTTTGTGACAAAACAAGCAAGTATAATGTAGAGAATCATTGTACCATCTAAACCGCTGTGAAATATAGTTTTCACAACCAAAAATATTGTATTTTTGTTTGAAGCTGGTGTACAAAACAACTGAAAGTAAAAGAAGCAAATTAAACCTGATTGGGAAGCATAGAAATAAATCTCATAGAAGCTTCTCATACTTGCAATGAGAATGACAGATCTTTAACTCACATTTCTATGCGAATTTGGTCCGGTCGCCCAAAAAGTTACATATATTGCAGCTTTAAGAGAAATTACATGGCGTACAACTTAAAAGTAGCCCAAAAACCTGCAACCCGCGACCAATACATTTTCACCCACGACATCGTTTTCAAAATAGGCAAATTTTGTCGGAAACCACGGTCATGGCAACCCTGACTTCAGCTACTCATCAGATATTGCATAATAAATTCTAGTCTCTGAATATGACGTTTCTTCAGCCAGCTAACCAATTTTTGGCAGAGTGGATGATTAAGGGTCTGGAACATAATTATAATTTGTACACTGCAAATTGACCACAACTAAGCCCAAAAATAAATTGTATTTGAAAAGGACAAGGCTACCTTGATTACATTGAGTCACGATAATTTCTGTTTTTTATTTGTGGAAATACTTGGTGAGCAGATTTCCTAAATGAAACACATTTTTTGCATAATTGAGATGTATACACTGCTCAAAAAAATAAAGGGAAAACTAAAATAACACATCCTAGATCTGAATGAAATATAAAACAAGTCAAAATGAGGCTCAGTAGTGTGTGTGGCCTCCATGTGCCTGTATGACCTCTACAACGCCTGGGCATGCTCCTGATGAGGTGGAGGATGGTCTCCTGAGGGATCTCCTCCCAGACCTGGACTAAAGCATCCGCCAAATCCTGGACAGTCGGGCCCTCATACCACCCTCATGGAGTCTGTTTCTGACTGTTTGAGCAGACACATGCACATTTGTGGCCTGCTGGAGGTCATTTTGCAGGGCTCTGGCAGTGCTCCTCCTGCTCCTCCTTGCACAAAGGCGATTGACTTGGAGTTACATTGTGTTGTTTAAGTGTTCCCTTTATTTTTTTGAGCAGTGTGTGTGTGTATATACACACACACAGACAGTGAGGGGGGGGGAGTATTTGATCCCCTGCTGATTTTGTATGTTTGCCCACTGACAAAGAAATTCAGTCTATAATTTTAATGGTAGTTTTATTTGAACAGTGAGAGACAGAATAACAACAACAAAATCCAGAAAAAAGCATGTAAAAAATGTTATACATTGATTTGCATTTGAATGAGGGAAATACGTTTTTGACCCCTTTGCAAAACATGACTTAGTACTTGGTGGCAAAACCCTTGTTGGCAATCAGAGGTCAGATGTTTCTTGTAGTTGGCCACCAGGTTTGCACACATCTCAGGAGGGATTTTGTCCCACTCCTCTTTGCAGATCTTCTCCAAGTCAGTAAGGTTTCGAGGCTGACGTTTGGCAACTGGAACCTTCAGCTCCCTCCACAGATGATTTTCTATGGGGTTAAGGTCTGGAGACTGGCTAGGCCACTCCAGGACCTTAATGTGCTTCTTCTTGAGCCCATCCTTTGTTGCCTTGGCCGTGTGTTTGGGGTCATTGTCATGCTGTAATACCCATCCACGACCCATTTTCATTGCCCTGGCTGAGGGAAGAAGGTTCTCACCCAAGATTTGACGGTACATGGCCCCGTCCATCGACCCTTTGATGTGGTGAAGTTGTCCTGTCCCCTTAGCAGACAAACACCCCCAAAGCATAATGTTTCCACCTCCATGTTTGACAGTGGGGATGATGTTCTTGGGGTCATAGACAGCATTCCTCCTCCTCCTCCAAACACGGCAAGTTGAGTTGATGCCAAAGAGCTCCATTTTGGTCTCATCTGACCACAACACTTTCACCCAGTTGTCCTCTGAATCATTCAGATGTTCATTGGCAAACTTCAAACTTGCGGGCGCTGCAGGATTTCAGTCCTTCATGGCGTAGTGTGTTACCAATTGTTTTCTTGCTGACTATGGTCCCAGCTGCCTTGAGATCATTGACAAGATCCTCCCGTGTAGTTCTGGGCTGATTCCTCACCGTTTTCATTGCAACTCCACGAGGTAAGATCTTGCACGGAGCCCCAGGCCGAGGGAGATTGACAGTTATTTTGTGTTTCTTCCATTTGCGAATAATCGCACCAACTGTTGACACCTTCTCACCAAGCTGCGGTCTTGTAGCCCATTCCAGCCTTGTGTAGGTCTACAATCTTGTCCCTGACATACCTGGAGAGCTCTTTGGTCTAGGCCATGGTGGAGAGTTTGGAATCTGATTGATTGATTGCTTCTGTGGAAAGGTGTCTTTTATACAGGTAACAAACTGAGATTAGGAGGACTCCCTTTAAGAGTATGCTCCTAATCTCAGCTCGTTACCTGTATTGAAGACACCTGGGAGCCAGAAATCTTTCTGATTGAGAGTGGGTCAAATACTTATTTACATTTACATTTAAGTCATTTAGCAGACGCTCTTATCCAGAGCGACTTACAAATTGGTGCATTCACCTTATGACATCCAGTGGGACAGTCACTTAACAATAGTGCATCTAAAACTTAGGGGGGGGGGGTGAGAGGGATTACTTATCCTATCCTAGGTATTCCTTAAAGAGGTGGGGTTTCAGGTGTCTCCGGAAGGTGGTGATTGACTCCGCTGTCCTGGCGTCGTGAGGGAGTTTGTTCCACCATTGGGGGGGCCAGGGCAGCGAACAGTTTTGACTGGGCTGAGCGGGAGCTGTACTTCCTCAGTGGTAGGGAGGCGAGCAGGCCAGAGGTGGATGAACGCAGTGCCCTTGTTTGGGTGTAGGGCCTGATCAGAGCCTGGAGGTACTGAGGTGCCGTTCCCCTCACAGCTCCGTAGGCAAGCACCATGGTCTTGTAGCGGATGCGAGCTTCAACTGGAAGCCAGTGGAGAGAACGGAGGAGCGGGGTGACGTGAGAGAACTTGGGAAGGTTGAACACCAGACGGGCTGCGGCGTTCTGGATGAGTTGAAGGGGTTTAATGGCACAGGCAGGGAGCCCAGCCAACAGCGAGTTGCAGTAATCCAGACGGGAGATGACAAGTGCCTGGATTAGGACCTGCGCCGCTTCCTGTGTGAGGCAGGGTCGTACTCTGCGGATGTTGTAGAGCATGAACCTACAGGAACGGGCCACCGCCTTGATGTTGGTTGAGAACGACAGGGTGTTGTCCAGGATCACGCCAAGGTTCTTGGCGCTCTGGGAGGAGGACACAATGGAGTTGTCAACCGTGATGGCGAGATCATGGAACGGGCAGTCCTTCCCCGGGAGGAAGAGCAGCTCCGTCTTGCCGAGGTTCAGCTTGAGGTGGTGATCCGTCATCCACACTGATATGTCTGCCAGACATGCAGAGATGCGATTTGCCACCTGGTCATCAGAAGGGGAAAGGAGAAGATTAATTGTGTGTCGTCTGCATAGCAATGATAAGAGAGACCATGTGAGGTTATGACAGAGCCAAGTGACTTGGTGTATAGCGAGAATAGGAGAGGGCCAAGAACAGAGCCCTGGGGGACACCAGTGGTGAGAGCGCGTGGTGAGGAGACAGATTCTCGCCACGCCACCTGGTAGGAGCGACCTGTCAGGTAGGACGCAATCCAAGCGTGGGCTGCGCCGGAGATGCCCAACTCGGAGAGGGTGGAGAGGAGGATCTGATGGTTCACAGTATCGAAGGCAGCCGATAGATCTAGAAGGATGAGAGCAGAGGAGAGAGAGTTAGCTTTAGCAGTGCGGAGCGCCTCCGTGATACAGAGGAGAGCAGTCTCAGTTGAATGACTAGTCTTGAAACCTGACTGATTTGGATCAAGAAGGTCATTCAGAGAGAGATAGCGGGAGAGCTGGCCAAGGACGGCACGTTCAAGAGTTTTGGAGAGAAAAGAAAGAAGGGATACTGGTCTGTAGTTGTTGACATCGGAGGGATCGAGTGTAGGTTTTTTCAGAAGGGGTGCAACTCTCGCTCTCTTGAAGACGGAAGGGACGTAGCCAGCGGTCAGGGATGAGTTGATGAGCGAGGTGAGGTAAGGGAGAAGGTCTCCGGAAATGGTCTGGAGAAGAGAGGGGATAGGGTCAAGCGGGCAGGTTGTTGGGCGGCCGGCCGTCACAAGACGCGAGATTTCATCTGGAGAGAGAGGGGAGAAAGAGGTCAGAGCACAGGGTAGGGCAGTGTGAGCAGAACCAGCGGTGTCGTTTGACTTAGCAAACGAGGATCGGATGTCGTCGACCTTCTTTTCAAAATGGTTGACGAAGTCATCTGCAGAGAGGGAGGAGGGGGAGGGGGTGGAGGATTCAGGAGGGAGGAGAAGGTGGCAAAGAGCTTCCTAGGGTTAGAGGCAGATGCTTGGAATTTAGCGTGGTAGAAAGTGGCTTTAGCAGCAGAGACAGAGGAGGAAAATGTAGAGAGGAGGGAGTGAAAGGATGCCAGGTCCGCAGGGAGGCGAGTTTTCCTCCATTTCCGCTCGGCTGCCCGGAGCCCTGTTCTGTGAGCTCGCAATGAGTCATCGAGCCACGGAGCGGGAGGGGAGGACCGAGCCGGCCTGGAGGATAGGGGACATAGAGAGTCAAGGGATGCAGAGAGGGAGGAGAGGAGGGTTGAGGAGGCAGAATCAGGAGATAGGTGGGAGAAGGTTTGAGCGGAGGGAAGAGATGATAGGATGGAAGAGGAGAGAGTAGCGGGGGAGAGAGAGCGAAGGTTGGGACGGCGCGATACCATCCGAGTAGGGGCAGTGTGGGAGGTGTTGGATGAGAGCGAGAGGGAAAAGGATACAAGGCAGTGGTCGGAGACTTGGAGGGGAGTTGCAATGAGGTTAGTGGAGGAACAGCATCTAGTAAAGATGAGGTCGAGCGTATTGCCTGCCTTGTGAGTAGGGGGGAAGGTGAGAGGGTGAGGTCAAAAGAGGAGAGGAGTGGAAAGAAGGAGGCAGAGAGGAAAGAGTCAAAGGTAGACGTGGGGAGGTTAAAGTCGCCCAGAACTGTGAGAGGTGAGCCGTCCTCAGGAAAGGAGCTTATCAAGGCATCAAGCTCATTGATGAACTCTCCGAGGGAACCTGGAGGGCGATAAATGATAAGGATGTTAAGCTTGAAAGGGCTAGTAACTGTGACAGCATGGAATTCAAAGGAGGCGATAGACAGATGGGTAAGGGGAGAAAGAGAGAATGACCACTTGGGAGAGATGAGGATCCCGGTGCCACCACCCCGCTGACCAGACGCTCTCGGGGTGTGCGAGAACACGTGGGCGGACGAAGAGAGAGCAGTAGGAGTAGCAGTGTTGTCTGTGGTGATCCATGTTTCCGTCAGTGCCAAGAAGTCGAGGGACTGGAGGGAGGCATAGGCTGAGATGAACTCTGCCTTGTTGACCGCAGATTGGCAGTTCCAGAGGCTACCGGAGACCTGGAACTCCACGTGGGTCGTGCGCGCTGGGACCACCAGAGTAGGGTGGCCGCGGCCACGCGGTGAGGAGCGTTTGTATGGTCTGTGCAGAGAGGAGAGAACAGGGATAAACAGACACATAGTTGACAGGCTACAGAAGAGGCTACGCTAATGCAAAGGAGATTGGAATGACAAGTGGACTACACGTCTCGAATGTTCAGAAAGTTAAGCTACGTAGCAAGAATCTTATTGACTAAAATGATTAAAATGATACAGTACTGCTGAAGTAGGCCAGCTGGCAGTGGGTGCGTTGTTGACACTACACTAATCAAGTCGTTCCGTTGAGTGTAATAGTTTCTGCAGTGTTGCTATTCGGGGGCTAGCTGGCTAGCTAGCAGTGTTGTTTACGTTACATTGCGTTAAAAGAACGACAATAGCTGGCTAGCGAACCTAGAAAATCGCTCTAGACTACACAATTATCTTTGATACAAAGACGGCTATGTAGCTAGCTACGATCAAACAAATCAAACCGTTGTACTGTAATGAAATGAAGTGAAAATGTGATACTACCTGTGAATGCGACCGGGTAGTTGAGTTCTATACAGAAGACGTTGGCTAGCGTTGGCTAGCTAGCAGAGTCACCTACGTTAAGGACGACAAATAGCTGGCTAGCTAACCTCGGTAAATTAAGATAATCACTCTAAGACTACACACTCTAAACCTAAACAACACAATTATCTTGGATACGATGAAACGAAGACAGCAAAGGCAGCTATGTAGCTAGCTAACACTACACTAATCAAGTCGTTCAGTTGAGTGTAATAGTTTCTCCAGTGCAGCTAATCAGTGGACGTTAGCTAGCTGGCTAGTGAAGACTACGTTAGGACGGCGAAATACGATAATTACGCAATTATCTTTGATACAAAGACGGCTATGTAGCTAGCTGAGAAGAAATTGCTAAGATTAGACAAATCAAACCGTTGTGATATAATGAAATATAATGAAAAAGTTATACTACCCGCGGGAGCGAAGTGCAGATGCGACCACTCGCTCTATTTCTAACATTTTTGACATGTGTTTTTCTAGATGTTTTTGTTCTGTCTCTCACCATTAAAGTTATAGACGGATCATTTCTTTGTCAGTGGGCAAACGTACAAAATCAGCAGAGGATCAAATAATTTTTTCCCTCACTGTATATATATCTCAAATCTGCAAAAAAAAATTAATCTAACTATATATGTATGTATGTATGTATGTATGTATGTATGTATGTATGTATGTATGTATGTATGTATGTATGTATATATTTATTTTATTTTTTTTATTTAAAAAAATATTTAAAAAATAATATTTTTTATTAACTTTTGCTGAGCCCCAAAAAAATCACATGGTGGCCGGTTCTAGCCAGCGGGCCTCCTGTTGCCGACCCCTCCTTGAGCCACAGCAAGGAGTCAAATCTATGGGAAACACGGGGGTGTGGAACTATGATAGACAGTTTACTTAAAGGAAACATTCACAAATTTTGAAAGTTATGTTGTTTTTGTGCATCTCTAAGTCGTTGTTCTATCGATTGCTGGGGTCATTTCATGTTTTCATATCTGAGGTGTTCTAAGTTCAAGCTGCAGAAATACAGCCTGTATGATGTGATGCAAAACTCGTCGTACCAGCTGTATTTCGGTCTAACGTGAAAACCAAGAACTCAGATGAACATGAAATGACATCATTTAGAGATGTACACAATAATATAACATTAAAAGGGGGGGGATCCTCCATTTTAAGTAGGAATGTATTAACCATAGTTGACTTTGTTTCTACAATGTTCTATACTATGCCATTGTATTGACTGTCAACCCTGTGTGTGCTCTCCAGTGTGTAGCAGGTCGATGGCCTCGAAGACTCCAGTGGGGTTCATTGGGCTGGGGAACATGGGCAGTCCCATGGCCAAGAACCTGCTGAGGCACGGATACCCTGTCATTGCCACCGACGTCTTCCCTGAGTCCTGCAAGGAGCTACAAGACGAGGGGGCACAGGTAACACCTCGCTAGTACCTACTTACGTCACCTAACCTGCTTACTGTGTTTCTCTACATTACCACTGAATTGTTGCAGTGATCATAGCAGTAGACAAGACGCACCATAATGAATGCTGACCAAGCACAGTAGGTCACCTTCTGGAGGTCTACATGTTGAAATGCCCAGAAATGAATCAAAAATAGGACGCCCACCCGCAGCTGTTAGTTGTTTGTCGGCCTTGTGCGTTTTCTCTGACTTACTGTATTGCTCTCCATTACCCCTGAATCACAGCAGTAGGTCAGCAGGGGGACGAGCATAGGCCACATTCCTGCTACGTGTACCCTACCTATCTGCTGAGTCTGGAGGGGATGGTAGAAGTACATCTGCTGGTGTGGGTTTCTCAGGCTGCGTCCCAACACTTCCAATGGTTGACTTAACAATAGTGGAAACCCCCTTCAGCCAATGCTTAAACCAATCCAACACTTTTAAATACATGACGGGACTGTGTAAGTGCACACTTCAGGAATATGGAGAATAGGGATGCAACGTCATTGTATCTCTGTTAGTGTTTTCTTTTGATTTCTCACCCCTTCTTTCCCATCCGATTCCTCCCTGTCCAGATCCTGGACTCCCCAGCGGAGGTTGCAGATAAAGCAGACAGGATCATCACCATGCTCCCCTCCAGTCCCAACGTCATAGAGGTCTACACTGGACCCAACGGCATCCTCAAGTAAGCAAGTCCCCCTCTCTGGTCGTCCTCCCCAGAACTATAGATGTAGAAACTGGCCTGTCCCCCTACAACTGGCCTGTCCCCCTACAACTGGCCTGTCCCCCTACAACTGGCCTGTCCCCCTATAACTGGCCTGTCCCCCTATAACTGGCATGTCCCCCTATAACTGGCATGTCCCCCTATAACTGGCTTGTCCCCCTATAACTGGCTTGTCCCCCTATAACTGGCTTGTCCCCCTATAACTGGCCTGTACCCCTATAACTGGTGTTTGTAAATTGGGAGGAATCGGACGGTTGTAAACCTCATTGGGAGGAATCGGACGGTTGTAAACCTCATTGGGAGGAATCGGACGGTTGTAAACCTCATTGGGAGGAATCGGACGGTTGTAAACCTCATTGGGAGGAATCGGACGGTTGTAAACCTCATTGGGAGGAATCGGACGGTTGTAAACCTCATTGGGAGGAATCGGACGGTTGTAAACCTCATTGGGAGGAATCGGACGGTTGTAAACCTCATTGGGAGGAATCGGACGGTTGTAAACCTCATTGGGAGGAATCGGACGGTTGTAAACCTCATTGGGAGGAATCGGACGGTTGTAAACCTCATTGGGAGGAATCGGACGGTTGTAAACCTCATTGGGAGGAATCGGACGGTTGTAAACCTCATTGGGAGGAATCGGACGGTTGTAAACCTCATTGGGAGGAATCGGACGGTTGTAAACCTCATTGGGAGGAATGGGACGGTTGTAAACCTCATTGGGAGGAATGGGACGGTTGTAAACCTCATTGGGAGGAATGGGACGGTTGTAAACCTCATTGGGAGGAATGGGACGGTTGTAAACCTCATTGGGAGGAATGGGACGGTTGTAAACCTCATTGGGAGGAATGGGACGGTTGTAAACCTCATTGGGAGGAATGGGACGGTTGTAAACCTCATTGGGAGGAATGGGACGGTTGTAAACCTCATTGGGAGGAATGGGACGGTTGTAAACCTCATTGGGAGGAATGGGACGGTTGTAAACCTCAGTGGGAGGAATGGGACGGTTGTAAACCTCAGTGGGAGGAATGGGACGGTTGTAAACCTCAGTGGGAGGAATGGGACGGTTGTAAACCTCAGTGGGAGGAATGGGACGGTTGTAAACCTCAGTGGGAGGAATGGGACGGTTGTAAACCTCAGTGGGAGGAATGGGACGGTTGTAAACCTCAGTGGGAGGAATCGGACGGTTGTAAACCTCAGTGGGAGGAATCGGACGGTTGTAAACCTCAGTGGGAGGAATCGGACGGTTGTAAACCTCAGTGGGAGGAATCGGACGGTTGTAAACCTCAGTGGGAGGAATCGGACGGTTGTAAACCTCAGTGGGAGGAATCGGACGGTTGTAAACCTCAGTGGGAGGAATGGGACGGTTGTAAACCTCATTGGGAGGAATGGGACGGTTGTAAACCTCATTGGGAGGAATGGGACGGTTGTAAACCTCAGTGGGAGGAATGGGACGGTTGTAAACCTCAGTGGGAGGAATGGGACGGTTGTAAACCTCAGTGGGAGGAATGGGACGGTTGTAAACCTCAGTGGGAGGAATGGGACGGTTGTAAACCTCAGTGGGAGGAATCGGACGGTTGTAAACCTCATTGGGAGGCACGGTGGAGCCTAGCTGCTCATTCAGCTGCTCATTCAGAGCTGCTTACAGTGAAGACGTGGGGGAACGTCACCAATTGTACCGGCTTTTGTTCTAGCCCTCTGCACCTGATTAAACTGATCATGGTCTCCGAACTAAGTTAAGTCAGGTGTGCCTGTGCTGGCCCAGAAACAGAGCCTGGTACTGTGGGTCTGTCCTCTGAGATCATGTGATATGGTCATGCGACTGTTTTTCCTCTTTTTTTCTTGTCCGTTCTACCTGGGATCCTGGAGACGTCCCTACCCCGGTGCAGTTTGGAAATGTTAAAATGGTTAGGTTAAGGTAGAGGTTAGGGTTTAGAGTAGGGCCGTCCCAAGGGTCTCGGATGGCAAAAACACTGTTCTTCTTTCTCAGGAAAGTGAAGAAGGGAACGCTGCTCATCGATTCCTCCACCATCGACCCCTCCGTCTCCAAGGAAATGGCCCTTGCCGCCGAGAAGATGGGCGCCGTGTTCATGGACGCTCCCGTGTCAGGAGGTAAGGGACGGGTTTAGGATGTCAACATTCTGTTGCTATGGCGATCACGTACTGTCAGTCTACTAGCCATGTCCAAAGAAAGGTTTTACTTTTCCTGTTTCTGGCCTATTGGTGGTTCAGTCTCTGGATAGACATGATACACACACACCTCTCTCTCTGGTCTTCATTTCAGCTTGGACACAAACACATCAACTGTAGAGCTTTTGCAGCAATGTTAACCATGTCATGTACTCCTATGTGTATCTATAGATATAGTGCTTGTATTTATAGACTCTGGTGCTATATAATGAAACAGTGTGTAGGCTACAGGCCACTGACGGTACACCGGCATCAGATCAACAGCTGGTGGAAATTGATCCTGTTAAATGGCAACATATTTAAGACTAGATGGAAACATTGTCTAATCAATATCCTAGGAATGAAACGGGCAAACGGGCCGGAACTGGTAAAAACGACCTGAACTTGTCCAATAAGACACGCTCGTTTTTTCCCTCCAAACTTTTCTCTACAGTGTGCAATATAATGAATACAAATCTTACCTGAGCAGGTACAATACAGGGTTGGTAGTTGAATTCAGATGTGTGTTCCGCGCTGTACTTCTTCCTCCCCTCATTCTAGCCAGACAGTGACCACCCTTTGTAGTCAGTGTAGACTGGGTCTTAAAGGCAAGGTTAAGGTTTTAAGTGGTCAATCTGATGCACAGGACAGCATTCTCCTTAATGGCTTGAGCCGTAATGGAGAATACCTTGTCAGGGTTTTTGATGTTGATGGAGCCGTAATGGAGAATACCGTGTCAGGGTTTTTGATGTTGATGGAGCCGTAATGGAGAATACCGTGTCAGGGTTTTTGATGTTGATGGAGCCGTAATGGAGAATACCGTGTCAGGGTTTTTGATGTTGATGGAGCCGTAATGGAGAATACCGTGTCAGGGTTTTTGATGTTGATGGAGCCATAATGGAGAATACCGTGTCGGGGTTTTTGATGTTGATGGAGCCGTAATGGAGAATACCGTGTCGGGGTTTTTGATGTTGATGGAGCCGTAATGGAGAATACCGTGTCGGGGTTTTTGATGTTGATGGAGCCGTAATGGAGAATACCGTGTCTGGGTTTTTGATGTTGATGGAGCCGTAATGGAGAATACCGTTTCGTGGTTTTTGATGTTGATGGAGCTGTACCGGAGAATACCGTGTCGGGGTTTTTGATGTTGATGGAGAATACCGTGTCAGGGTTTTTGATGTTGATGGAGCCGTAATGGAGAATACCGTGTCGGGGTTTTTGATGTTGATGGAGCCGTACTGGCGGGTATCTCTTGTCAGTGCCTTTCATGTAGATAAAGACCAGAGACACAGGCCCCACAGGGAGTGAGAGGGGAGATGAGACGAGTAGCTGTAAAACTCCCTCTCACCTCGGCCACACCAACCGGGGGGCGCACACACGTACAAATATGACTAATTCACATTTCTGCAGATTCACTTTTTGACGATCCCCACCAGCCTACACTGTGGTCGTAAGCTTGTCTGGCAACACTCGTTTTCTCACACACATTCCTCACACAAAACACTCCCTCTCTCTCTCACACACACACACACACACACACACACACACACACACACACACACACACACACACACACACACACACACACACACACACACACACACACACACACACACACACACACACACACACACCCTCTGTGTGTTTACATGCTGGCGTCTGCAGTGTAGACAGGCTGTAGTTAGTGAGTGCAGACCTGTGAAGACCCTTCCTCTCCGGGCTCTTAACTAAGCCTGTTACACACACACACAGGCACACACACAAACCCACACACACACAAAAGCACAGTATTTACTCACTTCTTCTCTGGGCTCTTAGCAAAGCCTGGTTTACTGCTCTGGAATGGCCAATGATTTACATGCTACCTCTGGCCTGAGCCCCACAGACGCCTGACAGCACGAACACACTTCTAAGTTCAGACACAAACACACACGCACTTGACCGCCCACTATCTGAATCTCATACACAGATCCTAACGGAACTGGCCTCTAAACCCCTTGCTGAGGTTGAAAGTAGCCCATTGGTGATAAGCTGAACATGGGGAGGAGAAGACTGAGGGAGAGGTCAGGAGGTGGAGGGTAAACTACAGACGTCCCAGTGTGTGTTGTGAGGGCTTCTCTGACCGATAGTGGGGGAGGGGATTTGACTTGCTGCGTTTGTCCAGGAGGTGGCACTCTACCCCAATAAGGAGCCATATGTATTTATGTGGAGCAGGGTGTCAAACTCATTCCATGGAAGGCCTAGTGTCTGCAGGTTTTTCCTTTCAATTAAGTCCTAGACAACCAGGTGAGGGGGGTTATTTAGCAGTTAGTGACCTTAATTCATCAATCAAGTACAAGGTGTATGTAGTATGTCTGTGTTTTGTTAGAGACGGTCCCTACTGTTTCTTGTGGTCTCTTGATATCGGATCCAGATTTTTGACTGGAGGTCCCAGCAGAATCTTCTTCCTTATGAAGTCGCCAATACACACACACACACACACACACACACACACACACACACACACACACACACACACACACACACACACACACACACACACACACACACACACACACTGACATGCATTGACCCCTAACACACTTATTTCTGTTTGAGGTAATGCTTATGATATATAATATGGTAGCTACGCTATTTTAAGCACTCAAACACACACACAGATTCATGCAAAGATCATGAACTTTTTCAGTCACTTCAGACACTCAAGCATCCTCACAGACAGAGACTTCCTGTGCTTTTGGGGTTTTATTGTTTTTTAAATTTAGATATTCTTTTTATTTACAATTAATCCTGTGGTGAATGAGGTAGTATGTTTTTAAGTGTGTGTGTGTGTGTTTGGTTCCCACCTCGAGTGCGTCAATAGGGGTTTGGCAGTTTCTCCTGGGGTCTGAGACGAGGAGTAATACACTTGTTAAAAAAACTACAATCAAAAAAACATCTTTCTTTCCCTTCCCTCTCTCTGCCGGTCTTGCTCTTACTGACCAGTTGTCTGGCCTAGCCCTGCCTGCTATGTCCTGGCATAGATACTCTTTCACCCACACACACACTGCACATAGTCACTTACTGTACACACAAACAAGCACACTCTAAAATACACACTTTCACCACTGTCTGGTGTTGTTAAGTGTCCGCATTCAAACTAGACCCACAACAAAACAGGCTCTGACGTCACGAGCCCAGGCTGTTGGCAAGGCTATAGCAGAAATAGGAGCAGCAGCTAACAAGCAGCGGGGTCATTAGCGGTAATTACCCAGCATGCCTGAATCTGCGTCTTGTATTCCGGCAGTGGGCCGCCACATCGCTAACGGACGGCGACTTTAAGTCTTTAAAAGCCATTCATTGTTTTCCCAACGCTGAGAACAACAGTGTGTGTGTGTGTGTGTGTGTGTGTGTGTGTGTGTGTGTGTGTGTGTGTGTGTGTGTGTGTGTGTGTGTGTGTGTGTGTGTGTGTGTGTGTGTGTGTGTGTGTGTGTGTGTGTGTGTGTGTGTGTGTGTGTGTGTGTGTGTGTGTGTGTGTGTGTTTTAAAGGGACGTCACTGCATTAAGTTTGGTGTGACCGTGGGAGCTTAATGTGTTTGTATACAGTTTGTCTCAGACTGCACACGTTTGCTGTGTTTCAGCAGGTTAAATACTCATTTTCAGCAGGCTACTTTTTCCACTTCAAATTAACTAAGCTACTTTTCATTTAAAAGTTTAAATTCTTTAGGTCGCTGAGCCCTTTCCCGCTATAATTAGACTCTGCCGAGTCCCCAGCAACCGATGTTCCAGTTTTCAGGGGAAATGGAAATAGAGCCTGTGACTTGACTTCCGCTTTGGACATTAACAAGGAGACACTCCATCTTAACTCCTCCTACACATCTTCTGGATTGGTCAAACAGTGCAGAAGAGTCCCCCCCCATCTTGTTAAGACCAGGATGTAGGGGATCTAGTTTCAGCTGTTTCTTTTACAGCTGCTACGTGTTCGGTTATTCTAGAATGAACGATCTGCATCTTCTAGTGATCAATTGATAGGATAGGCACCTGTCAGTCACAATGCCAGCAATGACAGGAAAACGCAATCTGCCAGTTTGCTCTATTCTGTGAAGGGAGTAGTACACGGCGTTGTACGAGATCTTCAGTTTCTTGGCAATTTCTCGCATGGAATAGCCTTCATTTCTCAGAACAAGAATAGACTGATGAGATTCAGAAGAATGGTCTTTGTTTCTGGACATTTTGAGCCTGTAATCTAACCCACAAATGCTGATGCTCCAGATACTCAACTAGTCTAAAAAAAAAAGGCCAGTTTTATTGCTTCTTTAATCAGCGTGGCAGTTTTCAGCTGTGCTAACATAATTGCAAAAGTGTTTTCTAATGATCAATTAGCCTTTTTAAAATGATAAACTTGGATTAGCTAACACAACGTGCCATTGGAACACAAGCGTGATGGCTGCTAATAATGGCCAATGTAGATATTACTTTAAAAAATCTGCCTTTTCCAGCTACAATAGTCATTTATAACATTAACTGTGTCTACACTGTATTTCAGATCAATTTTATGTTATTTTAATGGACAAAAAAGTGATTTTCTTTCTCTATCAAGCACATTTTTAAGTGACCCCAAACTTGTGTGTGTGTGTTTATTTTTCTTCGATGTGAATCAGATTTTTATTTGGTGTACCCCAGTGGGAATACCTGTTCTACACAATACTACAACACATGTTCCCGGTCTGGGAGGTGAAATCTTTCAGATTGAGTCCAGACATTAGAATGTATCAGAGGCCACAAATAGAGCTCCTTCTGCAACAAAATGTTGAACCCAGGTGAGCGAACAACCCCGGACCCCCACTTTCTTTCTATTTGGCTGGCTACTCTGTGTACTTGTGAAAAACACTGGGAACCGTACCGTGTAGCCTAATGCATTCTGCAGTCACCAAAAGCCACAAGCCAATTGCCACAGCTAACCATTGGCCAAAAGAAGGCATGTTAAGGTTCCAAGGTTCTATGGTAGGGATTGAGAGAAAGATGGGCCTAGGAGGTTTTACAGCCGTGGGTAGCTGGCTGGGCCTGCTGTCAGTGCAGTGTTGACTAACTAAATATATACTGCATGTATTATGTTTTTCTTTGTTTTGGTCTTCGGCATGTTTTTTTGGGGCTCTTTGTGCACGCAACAATTTTCCTGAGGCAAGCTGAAGTTTGGTAGCCGAAGTCTACACCCCCTTCCTCGGTGATTTGTCAACAGTTGGGATTTTCCAATGAACTGTTGCCATTCAACGAGAGACTAGTTTTCATGCACAGATTTTCCCTTGACAAATACGGCACCAAACATCTTGGATGTCAAATTGAGCGACTAAGACCTTCATAGCAAAAACGTCCAAATGAATTACAGATTTCTGTTTTGAATAAGTGTATACTTATACTGACTACGGTGTCTCAAGAGGGACAAACTGTACTATTGCCGCTTGTTTCTTCTTTTTCAAGCGAAGGTCTTTTGAGGGAGTATGCGAGGTACAGACGTTCACTTCGCCCAGCTGCGTTCTGTTAGGAGCAAACCCAACCTAGTATGGAGATGCTTTAACTAGCACTGGACTGACTAGATTAGCATAACAAGCCCTTCACTAGTGGGACCAGGGGGAGGCTGGTTAAGGGGCGAGAGAGGGATGAGGGGAGGGGGAAATGGAGGTAAGGGGGTGGGGTTCTAGCCTGGAGTCCAGATGGAAGCAGACCCACAGCAGCTGGGGGACTGTCCCTCTCAACACTGTGCGTGTGCTGTGTGGTGTCCTTCTCTGTGGGTGTGTAGGCCTATTTGTCAGCTGGTGTTTGTCGCAGTTGTACTATAAGGCTCTGTCCATCAAATTCTCCTAAACCCCTCCCTATATGTCACTCATCTTAAGAGGGCGTGGGGTGGGGGGTGACTCAATGGGTCTGCTTTGGGCCACAGGGAGGATTGATTCTGGAATGATCTCTCTTCTGTCTCCTTGCATTGACCACTCTCCCTCATGGCATGAAGCAGAGGCTCTGATAAGGATCATGATGGTCAGGGTACTGGTCAATGAAGAAACACAGCATAGAGAAACATTGTCTGTTGCATTCTCTTCCCCCTTTATCCCTGTCTGCTACAGTCTCGGGGGTGTTTTCATGATGTTTGTCTGTGTGTGCATGTCAGTGTGGGGTGGTTCTCAGGCTTGAGCTCGTTAGCACAGCAGATAAAGAGTGTTTTTAAAATGAAGGACTGGCATTAGTGACTTGGGCAGATAAACTGTTGAAAGTGCAGATTTTTTATGTGTGTGTGGTGTGATTTTGGTTAGCACTCTGTCCTTCTAACTCCATTTCAGTTATTTACTTGATATCCATCAAGTTGTTATGGCTCTTGTTTGGGTTTTTAATTTGTTTGAGAAAATATCTCCCATTGGGTCTAATTATATCACTGGACTACATGAGGCTGCACTGAAGGCCTGTAAACAGTCTGTCTTCCCAGGGGTTGGGGACGAAGGAACGTTACTGTAATGTTACAAATGGTGTTGTATTGTTTAGGCCTTTAACTCAGTGAAAAATGCTGCCATTAAGATGGTATTAGAACCAAGAATATACAGTTGAAGTGGGAAGTTTACATACACTTCGGTTGGAGTCATTAAGACTTGTTTTTCAACCACTCCACAAATTTCTTGTTAACAAACTATAGTTTTGGCCAGTCGGCTAGGATATCTACTTTGTGCATGACACAAGACATTTTTCCAACAATTGTTTACAGACAGATTATTTAACTTATTAACACAATCACAATTCGTGGGTCAGAAGTTTACATACACTAACTTGACTGTGCCTTTAAACAGCTTGGAACATTCCAGAAAATGTCATGGCTTTAGAAGCTTCTGGTAGGCAAATTGACATAATTTGAGTCAATTGGAGGTGTACCTGTGGGTGTATTTCAAGGCTACCTTCAAACTCCATGCCTCTTTGCTTGACATCATGGGAAAATCAAAAGAAATCAGCCAAGAAGTTTTTTTGTTGACTTCGACATGTCTGGTTCATCCTTGGAAGCAATTTCCAAACGCCTGAAGGTACCACGTTCATCTGTACAAACAATAGTAGTATTAACACCATGGGACCACGCAGCCATCATAACGCTCAGGAAGGAGACAGGTACTGTCTCAAAGATGAACGTAGTTTGTGGCGAAAAGTGCGAATCAATCCCAGAACAACAGCAAAGAACCTTGTGAAGACGCTGGAAGAAACGGGTACCAAAGTATCTACATGCACAGTAAAATATCGACAACCTGAAAGGCCACTCAGCAAGGAAGAAGCCACTGCTATAAAACCACCTTTAAAAAAGCGGTTTGCAACTGCACATGGGGACAAAGATCGTACGTTTTGGAGAAATGTCTTCTAGTCTGATGAAACAAAAATAGAACTGTTTGTTCATAATGACCATCGATATGTTAGGAGGAAAAGGGGGAGGCTTGCAAACTGAAGAACACCATCCCAACCGTGAAGCACGGGGCTGGCAGCATCATGTTGTGGGGGTGCTTTGCTGCAAGAGGGACTGGTGCACTTCACAAAATAGATTGCATCATGAGGATGGAAAATGATGTCGCTATATTGAAGCAACATCTCAAGACATCAGTCAGGAAGTTAAAGCTTGGTTGCAAATGGGTCTTCCAAGTGGACAATGACCCCAAGCATACTTCCACAGTTGTGGCAAAATGGCTTAAGGACAAGAAAGTCAAGGTTATTGGAGTGGCCATCACAAAGCCCTGACCTCAATCCTATAGAAAATGTGTTGGCAGAACTGAAAAAGCATTTGTGAGCAAGGAGGCCTGCAAACCTGACGCCGTTACACCAGCTCTGTCAGGAGGAATGGGCCAAAATTCACCCAACTTTTTGTGGGAAGCTTGTGGAAGACAACCTGAAATGTTTGCCCCAAGTTAAACAATTTAAACGCAATGCTACTAAATACTAATTGAGTGTATGTAAACTTCTGATCCACTGGGAATGTGATGAAATAAATTAAAGCTGAAATAAATTATCTTTTATTATTCTGACATTTCACATTCTTAAAATAAAGTGGTGATCCTAACTGACCTAAAACGAGGGACTTTTACTAGTATTAAATGCCAGGAATTGTGAAAAAGTGAGTTTAAATGTATTTGGCTAAGGTGTATGTAAACTTCAGACTTCAGCTGTAACTGTTTGTATTGCCTGCCCGTTTTCCTCTTAAAATTGAATTAGGACTCCTGCATCTACGAAGACCTGAATTACAGCACTTTGCCTTGCAGGTGTTTTTACTCAGGTAGAATCAGCTAGGCACTGTAGTTGGATTCTACACCAACACGGTAGATTATAGTGTCATTGAAGGGTTCTAGTGGTGTAATGAAGATGGTAAAGTGTTACGAGCGTTCCTTCAGGAACCAGACACTCTCAACCCCAGGGAAAATGGCTGCAGTGTGGCTCACATTCAAATGCATCATTCACTACTACAGCGTGGGAACGGCCACTGTGGTGTGTGTGTTTGTACAGCCTTCATAATGGAGTGTATTTTAAAGTGCATAGTGCTTTACACGAGCCTCGTAACCCTGTGGATATTACCTCAGAAGCCCCGGCTGATGTCTCCACCATGGCCAAGTTTGGGATCTTCACCTGTCCGTAATGCTTAGACACAAGACAGATTTACACAAAGATGCACACATACAAAAACAGATGGAGAGACACACACACACACACACACACAGACCGACCGCTTCCAAAAAGGGCTCCAATTTAAAAGGCTAAAAGACTATAATGAATCGCTTCAGTTAATTATTTGTCTGTAATTAAAAAAGTGCAAATTAATTCAGCTCTCTTTAGAACACGACAGAAACCAGAGTTTGCGCTGATCTCCTTTTCCCGTCTCACCCCACCTCACCCTCTTTCTTTGATGTAGAGGAGACAAGGAAAGGAAACCTCTAGGGTATTGAGATGCTTTCTCTCCTTGAAGGAGAGGAAACAAGGAAAGGGTATATCTTTGTCCCCAGCCTCCCACATAGATTTAGTGACTATCTCTCACCATGTTAGACTAAGAGTGGCTTTGGCTGGCCCCTCTAACGGTCATTAATACCAATGCCAGCTCACCGTGGTTGAACTGTGGTCAGGCTAGTTCGACTGGGTCTCTGAGTTTTATGTTGGCCAACCATAACTTGTCCCTGGAACATGATAAGAGGGACTCTAGCATGCCCTTTCCCAAGGGAATTGTTTCTCAGAGATCAGAGGCACAGCTATCCTGGTCTCTGTCTTTGCCACTCACTCCCACTACCTTACTATACATTTTCTCTCCCCCTTAGTTTATCCCTCTCTCTGTTTCTCACCCTCTTTCTCTCTCTGGGCATATGTACGTCAGCTAGCCCTGGGGGGCAATGCGTTGCATTTATAACAATGCAGGAGTGTCATTTTCCTGTGAAATGGATAGGACAGGGCGGGGCATGGTGACGTTCCCAACGTGTTCCCCAATGCCCCCACAGCCTCATTAGGATTCCTGTTTAATCCGTCTCTGACAGGACCGACCGGACCACGGGACGCCCCTATACACACACACACACACACACACACACACACACACACACACACACACACACACACACACACACACACACACACACACACACACACACACACACACACACACACACACACACATTTGCAAGAAGACACACTCTCTCCCCTTCTCTGTTATGCTAATGATGTTATTCTTCTTTCTGCACCGTTCATCATCCCTCTGTCACTACTTCAAGAAATCCACTACAGATCAGAGGAGCTTATTATGGGTGATTAGTTCATCTGAGAGGGGGAGGGAGGGAGGGAGGGAGTAGACAAAGTATTCCGCTGCTCTCTCTCCCCCCAATCTCTTGTTCTCATATTTCTCTTTCTGTTTTTCCCTCTGCCCCCCACTCTCCTTTCTCTGCCATATCTCCTCTCCCCTCTGCTATTTCTTCCCTCTCTCCTCTCCTCTCCCCTCTGCTATTTCTTCCTTCTCTCCTCTCTCTCCTGCTCTCCATCTCCCCCTCTCCATGTGTAGAGATGTATATTGATCAGCATGTTGGCTGTGATATCAATAGTCTTCTCTTTAGTGATCCTGTCCCCAGTCTAATGAACCAGTGGAAGTTTACAATGCTGCTTGGCTTTGGTTCTGTCAGCATTATATTGGCCTTATTAGTGTGACTGTTGATGGTTGTATGCATGGTGATTGGATTCAGAAAATCTCTATTCTCTTGATTACTCAGTCTCTCTCTAAGATAGAGCCTTCTCTCTCAATGTGTTATGTAAGACCTGTGTGTAAGTTGACCGTGTGTTGTGCACCATAGTCAGCTGCTGCGGTATGGACTGGCTTCATTATGTGGCCTGACAGGCTGTCACTGCTGCAGCGCGCGCACAGACAGACGGCTAATTATCAGTCCGAGAGAGGGTAGTAAGAGTGGGATAGCTGGGGTAATGTATACATCCCATTACCCTAAGGACAACAGCATACAGGGAACAGTACAGTCAACTCAGTGACTGTGTACATCAGTCACTCTTTCCATAAATTCCCCCCACTCTCCCATCTCTGCTCCTGCCCCCTAAACACATTAAGCCTCTGCTCCCCCTTTCCTCTTCTCTGCCATCTCTCCTCTCCCCCTCTGCTATTTTCTCTCTCTCTCTCCTCTCCTCCTCTCCTTCTGGTTGTGTAGTTTAATCTATTTTCTCTCCTCTCCCCCACTCTGTCCTCTCCCCCACTCTGTCCTCTCCCCCACTCTGTCCTCTCCCCCACTCTGTCCTCTCCCCCACTCTGTCCTCTCCCCCACTCTGTCCTCTCCCCCACTCTGTCCTCTCCCCACTCTGTCCTCTCCCCACTCTCTCTCTCCCCACTCTGTCCTCTCCTCCACTCTGTCCTCTCCTCCACTTGTCCTCTCCCCCACTCTGTCCTTCCCCCACTCTGTCCTCTCCTCCACTCTGTCCTCTCTCTCCTCCCCCACTCTGTCCTCTTCTTCTAGTTGTGTAGTTTCATCTATTTCTCCCCCACTCTGTCCTCTCCTCCACTCTGTCCTCTCCCCCACTCTGTCCTCTCCCCCACTCTGTCCTCTCTCCACTCTGTCCTCTCCCCCCACTCTGTCCTCTCCCCCACTCTGTCCTCTCCTCCCTCTGTCCTCTCCCACTCTGTCCTCTCCCCACTCTGTCCTCTCCCCCACTCTGTCCTTCCCCCACTCTGTCCTCTCCCCCACTCTGTCCTCTCCCCCACTCTGTCCTCTCCCCACTCTGTCCTCTCCCCCACTCTGTCCTCTCCCCCACTCTGTCCTCTCCTCCACTCTGTCCTCTCCCCCACTCTGTCCTCTCCCCCACTCTGTCCTCTCCCCCACTCTGTCCTCTCCCCCACTCTGTCCTCTCCCCCACTCTGTCCTCTCCTCCACTCTGTCCCTCCCCCACTCTGTCCTCTCCCCCACTCTGTCCCTCTCCTCTCCCACTCTGTCCTCTCCCCCACTCTGTCCTCTCCCCCACTCTGTCCTCTCCCCCACTCTGTCCTCTCCCCCACTCTGTCCTCTCCCCCACTCTGTCCTCTCCCCCACTCTGTCCCACTCTGTCCTCCCCACTCTGTCCTCTCCTCCACTCTGTCCTTTCCTCCACTCTGTCCTTTCCTCCTCTCCTCCCACTCTCCTCTTCTTCTGTTTCATCTATTTTCCCCTCTCTCTCCTCTCCTCCACTCTGTCCTCTTCTCTAGTTGTGTAGTTTCATCTATTTCCCCCTCTCTCTCCTCTCCTCCACTCTGTCCTCTTCTTCTAGTTGTGTAGTTTCATCTATTTTCCCCCTCTCACTCTCCTCCACTCTGTCCTCTCCTCCACTCTGTCCTCTCCCCCACTCTGTCCTCTCCCCCACTCTGTCCTCTCCCCCACTCTGTCCTCTCCCCCACTCTGTCCTCTCCCCCACTCTGTCCTCTCCCCCACTCTGTCCTCTCCCCCACTCTGTCCTCCCCCACTCTGTCCTCTCCTCCACTCTGTCCTCTCCTCCACTCTGTCCTCTCCTCCACTCTGTCCTTTCCTCCACTCTCTCCTCTCCTCCACTCTGTCCTTTCCTCCACTGTCCTCTCTCTCCTCTCCTCCTCTCCTTCTGGTTGTGTAGTTTCATCTATTTTCTCTCCTCTCCCCCACTCTGTCCTCTCCCCCACTCTGTCCTCTCCCCCACTCTGTCCTCTCCCCCACTCTGTCCTCTCCCCCACTCTGTCCTCTCCCCCACTCTGTCCTCTCCCCCACTCTGTCCTCTCCCACTCTCTCTCCTCTCCTCCACTCTGTCCTTTCCTCCACTCTGTCCTTTCCTCCACTGTCCTCTCTCTCCTCTACTCTCCTCTTCTTCTCATCTACTGTCCTCTCCTCCACTCTGTCCTCTTCTTCTAGTTGTGTAGTTTCTCTATTTCCCCCTCTCTCTCCTCTCCTCCACTCTGTCCTCTTCTTCTAGTTGTGTAGTTTCATCTATTTTCCCCTCTCTCTTTTCCCTCTGTCCTCTCCTCCACTCTGTCCTCTTCTGTTCTCCCCCACTCTGTCTGTCTCCCCCACTCTGTCCTCTCCCCCACTCTGTTTCCCCACTCTGTCCTCTCCCCCCTCTGTCCTCCTGTCCTCTGTCCCTCTTCTTCTAGTCCTTTCCTCCACTCTCCTCTCTCCTCTCCTCCTCTTCTTCTAGTTGTGTAGTTTCATCTATTTTCCCCTCTCTCTCCTCTCCTCCCCTGTCTCTCTCCTCTCCTCCACTCTGTCCTCTCCCCACTCTGTCCTCTCCCCCACTCTGTCCTCTCCCCCCCACTCTGTCCTCTCCCCCACTCTGTCCTCTCCCCCACTCTGTCCTCTCCCCCACTCTGTCCTCTCCCCCACTCTGTCCTCTCCCCCACTCTGTCCTCTCCCCCACTCTGTCCTCTCCCCCACTCTGTCCTCTCCCCCACTCTGTCCTCTCCCCCACTCTGTCCTCTCCCCCCTCCCCCACTCTGTCCTCTCCTCCACTCTGTCCTCTCCCCCACTCTGTCCTCTCCCCCACTCTGTCCTCTCCCCCACTCTGTCCTCTCCCCCACTCTGTCCTCTCTCTCCTCCTCCTCTCCTCTAGTTTCATCTCTCCTCTCCCCCACTCTGTCCTCTCCCCCACTCTGTCCTCTCCCCCACTCTGTCCTCTCCCCCACTCTGTCCTCTCCCCCACTCTGTCCTCTCCCCCACTCTGTCCTCTCCCCACTCTGTCCTCTCCCCCACTCTGTCCTCTCCCCCACTCTGTCCTCTCCTCTCCTCTCCTCTCCCACTCTCTCTCCTCTCCTCCACTCTGTCCTTTCCTCCACTGTCCTCTCTCTCCACTGTCCTCTCTCTCCTCTACTCTCCTCTTCTTCTAGTTGTGTAGTTTCATCTATTTTCCCCTCTCTCCTCTCCTCCACTCTGTCCTCTTCTTCTAGTTGTGTAGTTTCATCTATTTCCCCCTCTCTCTCCTCTCCTCCGCTCTGTCCTCTTCTTCTAGTTGTGTAGTTTCATCTATTTCCCCCTCTCTCTCCTCTCCTCCACTCTGTCCTCTTCTTCTAGTTGTGTAGTTTCATCTATTTTCCCCTCTCTCTCCTCTCCTCCACTCTGTCCTCTTCTTCTAGTTGTGTAGTTTCATCTATTTTCCCCTCTCTCTCCTCTCCTCCACTCTGTCCTCTTCTTCTGGTTGTGTAATTTCATCTATTTTCCCCTCTCTCCTCTCCTCCACTCTGTCCTCTTCTTCTGGTTGTGTAATTTCATCTATTTTCCCCTCTCTCCTCTCCTCCACTCTGTCCTCTTCTTCTGGTTGTGTAATTTCATCTATTTTCCCCTCTCTCCTCTCCTCCACTCTGTCCTCTTCTTCTGGTTGTGTAGTTTCAGCTATTTTCCCCTCTCTCTCCTCTCCTCCACTCTGTCCTCTTCTTCTAGTTGTGTAGTTTCAGCTATTTTCTCTCCCTCCTAATTCCTCTTTAATTATTAACAGCAACATGATTAGGCCTTCACCATCAAGAGGCCTTTCATTAGAGCTACACAGCACCCTGAAGACTGATTTCACACACACACACACACATTACTAAGACTGTTGATACACTCCTCTAACAGTGTCACCTGGCGTAGTGCTCCTTTGGTGTTGTGAGGTGCAGTGTAGTGGTCACTGTCCTGTCCACTTACCACACACAGCATGATGATGGTGGTGCTTTTCATTTGTTTACCTATCACTAGGATTACAGTATGGAAGAGTTGTGCTCGTTGAATACTTACAGCTACCAACAATTTGCTTGCCTGCCTGCGTTCGTGCGCACAGATGTATGTTTAGGGGTTAATCAATGGTATATTAAGGGGCCGGGCTGTGGCAGATGAGATTTGGGAGCGAGGGTTCCGCCTCTGTTTTTAACAGTTTTATTTCTGTGTTAATCTATCTGGCACGTTTCTGGTCATCTATCTGTGTCATCAGGACCCGTTGGGGGTGGAGAGGTCCTTGCTAAAACATGGAACGCTCCTTAAGCCATCAGGCACTGGGAGGGATGGGGGAAGTGTGTGTGTGTGTGAGGCCTAATTGAACATGATAAAGTGTAAAGTTAATTACCCCTCACGGCTGTCACTGATACCCCCGGGGGGGGGTGTTTCTAGGGGGGGTGTTTCTAGGGGGGTAGCCTCAGGCACAGCTGTCGGCCTGGTTTTGATGGTGGGGTATAGTTGTGTGTGTGTTTGTGTGAAGGAGAAAGGGGTGGCGTAAGGAGGATGGAGGCCCATGGGGGTTGTGTGCAGGATGATGGGGACAATCGGCTTTTAAAGACTCCCCCGTCCCTCTGGTGCGCCGCTCTCAACACTCTTGTCCTATCAAGGCACACACACCCCTTTCCCAGAGCAGAAAAGATTGTGATGTCTCTACAAATGAACTATCACTGAGCTCCATAGACCAAACAAAATAATCTTACTGCTATTGAGGAGTTGTGTACTTGTCCTGAGAGAGCTTTCTGGCAACAATGTCATGAGACTGACATGATGTTTTTGGGATTAAATAAGGCTGTCATTGGTGAACCATCTAGCAATGTATCTAGATGGCTGTTCATGTGCACATTATTTCCTGAGCCAAGCCCAAGTTCGGACACCACTTTGTCGGCAATCGGTCAACTAGGGGTGGGAGGTAGCCTAGTGGTTAGAGCGTTGGACTAATAACCGAAAGGTAGCAAGATCAAATCCCGAGCTGACATGGTAAAAATGTGTCGTTCTGCCCCTGAACAAGGCCGTTAACCCCACTGTTCCTAGACCAGTTAACCCACTGTTCCTAGACCACTTAACCCACTGTTCCTAGACCAGTTAACCCACTGTTCCTAGACCAGTTAACCCACTGTTCCTAGACCAGTTAACCCACTGTTCCTAGACCAGTTAACCCACTGTTCCTAGACCAGTTAACCCACTGTTCCTAGACCAGTTAACCCACTGTTCCTAGACCAGTTAACCCACTGTTCCTAGGCTGTCATTGAAAATAAGACTATGTTCTTAACTGACTTGCCTGGTTAAATAATAATAATTAGAACAGTAGGGATTCTTCAATTAAGTATTTGTTGTCATTCAGCGAGAGACGACTTGTTTTCATGCAAAAAAATTCACTTGAGAAATAGTGCACAAAACATCTTGGTTACATGTAAAATTGCACGACTAAGACTGACTCAACATCAACATTAATTATCATAGCGCTTGATGGTTTTTGCGACTGCACTTGAAACTTTCAAAGTTCTCAATTTTCCAGATTGACTGACCTTCTTGACATAATATGGACTTGGTCATTTACCACCTCTACTGTGTAACAACACAACGGATTGCTCAAACGCATTAAGAAGGAAAGAAATTCCATATTTGCTTTTAACAAGGCACACCTGTTAATTGAAATGCATTCTAGGTGACTACCTCATGAAGCTGGTTGAGAGAATGCCAGAGGTGTGAAAAGCTGTCATCAAGGCAAAAGATGGCTACTTTGAAGAATCTCAAATATATTGAATTAGTTCAGCACTTGTTATGGTTACTTAATGATTGCATACATGTTATTTCATCATTTTGATGTCTTCATTATTATTCTACAATGTGGAAAAAGGTAGAAATCTAGAAAAACCCTTGAATGACTAGGTGTGTCCAGAAGTTTTACTGGTACTGTGTGTTTGCTGGTACACACACCCACACGCCGGTCTCCGACGTTGCTCATCCTAATATTTCTATATTTCTTAATGAAATTATTGAACTTTTTAAGATTTGTGTGTGTTAGATGTAACTGCACTGTTGAGGATAGGAACACAAGAATTTCGCTACACCCGCAATAACATCTGATAAATATGTGTCCGTAATAACGTGATAAATATGTGTCCAATAATATCTGATAAATATGTGTGTAATAATATCTGATAAATATGTGTGTAATAATATCTGATAAATATGTGTGTAATAATATCTGATAAATATGTGTGTAATAATATCTGATAAATATGTGTGTAATAATATCTGATAAATATGTGTCCAATAACATGTGATAAATATGTGTCCAATAACATGTGATAAATATGTGTGTGTAATAATATCTGATAAATATGTGTCCAATAATATCTGATAAATATGTGTCCGTAATAACATGTGATAAATATGTGTCCGTAATAACATGTGATAAATATGTGTCCAATAATATCTGATAAATATGTGTGTGTAATATCTGATAAATATGTGTGTGTAATAACATGTGATAAATATGTGTGTGTAATATCTGATAAATATGTGTCCAATAACATCTGATAAATATGTGTGTCCAATAACATGTGATAAATATGTGTGTGTAATAACATGTGATAAATATGTGTGTGTAATATCTGATAAATATGTGTCCAATAACATGTGATAAATATGTGTGTGTAATAACATGTGATAAATATGTGTGTGTAATAACATGTGATAAATATGTGTGTGTAATAACATGTGATAAATATGTGTGTGTAATAACATGTGATAAATATGTGTGTGTAATAACATGTGATAAATATGTGTCCAATAACATGTGATAGATATGTGTGTGTAATAACATGTGATAAATATGTGTGTGTAATAACATGTGATAAATATGTGTCCAATAACATGTGATAAATATGTGTGTGTAATAATATCTGATAAATATGTGTCCAATAACATGTGATAAATATGTGTCCAATAACATGTGATAAATATGTGTCCAATAACATGTGATAAATATGTGTCCGATAACATGTGATAAATATGTGTCCGATAACATGTGATAAATATGTGTCCAATAACATGTGATAAATATGTGTGTGTAATAACATGTGATAAATATGTGTGTGCAATAACATGTGATAAATATGTGTGTGTAATAACATGTGATAAATATGTGTGTGTAATAACATGTGATAAATATGTGTGTGTAATAACATGTGATAAATATGTGTGTGTAATATCTGATAAATATGTGTCCAATAACATCTGATAAATATGTGTGTCCAATAACATGTGATAAATATGTGTGTGTGTAATAACATGTGATAAATATGTGTGTGTAATATCTGATAAATATGTGTCCAATAACATGTGATAAATATGTGTGTGTAATAACATGTGATAAATATGTGTCCAATAACATGTGATAAATATGTGTCCAATAACATGTGATAAGTATGTGTCCAATAACATGTGATAAATATGTGTCCAATAACATGTGATAAATATGTGTCCAATAACATGTGATAAATATGTGTCCAATAACATGTGATAAATATGTGTGTGTAATAACATGTGATAAATATGTGTGTGTAATAACATGTGATAAATATGTGTCCAATAACATGTGATAAATATGTGTGTGTAATAACATGTGATAAATATGTGTCCAATAACATGTGATAAATATGTGTCCAATAACATGTGATAAATATGTGTCCAATAACATGTGATAAATATGTGTCCAATAACATGTGATAAATATGTGTCCAATAACATGTGATAAATATGTGTCCGATAACATGTGATAAATATGTGTCCGATAACATGTGATAAATATGTGTCCAATAACATGTGATAAATATGTGTGTCCAATAACATGTGATAAATATGTGTGTGTAATAACATGTGATAAATATGTGTGTGTAATAACATGTGATAAATATGTGTGTGTAATAACATGTGATAAATATGTGTGTGTAATAACATGTGATAAATATGTGTGTAATAACATGTGATAAATATGTGTCCAATAACATGTGATAAATATGTGTCCAATAACATGTGATAAATATGTGTCCAATAACATGTGATAAATATGTGTGTGTAATAACATGTGATAAATATGTGTGTGTAATAACATGTGATAAATATGTGTCCAATAACATGTGATAAATATGTGTGTGTCCAATAACATGTGATAAATGTGTCCAATAACATGTGATAAATATGTGTGTCCAATAACATGTGATAAATATGTGTGTGTAATAACATGTGATAAATATGTGTGTGTAATAACATGTGATAAATATGTGTGTGTAATAACATGTGATAAATATGTGTGTGTAATAACGTGTGATAAATATGTGTGTGTAATAACGTGTGATAAATGTCTGTATGTAATAACGTGTGATAAATGTCTGTATGTAATAACGTGTGATAAATGTGTGTATGTAATAACATGTGATAAATGTGTGTATGTAATAACGTGTGATAAATATGTGTGTGTAATAACATGTGATAAATGTGTGTGTGTAATAACGTGTGATAAATGTGTGTGTGTAATAACGTGTGATAAATGTGTGTATGTAATAACGTGTGATAAATGTGTGTATGTAATAACGTGTGATAAATGTCTGTATGCGACCGATGGGATTTGATCTGTAATGACGTCATTCAAGGCAAGATGGCCAATCAGAGCCCAGTATTCACACACATTTAGGAACTAAATCATCTTTGGGAGAGATGTGTGAGACTGAAAGTTTTGCTGTCAATCAGCTTTGAAATCAGCCTATTTTGATTTATGGTTCTGCATGTTATCACAAACAAAGTACTCGGGTAATGATTTGATGTTAGCTTCAGCTGTAAGCTAGCAAGGAAAGTTAGCTGGAAGCTACCAGTATCATCTTTCAATGTGAAGTGTTCTAGTCTGTATGGACATTGTTTTGCGAACAGTAATTAAGTTTCAGCATTTCTATATGCCGTGTCGCAATTTCAAGTGTGTTAACGTCTGTGTGGAATGATTGGAGCAGGCACGCTCATAAGTGGACATCGGCTGCTCTGATGAACATGCTCTGTGAGACAGTAGTACTGAAAGTAAAAAATAAATTCCACTACTGGACTGCTTTTCATGTTCTAGTATCTAAAGAGTACAGACGTTTCAGTATATCGTTCAACACTAGTGTGTGTAGTGACCATGTACTGTCTGTTGTAGGTGTGGGAGCAGCCAGCTTGGCTAAGCTAACCTTCATGGTAGGAGGGGTTGAGGAGGAGTACACTGCAGCACAGGAACTCCTCACCTGTATGGGAGCTAACGTAGTGTACTGCGGACAGGTCGGCACAGGACAGGTAACTAACACACTAATGTACTTACAAGTTTGCATACAAATGTACCATTTTCATACACTCAAACACTATTGTACACTTGGTCACTCTCACAGAAACAGATTTGAATAATTCAGCTTTTTTGTCTCACAGGCAGCGAAGATCTGTAACAACATGCTGTTAGCGATTGGGATGATCGGGACTGCAGAGACCATGAACCTCGGAATCAGGTAGAGTCCACTAGTTAGCCAGCCTAGATCTGTTGGAGTCACTTCTATTCACCTTCAGTGTCTCACTGTGATGTACCTGGCCATGTCTTTACCAGGTCACCAACTGGACCTGTGTGCTGGATATTTTACTGTTGATTTTGCTTTCTGTGTTTTTGAGATGGGGGCAAAGAGACAGAGAAGGATAGTTGGTGGGGGGGTCTGAGGGGGTCAGACCACCCAGTAACCCAGGGGTAGCAAGAGACTGATGAGGGGGTCAAACCATTCAGTCTCAGACCTGTCAGGGGTAGCAAGAGACTGATGAGGGGGTCAGACCATTCAGTCTCAGACCTGTCAGCAAGAGACTGTAGGGGCAGACCATTCAGAGACCTGAGGGGTAGCAAGAGACTGGGAGGGGGTCAGACCATTCAGTCTCAGACCTGTCAGACTGATGAGGGGTCAGACCATTCAGTCTCAGACCTGATGCAAGAGGGGTCAGACCATTCAGTCTCAGACCTGTCTAGCAAGAGACAGACCATTCAGTCTCAGACCTGTCAGGGGTAGCAAGAGACTGATGAGGGGGTCAGACCACCCAGTCTCAGACCTGTCAGGGGTAGCAAGAGACTGATGAGGGGGTCAGACCACCCAGTCTCAGACCTGTCAGGGGTAGCAAGAGAGTAAGGAGGGGGTAGAGACTCTCATTTACATCCACTGGTTGAGCTCTTAATGCAGCCTAGGCACAACCAGCTGCTGCTTACAAACTACTTATCCCAGCATGCACTGTTCCCAGCCCTGACAAACCAGCCCTGCTTATAAACTACATATCCCTGACACTGCCTCAGTGGATAAGACTGTAAAACTACATTCCCCATCCCACTGCCCTGCTGCTGCTGTTATTAGGGTTGTAAAGGATCCATCTATACCCCTCTCAGCTGTGTCTAGCCTCAAGTTAAGCAGTGTGTGTTTGTGTGACGGTGTATTTTCTGTGTGTTAGTTGTATGTGCTCATGTATACACGGTCATATGATTAGTGTACCCAGTATGTATCAAATGTGTGTGCTGTATTTGCCTCTGGTGCATTGTGTGTGTGTGTGTGTGTGTGTGTGTGTGTGTGTGTGTGTGTGTGTGTGTGTGTGTGTGTGTGTGTGTGTGTGTGTGTGTGTGTGTGTGTGTGTGTGTGTGTGTGTGTGTGTGTGTGTACTTGTTTCCTGTGTGTTTGTAGTGCAGCTGTATTAGATCAGCTGATTTGTCTGTGGGGAGACGGAGGGGCATAAATCCCCACACTAGGCCTCTGAAATATGGAGGCATTAAAAGAGCAACACAGATTTACACCCCACACCACTGCTCCCGCCACACACACACACATACACACTACACCTACACCACACACACACACACACACACACACACACACACACACACACACACACACATACATACACACCTACCCTCACACCCACACACATACACACCTACACACACACACACACCTACCCACACACATACACACCTACCCACACACATACACACCTACCCACACACATACACACCTACCCACACACACACACACACACACTCACATACACACATGCACATGCAGACTACAAACACGCGTACATGGAGTACACACTGACACAGACAGACACCGAGACACACATGCTCAGAGCCAATTTAAAGGAAAACAGTAATAACATTTTATCATGCTGGAGTAGGGCCTGCTAGAGCTGCCCTTTCCAATACCTGTCCACACACACACACCCACACGTGCGCACGCTGCCTGTCCCATCCACACAGCTAATTTGTTGATTTCAGATGGAAGGTTGGGCCCGTCTCTGACAGAGCATGACGTTCCCTTAGATCAGAGAATGGCCCTGAATTACAATTATAACCACACAAACATTACCTTTGTCATAGTCTCTGTTTTTTCCCTCTCAGGTTTTCTTTCTCTCTCCCTATGTTTCCCTTTCTCTTTATATATATTTGTAACATTTATTTTCTATCCATTTCTTTCTCTTGTGCTCTCTTTCCATCCCCCACTCCCTCTGGTCTGTTTCTTCTCTGGCTCCTATCTAACAGTCTGTCTGAGGAGCAGCCCTGCTTTTAATGAGGATGCTGGAGAGGAGGAGGCATAAATACATATACAGTTACATTCTCTCTCTCTCTGTGTGTGTGTGTGTGTGTGTGTGTGTGTGTGTGTGTGTGTGTGTGTGTGTGTGTGTGTGTGTGTGTGTGTGTGTGTGTGTGTGTGTGTGTGTGTGTGTGTGTGTGTGTGTGTGTGTGTGTGTGTGTGTGTGTGTGTGTGGAGCATATGTTCAAGAGAGATTAAAGATGGACTTGTTACCTGTCTAATAATAAATGTTGAGCGTGCGTCCTCTCCTGTGGTTTAGAGAAGAAATTAAAGCTAATGGTAATGAACCAGACAGTTAACATCATCAATTACCTCCACCTGCTGCACATGACACAACAACAAGCCCCCCTTCTAGGGTTTTACCTTTGTCTCAACTGTTTTCTTTTTCATAGCTATAGCATTTGTTTCGCTTTTAACTGTGATGGCATTGCTCTGCCGTGTGTGTGTGTGTGTGTGTGTGTGTGTGTGTGTGTGTGTGTGTGTGTGTGTGTGTGTGTGTGTGTGTGTGTGTGTGTGTGTGTGTGTGTGTGTGTGTGTGTGTGTGTGTGTGTGTGTGTGTGTGTGTGTGTGTGTGTGAATCCTGTTAAAGGGTGACATGTCCTCTTCTCCATGAAAATTGACAGCACTGTTAAAGAACAACACTGGCATTAAGGCTACTAACCAGGACTGTGATAGGAAAGGCAGGGGGGCTCATGGCTACTAACCAGGACTGTGATAGGAAAGGCAGGGGGGCTCATGGCTACTAACCAGGACTGTGATAGGAAAGGCAGGGGGGCTCATGGCTACTAACCAGGACTGTGATAGGAAAGGCAGGGGGGCTCATGGCTAATAACCAGGACTGTGATAGGAAAGGCAGGGGGCTCATGGCTACTAACCAGGACTGTGATAGGAAAGGCAGGGGGGCTCATGGCTACTAACCAGGACTGTGATAGGAAAGGCAGGGGGGCTCATGGCTAATAACCAGGACTGTGATAGGAAAGGCAGGGGGGCTAATGGCTACTAACCACGACTGTGATAGGAAAGGCAGGGGGTTTCATGGCTACTAACCAGGACTGTGATAGGAAAGGGAGGAAGGCTCGTGGCTAATAACCAGGATAGAGTGTGTGTGATAGGAGAGGGAGGAAGGCTCGTGGCTAATAACCAGGATAGAGTGTGTGTGATAGGAGAGGGAGGAAGGCTCGTGACTAATAACCAGGATAGAGTGTGTGTGATAGGAGAGGGAGGAAGGCTCGTGACTAATAACCAGGATAGGGTGTGTGTGATAGGAGAGGGAGGTTCATTGATTTATCGTTAAACAGAGAACAACAGCTCCATGTCAATCAACGTATTTGGCCACTGTAACAAACAATCTGTGCTCCGACACTCTTTATTGTAGAGCAGCCAATAACCTTTTCAGATGCTGACCCAGAACACAGGCACTGGAAGAGACCGTGTGTGTGTGCGTGTGTGTGTGTGCGTGTGTGTGTGTGCGTGTGTGTGTGTGTGCGTGTGTGTGTGTGCGTGTGTGTGCGTGTGTGTGTGTGCGTGCGCGTGTGTGCGTGTGTGTGTGTGTGTGTGTGTGCACACGCCAAGGGGGGGTGGATGATGTCAAACATGTCACCCTTAGACAGGGAGGCGTCGGCTGAGGCAGGATGGAGCGATGGAAGGAGAGGAGGGGGAGTGAAGGATTGGGGCAGCAGTATACAGACATACAATGAAAAAGCCATCATGACTGAGACTTCCATTAAAAACAACACACAGTATCACTTATCCCACATTTCCATACCTCTCTAAAACCCGAGACGGAGAGAAACTACAAACCAAGCCGGGAGAGACCGAGAGAAACTACAAACCAAGCCGGGAGAGACCGAGAGAAACTACAAACCAAGCCGGGAGAGACCGAGAGAAACTACAAACCAAGCCGGGAGAGACCGAGAGAAACTACAAACCAAGCCGGGAGAGACCGAGGGAAACTACAAACCAAGCCGGGAGAGACCGAGAGAAACTACAAACCAAGCCGGGAGAGACCGAGAGAAACTACAAACCAAGCCGGGAGAGACCGAGGGAAACTACAAACCAAGCCGGGAGAGACCGAGAGAAACTACAAACCAAGCCGGGAGAGACCGAGAGAAACTACAAACCAAGCCGGGAGAGACCGAGAGAAACTACAAACCAAGCCGGGAGAGACCGAGAGAAACTACAAACCAAGCCGGGAGAGACCGAGAGAAACTACAAACCAAGTCGGGAGAGACCGAGAGAAACTACAAACCAAGCCGGGAGAGACCGAGAGAAACTACAAACCAAGCCGGGAGAGACCGAGAGAAACTACAAACCAAGCCGGGAGAGACCGAGAGAAACTACAAACCAAGCCGGGAGAGACCGAGAGAAACTACAAACCAAGCCGGGAGAGACCGAGAGAAACTACAAACCAAGCTGGGAGAGACCGAGAGAAACTACAAACCAAGCCGGGAGAGACCGAGAGAAACTACAAACCAAGCCGGGAGAGACCGAGAGAAACTACAAACCAAGCCGGGAGAGGGAGAGACCGAGAGAAACTACAAACCAAGCCGGGAGAGACCGAGAGAAACTACAAACCAAGCCGGGAGAGACCGAGAGAAACTACAAACCAAGCCGGGAGAGACCGAGAGAAACTACAAACCAAGCCGGGAGAGACCGAGAGAAACTATAAACCAAGCCGGGAGAGACCGAGAGAAACTACAAACCAAGCCGGGAGAGACCGAGAGAAACTACAAACCAAGCCGGGAGAGACCGAGAGAAACTACAAACCAAGCCGGGAGAGACCGAGAGAAACTACAAACCAAGCCGGGAGAGACCGAGAGAAACTACAAACCAAGCCGGGAGAGACCGAGAGAAACTACAAACCAAGCCGGGAGAGGCTGAGGAAAGAAAGGGAGAAAAAAAGGAGAGGGACATTTTGTGAGCGTGTAAAATACGTTGAGAGTAAATGGCCCAGTCTTAATTAGTTAGTAGACAACTAATAAAGACTGTGGTAGTAATGCTAGAATGAGAGCCAGGTGGAGGGAGGGAACGAGGAAAGAAGAGGGAGGGAGGACTAGCTTAGGAAGCCCGTATTCTGTCCTTAAGGAGCCATGATGGTTTAATGGTGATATTGAGAGCAGAAGAGTTATTGTCCTAGAAGCTCCGCCAGGGTGAGGCTGCCAGGGATTCATGTGGCCAACTTTACACTGTCTTTAAAACTGTTACAAAATAACGACTAGCACTACTCACCAGACCCAGATGCTTAGAAACTAACACTTCTCCCCTTCTCTTTTCTGTTGCTTTGGTGTGTTGTGGTGTATTATGGAGGCGTGTTGTGGTGTTGTATGGAGGTGTGTTGTGGTGTAACATGGAGGAGTGTTGTATGGAGGGGTGTTGTGGTGTATTATGGAGGTGTGTTGTGGTGTAGTATGGAGGCGTGTTGTGGTGTAACATGGAGGCGTGTTGTATGGAGGTGTGGTGTTGTATGGAGGTGTGTTGTGGTGTTGTATGGAGGTGTGTTGTATGGAGGTGTGTTGTGGTGTAACATGGAGGCGTGTAGTATAGAGGCGTGTTGTGGTGTAACATGGAGGCGTGTTGTATGGAGGCGTGTTGTATGGAGGCGTGTTGTATGGAGGCGTGTTGTATGGAGGCGTGTTGTATGGAGGCGTGTTGTATGGAGGCGTGTTGTATGGAGGCGTGTTGTATGGAGGCGTGTTGTATGGAGGCGTGTTGTATGGAGGCGTGTTGTATGGAGGCGTGTTGTATGGAGGCGTGTTGTGGTGTAACATGGAGGCGTGTTGTGGTGTAACATGGAGGCGTGTTGTGGTGTAACATGGAGGCGTGTTGTGGTGTAACATGGAGGCGTGTTGTGGTGTTGTATGGAGGCGTGTTGTATGGAGGCGTGTTGTATGGAGGCGTGTTGTGGTGGAGGCGTGTTGTGGTGGAGGCGTGTTGTGTGGAGGCGTGTTGTGGTGGAGGTGTGTTGTGGTGGAGGCGTGTTGTGGTGGAGGCGTGTTGTGGTGGAGGCGTGTTGTGGTGGAGGCGTGTTGTGGTGGAGGCGTGTTGTGGTGGAGGCGTGTTGTGGTGGAGGCGTGGAGGCGTGTTGTGGTGTAACGTGGTGGCGTGGTGGCGTGGTTTAGTGTGGAGGCGTGGTGGCGTGGTTTAGTGTGGAGGCGTGCTGTGGTGTAGTGTGGGGGCGTGCTGTGGTGTAGTGTGGAGGCGTGCTGTGGTGTAGTGTGGAGGCGTGCTGTGGTGTAGTGTGGAGGCGTGCTGTGGTGTAGTGTGGAGGCGTGCTGTGGTGTAGTGTGGAGGCGTGCGTGGTGTAGTGTGGAGGCGTGCGTGGTGTAGTGTGGAGCGTGCTGTGGTGTAGTGTGGAGGCGTGTTGTGGTGGCGTGGTTTAGTGTGGAGGCGTGCTGTGGTGTAGTGTGGAGGCGATGTGTGCAGGCGTGGTGTAGTGTGGAGGCGTGGCGTGGTGTGGAGGCGTGTTGTGGTGTAGTGGTGTGGAGGCGTGTTGTGGTGTAGTGTGGAGGCGTGTTGTGGTGTAGTGTGGAGGCGTGTTGAGGTGTAGTGTGGAGGCGTGTTGAGGTGTGGAGCGTGGTGGAGTGTGGGCGTGTGTGGAGCGTGGTGTAGTGTGGAGGCGTGGTGTGGAGCGTGGTGTGGAGGCGTGGTGTAGTGTGGAGGCGTGTTGAGGTAGTGTGGAGGCGTGGTGTAGTGTGGAGGCGTGGTGTGGTGTAGTGTGGAGGCGTGGTGTAGTGTGGAGGCGTAGTGTAGTGTGGAGGCGTGTTGTGGTGTAGTGTGGAGGCGTGTTGTGGTGTAGTGTGGAGGCGTGTTGTGGTGTAGTGTGGAGGCGTGGTTGTTGTAGTGTGGAGGCGTGGTGTGGTGTGGCGTGTTGTGGTGTAGTGTGGAGGCGTGGTGTGGTGTAGTGTGGAGGCGTGGTGTAGTGTAGTGTGGAGGCGTGGTGTGGTGTAGTGTGGAGGCGTGGTGTAGTGTAGTGTGGAGGCGTGGTGTAGTGTAGTGTTGTGGTGTAGTGTGGAGGCGTGTTGTGGTGTAGTGTGGAGGCGTGTTGTGGTGTAGTGTGGAGGCGTGTTGTGGTGTAGTGTGGAGGCGTGTTGTGGTGTAGTGTGGAGGCGTGTTGTGGTGTAGTGTGGAGGCGTGTTGTGGTGTAGTGTGGAGGCGTGTTGTGGTGTAGTGTGGAGGCGTAGTGTGGAGGTGTGTTGTGGTGTAGTGTGGAGGTGTGTTGTGGTGTAGTGTGGAGGCGTGTTGTGGAGGCGTTGTGTGGTTTAGTGTGGAGGCGTGGTGTGGTGGAGTGTGGAGGTGTGGTGTGGAGGCGTAGTGTGGTGGTGTGGTTTAGTGTAGAATGGAGGCGTGTGGTGGTGTATTGTGGAGGCATAGTTTGGTTTAGTGTGGTGGTGTGGTTTAGTGTGGAGGCGTGGTGTGGAGGCGTGGTGTGTGTGTTTTGGTTTAGTGTGGAGGCGTGTTTTGGTTTAGTGTGTAGGTGTGATGTGGTTTAGTGTGGAGGCGTGGTGTTGTGTGGAGGCATTGTGTGATGTGTAGGTGTGATGTGTAGTGTCTTGGCGTGACGTTGTGTGATGTGTAGGTGTGATGTGGAAGTGTGTAGGCATGGCGTTGTGTGATGTGTAGTGTGTTGGCGTGGCGTTGTGTGATGTGTAGGTGTGATGTGTAGTGTGTAGGTGTGGCATTGTGTGATGTGTAGGTGTGATGTGTAGTGTGTTGGCGTGGCGTTGTGTGATGTGTAGGTGTGATGTGTAGGCGTGGTGTTGTGTGATGTGTAGGCGTGGCGTTGTGTGATGTGTAGTGTGTAGGCGTGGCGTTGTGTGATGTGTAGGTGTGATGTGTAGTGTGTAGGCGTGGCATTGTGTGATGTGTAGGTGTGATATGTAGTGTGTAGGCGTGGCGTTGTGTGTTGGCGTGGCGTTGTGTGATGTGTAGTGTGTAGGCGTTGTGTGATGTGTAGGTGTGATGTGTAGGCGTGGCGTTGTGTGATGTGTAGGTGTGATGTGTAGGCGTGGTGTTGTGTGATGTGTACGTGTGATGTGTAGGCGTGGCATTGTGTGATGTGTAGGTGTGGCGTTGTGTGATGTGTAGTGTGTAGGCGTGGCGTTGTGTGATGTGTACGTGTGATGTGGAAGTGTGTTGGTTCACCTGAGGATGTCACACCTTATTCCTTTCTGAATACTCATCCCTCTCATCCCTCTCATCCTTCTCATCCCTCTGTCACGAGACAGTAGTTATTTCCTGTAGTTATTGGTCCTTCTACGTAGTACTGTCTTCTTCCCTTGCTTCTGGAGGCAGAGTGCTTTTAAATGACTGGGGAAGTGTGTATGTGTGTCAATGAGGTTTATGTGCTCCTTGGCCACCACTTGTCCTCCTCTTTCTTCCATGTTCGAGGCATGATGAAGGATAGGAGGGGTAAACATCAATAGTGCATTAAGCAGCATTTCCCAGTCCTCCACCTAACCAGCCATTAACACTGAGAGATGGAGAAGAGAGAGACAGGCTCTGGGTTCCACATGGGTCACCAGCTTTCTCTTTCTCTCACACTCCCTCTTTCTCTCTTTTTATTACAACATCTGTCTCTCTCTCGATCACTGTATCACTATATCAGCAGCACACAAAAAAAATTGTGCACCTCCTCATGGGTCTCCCGGTCACGGCCGGGGCTGTGACACAGCCTGGGATCCAACCCGGGTCTGTAGTGACTCCTCAAGCCCTGCTGATCCACTCAGGAGCCCCAGTATCTCTGTTTCACATGCTCATTTTCTCTTTCCTTTCATTGTTTTTCTATTGGCCCACCAGTATCATTGTTTTTCTATTGGCCCACCAGTATCATTGTTTTTCTATTGGCCCACCAGTATCATTGTTTTTCTATTGGCCTACCAGTGTCATTGTTTTTCTATTGGCCTACCAGTGTCATTGTTTTTCTATTGGCCCACCAGTATCATTGTTTTTCTATTGGCCCACCAGTATCATTGTTTTTCTATTGGCCTACCAGTATCTCTCTCTGTACCTCTACACCCCCCCCCCTTTATTTCCCCCTACCATTCCCTTACCTTTCTACCCTTCCACAACTCCCACACCTTCACCTTCTCTCTCCATTGTTTTCCTCATTTTCTCTTTAACTAACCTCCTCTCTTCTGTTCCAGGTTGGGTCTGGACCCGAAACTGCTGGCCCAGATCCTGAACATGTCATCAGGCAGGTGCTGGTCCAGTGACTCGTATAACCCAGTACCAGGTGTCATGGAGGGAGTCCCCTCTGGCAACAACTACCAGGGAGGCTTTGGAACCACGCTCATGGCCAAGGTCTGTTCTGTTCTACCCTAGCTGGCTATGTCTGACTGGATGTGTTTGTACGTCTGTCTGTTTATGCCTCCCTTTTCATCTCTCCTTCTTTCTCTATCAACTTTGGTTTGCTTATTTCTCCTTATTTGATTTTGTTCCTCTTCATCTCTCTCTTGATCTCATTCCTCCCTTCTGTGCTCTCTCGTCGACTCTGCTTCACATAAACTCACATCTAACATCCCCATCTCTCTCTCCTGTAAGGACCTGGGTCTGGCCCAGCACACAGCCACCAACACAAAGACCCCTGTCCCCCTGGGCTCGCTGGCCCATCAGATCTACCGTGTCATGTGTGCCCGCGGCTACGCCAACAAGGACTTCTCCTCCGTGTTCCAGTTCCTACGTGAACAGGAGGAGGAGCCAGAAAAGAAGGGGGACTAGAACCCCTTACCTTATCCCCCAGCACACCCCTACGTCCCACCCGTACACCACAACCCTGCCTTTACCTGAGGAGAGAATTGGTTTCAGAGAGGTATGAGAACTTGAGATGGAAGTTGTTCTTTACTGCTGATCTAGGGTCAGGTATGATTTCATCCCCCTAATGGTTAAGGTTAGGACTGGGGGTTAGGTTAGGGCAGCCTCTACTGGCCAGGGAGGGGGCAGGGGGGTACTCATGGTCTAACACAACGTGTCGAGGGGATGACGTACGTAGGTTTAAAAGAGGATGTTTGACAGATCAGATAATGTGCATAACGTTTTACTCCCTGTTCTTTGTTTTGGGTTGTTTTTGTTTGTTTTTCCTGCCAGGAGTTTGTCTGTTACATGTGGTACAACCCATGATCCTGCCTCTTTGTCAGAGAAGAGAAGAAGACCCTGAAACAATCAGAAAATAGCAACGCAGCAGCTCCTCCTCCAGGGCTCTGAGGTTTAGACTGGGTGATCAGAGATGCAGATGTAGACTGACCACGTCGCACCTGTTCAGCAGTAGCCTGAAATAATGAGAATAATAAGGATGATGATGCTATTAGAGCTCAAGACAATTAGGGAAGGGCATACCACTGTCCCCTGTCTGAAGACTCTCACATACACACTTGAGCATTCTACACATGATAACCTATATTACATTACTTCATACCATATGGGATCAGACGTTTCCTCATTTTGTTACCCGTCTTGTTTTGGGGGTGGGGAGGAGGTAGTTGGTGGGTGGGAATTGGGAGAAGGGGTGTGGTAGGTAGTAGTGGTTCACTGATGTAAACCTCACATTATTTGCTCCTTCATTATCCATCCATTTATTAATTGTTTTATTCAGTCACATGTTTTCAACTTGAGCACAGTAGTGTATGTTCCGTTTTTTTTGGGGGGGGGGGACAGGTCCCACCATGCTCGCTTCTCTTTATACAGACCCACCACTGTCTGGTACTGTGAGACGCCATTGGCGGCAGCTCCCAGGTCACTATGCACTCTGACCAATCCGTGCGGAGTGGGGCCAGTGAATCCTTTGATATACTTCTTGATTTGATATACCTCTACTGGAATTACAGCTTCTGTTCTGGAATTTCATTATCACCTATACAACTATTCTATCTGTAGCTTTTTTTAACTTTCGGACAAAATATCTATCTTCTGCTCAGTACCTCTCCTTTGTCGTTTTCTTTCACTTCTCTTTTCATGTCATTCTCTCTCTCTCCTCTTCACTTGTTCCCTCTTCTTTCTGACTGTGGCTCAGAACGGGCAGTATGTCTGTTTTAAAGCGCCACCGAGGGTAGACTTCTTCCCAACCTGCGCTGTGTGCATGTACATAATGTATATTTCTGTTGTTGACTGTATTAAAGAAGAACCAGAGAATCCTCGCAGTCACGTTTTTCTTCTCGCTGTACATTAAGAGTGTCCGTCTCTGTCCGTCTCTGTCCGTCTCTGTCCGTCTCTGTCCGTCTCTGTCCGTCTCTGTCTCGTAATGTCAATGTAAGGGTCTTTATTGACATGGGAAGCATGAAATGGATAATAAAAGTGACATAATGTGTGTCTATGAACACATCCTCCATCACACTCCTGTCAGAAATAAGGAGATGCTCTCTAATCTCACGTCTCTCTGTTTTGCTCTTTATAAAAATATTAAATGTTTAATGTAAGGCTCATGTTGGCTACATGTCGTAATTGAACTGTAATTGTCTTTTTCATAAAAATAATTCCTGCTCCAGCTCTGTCTGACTGGCACAGATGACACCAGCTCAATAAAACACAACTGAAAAAAGGAATAACCAAGCCATGATTTTTCCCTCCCATTTCATTGTAATGATGGAAATAAGGGCATCATTCTGAGATTAGTGCTTCTATTTCTCCCTGCGTGACACGGGGGTGTTATACACTCCTCTGGTAGAGAGCTTGAGAGAACAATGGAACAACAGGCAGGCAGTCAACCACAGGGCTGAGGCCTGGCACAACAGAGCTGTCGTCTCAGAGCCATGGTGAACACAGACGAGGTAGAGACTTGCACAGGTCTGACCCTAAACTGGAACTAGAACCATGAGTAACATAACATTTGCGTCATTTAGAAGACGCTCTTCACCAGAGCAACTTACAGGAGCAATTAGGGTTAAGTGCCTTGCTCAAGGGCAAATCGGCAGATTTTTCACCTTGTCGGCTCGGGGATTTGAACCAGGATAATGTTGCGCACACACGACCCTAACCCCAATTAACCCAAACCCAAGTCTACGGCAACACCTAACAAACACACATCAGCATAACCGTCCGTCACTCCTGTGACTGAAGAGGATGCCCCTAATAACTCTGAGAACTTCAGTGTCCACAACTGTCATCTCGTTGCCATGGGGAGCACCGACAGGGCAGGGACCTGAACTTGAACTAACATGAATCCAAGCCTACAACAAGGGTGTGGGTACAGAGAATGCCATTCATAACTCAGAAGGAAACACTTCAGTGTCCGGCTGTCAGCAGTCTCCCAGTGCAGTAGACTTGATCACTTGTGTCCGTCTGTCAGCAGTCTCCCAGTGCAGTAGACTTGATCACTTCAGTGTCCGGCTGTCAGCAGTCTCCCAGTGCAGTAGACTTGATCACTTCAGTGTCCGTCTGTCAGCAGTCTCCCAGTGCAGTAGACTTTATCACTTCAGTGTCCGGCTGTCAGCAGTCTCCCAGTGCAGTAGACTTGATCACTTCAGTGTCCGGCTGTCAGCAGTCTCCCAGTGCAGTAGACTTGATCACTTCAGTGTCCGTCTGTCAGCAGTCTCCCAGTGCAGTAGACTTGATCACTTCAGTGTCCGGCTGTCAGCAGTCTCCCAGTGCAGTAGACTTGATCACTTCAGTGTCCGTCTGTCAGCAGTCTCCCAGTGCAGTAGACTTGATCACTTCAGTGTCCGGCTGTCAGCAGTCTGCCAGTGCAGTAGACTTGATCACTTCAGTGTCCGGCTGTCAGCAGTCTCCCAGTGCAGTAGACTTGATCACTTCAGTGTTAAAGGTGGATTTGGACACACCGGAGAGTCATGGCTGAATCCTACTAGGTCAAAGGAGTTGTACATACAAACATTTCACTCCAGTCCAGTAGAATATGACTGTCCTGGCCAGGGGCCAGTCTGTCTGAGTTCTGTATACACACCAGTCTTGTCCAGTAGCATATGAGTGTCCTGGCCAGGGGCCAGTCTATCTGTGGTCAGTTTATACCAGTCCAGTCTACATCCTGGTCTAGCAGCACTACTAACCCCCACCTATCTGATTCATATTTGGGTGTTTTAATTCGTCTGTGTTTATGAGCAGGCAGCTGAGTCGGCGGTTTCCTCATTAAGAGAACATGAAAGGGCTCTATAAAGGAGCCGTGGTGAGACCCGGCCCGCATTCTGACGTCTGTAGGCTAGGGGACGACGTGACAACGGGACCGGCCCAGACCGGCCTACCACAGTCCCAGATGGCACCCTATTCCCCTACGGGCCCTGGTCAAACGTGCACCATGTAGGGAATAGGGTGCAGTTTGGGACGCCGACTTGTCTGTTCAGCCTGACAGGCACACGCCAACATACTGTAGTGGGATAGGCACCAAGCAGCCAGGCACCACTCCTTTTCAAGGTTTGGATATGTATTTGTCTCTGTAGTTATTATTGAGCTGTCTGAGCAGTGGCCTGTATTTGTCTCTGTAGTTATTATTGAGCTGTCTGAGCAGTGGCCTGTATTTGTCTCTGTAGTTCTTATTGAGCTGTCTGAGCAGTGGCCTGTATTTGTCTCTGTAGTTCTTATTGAGCTGTCTGAGCAGTGGCCTGTATTTGTTTGTTTGGTCTAAAAACAAGGCCTTGGTTCCATCCCACCACTTAGCTCTGGCCATTCAGTACTAGATATGCCAAGGTATGATAATGTTTCCACCTGGCCCTCCACTGAGTGATTCACAAACTCTTGTTTTGTAAGGAAAGCTGGAAAAACGCAACCCTGTAGCTCAAGAACGGTTTTCCTTTTGGCTCATAGCCTTTCCTGAAAACCTGAATACCCGGTGTGACTCAAATGATCCCTACTAAGTTGCCTCATTGCATGAACACCAAGTCAGGGATATCCAGGGCTTGTTGCCCACCATGTCAGGGGTATCCAGGGCTTGTTGCCCACCATGTCAGGGGTATCCAGGGCTTGTTGCCCACCATGTCAGGGGTATCCAGGGCTTGTTGCCCACCATGTCAGGGGTATCCAGGGCTTGTTGCCCACCATGTCAGGGGTATCCAGGGCTTGTTGCCCACCATGTCAGATGGTGTGTATTAGCAGGAATAATGTCTCACTGCGTAATAGCAGGAATGATGGCTCACTGCGTAATAGCAGGAATGATGGCTCACTGCGTATTAGCAGGAATGATGGCTCACTGCGTATTAGCAGGAATGATGGCTCACTGCGTATTAGCAGGAATGATGGCTCACTGCGTATTAGCAGGAATGATGGCTCACTGCGTATTAGCAGGAATGATGGCTCACTGCAGGAATGATGGCTCACTGTGTATTAGCAGGAATGATGGCTCACTGCGTACTAGCAGGAATGATGGCTCACTGCGTATTAGCAGGAATGATGGCTCACTGCGTATTAGCAGGAATGATGGCTCACTGTGTATTAGCAGGAATGATGGCTCACTGCGTATTAGAAGGAATGATGGCTCACTGCGTATTAGAAGGAATGATGGCTCACTGCGTATTAGCAGGAATGATGGCTCACTGCGTATTAGCAGGAATGATGGCTCACTGCGTAATAGCAGGAATGATGGCTCACTGCGTATTAGCAGGAATGATGGCTCACTGTGTATTAGCAGGAATGATGTCTCACTGTGTATTAGCAGGAATAATGTCTCACTGTGTATTAGCAGGAATAATGTCTCACTGTGTATTAGCAGGAATGATGGTTCACTGCGTATTAGCAGGAATGATGGTTCACTGTGTATTAGCAGGAATGATGGTTCACTGTGTATTAGCAGGAATGATGGCTCACTCGATGATGTGTAGCGAGAGTCTGTCTCTCACACAAACGCCAAGAGAAACCTTGAAGTATAGTGGCTGTGTGACTGGAATGGAGTGACTGCACCCAATGTGTGACTGGAATGGAGTGACTGCACCCAATGTGTGACTGGAATGGAGTGACTGCACCCAATGTGTGACTGGAATGGAGTGACTGCACCCAATGTGTGACTGGAATGGAGTGACTGCACCCAATGTGTGACTGGAATGGAGTGACAGCACGCAATGTGTGACTGGAATGGAGTGGCTCCACCCTTTCCTGTCTGTCCTTCTCTTTCACTAAATCAGTGGTTTTGATGGGCCTAATTTGGAGAGTATGGAGCGATTTCACCATGGCAGGTAAAACAAAAGACCACAAATGAACACACCACCAATCATTCCCTTTCTATCCCGACACACACACAAGCAGCACACACACAATGCACAGCCAGGTGGAACACATCAAATCTGCTACTTTGCATATGGGCCACTTATACAGATAGCCTACTACCACCACACTCAGTCATTGACACCGCTTAGGTTGGTTAGTAAAGAGTACTTCACCACTAACAGGGAAGCACACTGCATTTCACTGGTGACAGGAAGGCACACAACTCTGCTGAATTCTATTCCTATGGAATCCTCATTATGACACACTATGCCATCGGGAAGTCCTCAGAACCTTGACTTCTCCCACATGTTGTTACATTAGTCTTATTCTAAAATGGATTAAATAACAAAAATCCTTATCAATCTACACACAATACCCCATAAAGGTAAAGTGACGACAGGCTTGTAGAGATTTTAGCAAATGTATTTTTAAAAACAAATACCTTATTTAGGTTTCAGACCCTTTGCTATGAGACTCGAAATTGAGCTCCGATGCATCCTGTTTCCATTGATCATCTTTGAAATGTTTCTACAACTTGATTGGAGTCCACCTGTGGTAAATTCAATTGATTGAACATGATTTGGAAAGGCACACACCTGTCTATATAAGGTCCCACAGCTCACAGGGCATGTCAGAGCAAAAACTAATCCATGAGGTCGAAGGAATTGGCTGTAGAGCGCCGAGACAGGATTCTGTCGAGCCACAGATCTGGGTAAAGGTACCAAAAACTTTCTGCGGCATTGAAGGTCCCCAAGAACACAGTGGCCCCCATCATTCTTAAATGGAAGAAGTTTGGAACCACCAAGACTCTTCCCTGAGCTGGCTGCCCAACCAAACTAAGCAATCAGAGGAGAAGGGTCTTGGTCAGTGAGGTAACCAAGAACCCAATGGTCACTCTGACAGAGCTCTAGAGTTCATTTGTGAAGATGGATGAATCTTCAAGAAGGACAACCATCTCTGCAGCACTCCACCAATCAGGCCTTTATGGTAGAGTGGCCAGACAGAATCCACTCCTCAGTAAAAGGCACATGAAAGCCCGCTTGGAGTTTGCCAAAAGGCACCTAAAGACTTTTAGACCATGAGAAACCAAATTCTCTGATCTGATGAAACCAAATTTCAACTCTTTGGCCTGAATGCCAAGCATCACATCTGGAGGGAACCTGGCACCATCCCTACGGTGAAGCATGGTGGTGGCAGCATCATGTTGTGGGGATGTTTTTCAGTGGCATGGACTGGGGAGACTAGACAGGATCGAGGCAAAGGTAAACAGAGCAAAGTACAGAGAGATCCTTGATGAAAACCTACTGCAGTGCGCTCAGGATCTCAGCCTGGGGTGAAGGTTCTCCTTCCAACAGGAGAACGACCTGAAGCACACAGCCAAGACAAGCAGGAATGGCTTTGGGACAAGTCTCTGAATGTCCTTGAGTGGCCCAGCCAGAGCCCGGACTTGAACCCGATCGAACATCTCTGGAGAGACCTGAAAATAGCTGTGCAGCGACTCTCCCCATCCAACCTGACAGAGCTTGAGAAGATCTGCAGAGAAGAATGGGAGAAACTCCCCAAATACAGGTGTGCCAAGAAGACTCATGGCTGTAATCACTGCCAAAGGTGCTTCAACAAAGTACTGAGTAATGCCAAGCACTGCCATTGGACTCTGGAGCAGTGGAAATGTGTTCTCTGGAGTGATGAATCACGCTTCACCATCTGGCTGTCCAACCCCGAATCTGGGTTCATATGTACCTGTCCCCTCCTCACCTCTCATTATGCATTGTGGTACCGTCGCTCTCTCTCTCACCCTCTCTATTTCTCCTTCTCTCTTATCCTCTGTTAGTCTCTCAATAATTTCTCTCTGTGATGAGGATCTCTTTCCTCTCACCCTTTCGTCCTCACTTTCACCCTCATCTGTTGTTGGTTGTCTCCCTCACCCCCTCTCTTCGTTCTCTATCTCTGTGTCACCTGTGAGTAACGATGGACCGTGGACTCTATTCATCACCCTCTCCTGCACATGCTCAGTAGCTCTTCATTATATTAATTACTCTCATTGGAAGAGTGATCATCAGTCCTGTCAGAATCCATCACGCCCAGGTTCCCACGACATTGAGGACCCTGCTGTGGTCCGCATGGTAAACAATCACCGGTGGGTGCCTGCCGGTAACGGGACTGATGACTGGCGGCCCCGCCGGAGCCCGCGGGGGGTGGGCTATAAATACCCAAGAGGCACCACTCCTGCAGAGCCCCACCCTTCTCTGCCACAGCCACACTGTCCTGAGCACTGTTACAATATCATGTTTTCATCCCCATCATAAATGAGGTGAGGATTGGCTGTCGGGTAAACGGATTCTGTATCTGTGATTAGAGGCGACAAAGAACTAACTGTTTCTTATGCTTTAAAAATGTGACGAAGGTGGTTCCTTCTTGATGTGAATCACCCAAGCTTCTCCACATAATGTGTAACCTTGCTTGAGACCTGAAGACTTGTGTTTGCTAGCATAGCTTAATGCCTAGGCTTCAAATCAAATCAAAGTTTATTGGTCACATAAACATGTTTAGCAGATGTTATTGTGGGTGTCGTAAAATGCTTCTATTTCTAGCTCCAACAGTGCAGTAATATCTCAGCTCAGTGGGATAATGCGATCTTAAGGATTCTGCTAATATAGAACCTGTCCAGCATCAGAAATCTGCAGCTATTAAGAGCTAATCAGGCCCAGTGATATAACAGCTCTCTCTATGGCCTTTTCACTCCCTGTTTTAAGGCTGTCTTCATGGTCAATGCCTCATGTCTCTGTTAATTGGAACAGTTAGAGAGGGCGCATTTGGGGTGTTCTTTCCATCCCTCTGTGCCACATCCATCTTCCCATAATGCATCCTGACGGGGTGGAACTGCCCCTCCCCCCGTGTACCATATCACCCGAAGAACGGGCCGCCTGCTGAAAATGGAATGATGGGATACGGCGTTCTCTGCTGTCATCACTAATCCTGCACTCATCCACACAGCTGAATCTTCTTCTCACCCTAAAGTGTTTACACACACACACACGCAGGTGGCAGTCGACCCAGGGCACTGGGCTGTGGTAAGCAGGTAAATATAGAGAGGACTCTGCTGCTGTCTGTCGGAGGTAAACGTGAGGGATTGGAGCTATGCTGCCTCTTCCAAAGGTCTCCATGGTTATTCCCAATAATACGGGGCCAAAGCACTTCCTGGCTTCTCATTGGTATTCCGATTCCGACCGGGCCACCGCCAATGGCTTCTCCCAAGGGCTCACTCTCACTGGGGAGGGTTTGCTGGATGGGATTATGGAATTGTTTTTCAGTACCTGAAACGGGCCACTTGATTTTGAGATTAATGGAGTTGGTCAACATTATAATTTCTTTCTAATGTAAATCTGCTGCTCACAATATATGTGTGTGTGTGTGTCTCTAATTTCCCTCTCTAATGTAACGGCCTTGTAAAGAGACAGTAAGGGATGTATGTGTCATGTCCTAATGTAACTGCCCTGTAGATCACTGCATGTTACCTTCAGATCAATACTCTGGAGTGTGTGAAAAATGCGACCAATGTTTCATGTACAGTCACCTCAACACACCCTATACACACACGCAGGCACACACACATTACATGCACACATAAAACAACCTCATATACAGTGCATTTGGAAAGTATCCAGACCTCTTCACTTTTTCCACATTTTGTTGTTACAGCCTTGTTCTAAAATTGATTTTTAAATTGTTTTGCCTCAATCAATACACTATACCCCATAATGACAAAGTGAAAACAGGTTTTTAAATGTATAAGAAACAAATGTACATAAGTATTCAGACCCTTTTCTATGAGACTCGAAATTGAGCTCCGGTTGCATCCTGTTTGTACTGATCAACCTTGAGATGTTTCTACCACTTAACTGGAGTCCACCTGTGGTAAATTCAATTGATTGGAAATTATTTGGAAAGGCACACCTGTATATAAAAAGGTCCCACAGTTGACAGTGCATGTCAGAGCAAAAACCAAGCCATGAGGTCTAAGGAATTGTCCGTAGAGCTCCGAGACAAGACTGTGTCGAGGCACCGATCTGGGGAAGTGTACCAAATATGTCTGCGGCACTGAAGGTCCCCAGAACACAGTGGCCGCCATCATTCTTAAATGGAATAAGTTTTGAACCACCAAGACTCTTCCTAGAGCTGGCTGCCCGGACAAACTGAGCAATCAGGAGAGAAGGGCCAAGGTGACCAAGAACACGATGGATCTCTCTGACAGAGCTCTAGAGTTCATTTGTGGAGATGGAGGAATCTTCCAGAAGGACAACCATCTCTGCAGCATTCCACAGATTAGGCCTTTACGGTAGAGTGGCGAGACAGATGCTACTCCTCAGTAAAAGGCACATGACAGGCAGCTTGAAGTTTGCCAAAAGTCACTTAAAGACTCAGACCATGAGAAACAAGATCCTCTTGTCTGATGAAACCAAGATTGAACTCTTTGGCTTGAATGCTAAGTGTCACGTCTAGAGGAAACCTGGCACCATCCCTTCGGTGAAGCATGGTGGTGGCAGTATCATGCTGTGGGGATGTTTTTCAGTGGCATGGACTGGGAGACTAGACAGGATTGAGGCAAAGATGAATGGAGCAAATTAGAGGGATCCTTGATGAAAACCTGTTCCAGAGCGCTCAGGACCTCAGACTGGGGTGAAGGTTCTCCTTTCAACAGGACAACGACCTGAAGCACATAGCCAAGACAACGCAAGAGTGGCTTTGGGACAAGTCTCTGAATGTCCTTGAGTGTCCCAGTCAGAGCCTGGACTTGAACCAGATTGACATCTTTGGAGAGACCTGAAAATAGCTGTGCAGCAACACTCTGCAGAGAGGAATGGGAGAAACTCTCCAAATACATGTGTGCCAAGCTTGTAGCGTCATACCCAAGAAGACTCAAGGTTGTAATCACTGCCAAAGGTGCTTCAACAAAGTACTGAGTAAAGGGTCTGAATAATTATGTAAATATGATATTCCTGGTTTTATATTGAAGAAATTAGCAAAAATATCTAAAAACCTGTTTTTACTTTGTCGCTATGGGTTATTGTGTGTAGACTGAATTTTAGAATAAGGCTGTAGACTAACAAAATATGGAGAATGTCAAGGGGTCTGAATATTTTCCATTCAAAAGTTTGGAATCACTTAGAAATGTCCTTGTTTTTAAATAAAAAATTTAAAATGTGTCCATTAAAACAACATCAAATTGATCAGAAATACAGTGTAGACATTGTTAATGTTGTAAATTACTATTGTAGCTGGAAATGGCTGATTTTGTATGGAATATCTACATAGGCGTACAGAGGCCATTATCAGCAAACATCACTCCTGTGTTCCAATGGCACGTTGGGTTAGCTAATCCAAGTTTGTCATTTTCAATTTGTAAGTCGCTCTGGATAAGAGCGTCTGCTAAATGACTTAAATGTAATGTAATGTTACATTTACATTTACATTTAAGTCATTTAGCAGACGCTCTTATCCAGAGCGACTTACAAATTGGTGCATTCACCTTATGACATCCAGTGGGACAGTCACTTAACAATAGTGCATCTAAAACTTAGGGGGGTGGGGTGAGAGGGATTACTTAACCTATCCTAGGTATTCCTTAAAGAGGTGGGGTTTCAGGTGTCTCCGGAAGGTGGTGATTGACTCCGCTGTCCTGGCGTCGTGAGGGAGTTTGTTCCACCATTGGGGGGCCAGGGCAGCGAACAGTTTTGACTGGGCTGAGCGGGAGCTGTACTTCCTCAGTGGTAGGGAGGCGAGCAGGCCAGAGGTGGATGAACGCAGTGCCCTTGTTTGGGTGTAGGGCCTGATCAGAGCCTGGAGGTACTGAGGTGCCGTTCCCTCACAGCTCCGTAGGCAAGCACCATGGTCTTGTAGCGGATGCGAGCTTCAACTGGAAGCCAGTGGAGAGAACGGAGGAGCGGGGTGACGTGAGAGAACTTGGGAAGGTTGAACACCAGACGGGCTGCGGCGTTCTGGATGAGTTGAAGGGGTTTAATGGCACAGGCAGGGAGCCCAGCCAACAGCGAGTTGCAGTAATCCAGACGGGAGATGACAAGTGCCTGGATTAGGACCTGCGCCGCTTCCTGTGTGAGGCAGGGTCGTACTCTGCGGATGTTGTAGAGCATGAACCTACAGGAACGGGCCACCGCCTTGATGTTAGTTGAGAACGACAGGGTGTTGTCCAGGATCACGCCAAGGTTCTTGGCGCTCTGGGAGGAGGACACAATGGAGTTGTCGACCGTGATGGCGAGATCATGGAACGGGCAGTCCTTCCCCGGGAGGAAGAGCAGCTCCGTCTTGCCGAGGTTCAGCTTGAGGTGGTGATCCGTCATCCACACTGATATGTCTGCCAGACATGCAGAGATGCGATTCGCCACCTGGTCATCAGAAGGGGGAAAGGAGAAGATTAATTGTGTGTCGTCTGCATAGCAATGATAAGAGAGACCATGTGAGGTTATGACAGAGCCAAGTGACTTGGTGTATAGCGAGAATAGGAGAGGGCCAAGAACAGAGCCCTGGGGGACACCAGTGGTGAGAGCGCGTGGTGAGGAGACAGATTCTCGCCACGCCACCTGGTAGGAGCGTTAGAAAACCCTTTTGCAATTATGTTAGCACAGCTGAAAACAGTTGTTCTGATTAAAGCAATAAAACTGGCCTTCTTTAGACTAGTTGAGTATCTGGAGCATCAGCATTTGTGAGTTCGATTACAGGCTCAAAATGGCCAGAAACAAATACATTCTTTCTGAAAATCATCAGTCTATTCTTGTTTTGAGAAATTAAGGCTATTCCATGCGAGAAATTGCCAAGAAACTGAAGATCTCGTACAATGCTGTGTACTACTCCCTTCACAGAACAGTGCAAACTGGCGCTAACCAGAATAGAATGAGTGGGAGGCCCCGGTGCACAACTGAGCAAGAGGACAAGTACATTAGTGTCTAGTTTGAGAAACAGACAAAAAAGCCATTTTCTATCAAAAACAAGGACATTTCTAATTGACCCCAAACCTTTGAACGGTAGTGTATATAGCGAGAGAGAGGCAGAAATAGAGACAGATGGGGGGAGAAAGAGAGAGGTGGAGAGTGTGTGGGCCATGGCTGTGTCACTCCTGGGGTGTAATCTCTTTAGCAGTGTCACTGACTAGGAAGCAGTCAGAGGCTCCATCCATCCTCTATTCGCTAAAGCTCATTGATCGTGTCAGAGACCAGACAGAGTGAGGGCCGGTCACTCCCTCCCTCGCACCCTTCTTCCTCCTTATTCCCTCTTTCTTTCCTTCTCGCTTTCATTCTCTCTCTCTGGATCAATATTGATTATTATCTTTAAACTGCCTGTCTGTGGAGTGCCTGTGAAGGGGTCCTGTCTATAGGTGTGGGGAGGAGAGGAGGACCGATAGAGACAGGGAGAGAGAAAGAGTGTGAAGAGACATAAAAAGGATGAGAAGAGAAGATATTGATCTCTTTTGGGGGGATTATCACCGTCTCCTTTGTATGAGGGAGATGTGCCTGGATGGGGAGAGAGGAAGGTGGAGAAAGAAACAGAATATGGGCTTGAATAACAGGAGGAGTAAGAGGAAGGAGAGAAAAATTATGAAAAGGAGAAGGGCAAGATAAACCAGTGATGGTTTTCAGGAATAAAGTGTGTGGCTATTGATCTACCCCACAGTGAGATTTCTTCAGTCCTAAATGTCATGTCATTATCAACACGTTTGGACTGAAGTGATCCCAAATCTGTCAAACAATCAGCTTTCCACTCTTACATAGGAATGACCAGTGTTCCATCCTTCCAACTAGCTTTCCACTCTTACATAGGAATGACCAGTGTTCCATCCTTCCAACTAGCTTTCCACTCTTACATAGGAATGACCAGTGTTCCATCCTTCCAACTAGCTTTCCACTCTTACATAGGAATGACCAATGTTCCATCCTTCCAACTAGCTTTCCACTCTTACATAGGAATGACCAATGTTCCATCCTTCCAACTAGCTTTCCACTCTTACATAGGAATGACCAATGTTCCATCCTTCCAACTAGCTTTCCACTCTTACATAGGAATGACCAATGTTCCATCCTTCCAACTAGCTTTCCACTCTTACATAGGAATGACCAGTGTTCCATCCTTCCAACTAGCTTTCCACTCTTACATAGGAATGACCAGTGTTCCATCCTTCCAACTAGCTTTCCACTCTTACATAGGAATGACCAGTGTTCCATCCTTCCAACTAGCTTTCCACTCTTACATAGGAATGACCAGTGTTCCATCCTTCCAACTAGCTTTCCACTCTTACATAGGAATGACCAGTGTTCCATCCTTCCAACTAGCTTTCCACTCTTACATAGGAATGACCAGTGTTCCATCCTTCCAACTAGCTTTCCACTCTTACATAGGAATGACCAGTGTTCCATCCTTACAACTAGCTTTCCACTCTTACATAGGAATGACCAGTGTTCCATCCTTACAACTAGCTTTCCACTCTTACATAGGAATGACCAGTGTTCCATCCTTACAACTAGCTTTCCACTCTTACATAGGAATGACCAGTGTTCCATCCTTCCAACTAGCTTTCCACTATTACTAGGAATGACCAGTGTTCCATCCTTCCAACTAGCTTTCCACTATTACTCAGGAATTACCAGTGTTCCATCCTTCCAACTAGCTTTCCACTCTTACATAGGAATGACCAGTGTTCCATCCTTCCAACTAGCTCTTACATTGACCAGTGTTCCATCTTACATAGGAATGACCAGTGTTCCATCCTTCCAACTAGCTTTCCACTCTTACATAGGAATGACCAGTGTTCCATCCTTCCAACTAGCTTTCCACTCTTACATAGGAATGACCAGTGTTCCATCCTTCCAACTAGCTTTCCACTCTTACATAGGAATGACCAGTGTTCCATCCTTCCAACTAGCTTTCCACTCTTACATAGGAATGACCAGTGTTCCATCCTTCCAACTAGCTTTCCACTCTTACATATGAATGACCAATGTTCCATCCTTCCAACTAGCTTTCCACTCTTACATAGGAATGACCAATGTTCCATCCTTCCAACTAGCTTTCCACTCTTACATAGGAATGACCAATGTTCCATCCTTCCAACTAGCTTTCCACTCTTACATAGGAATGACCAGTGTTCCATCCTTCCAACTAGCTTTCCACTCTTACATAGGAATGACCAGTGTTCCATCCTTCCAACTAGCTTTCCACTCTTACATAGGAATGACCAGTGTTCCATCCTTCCAACTAGCTTTCCACTCTTACATAGGAATGACCAGTGTTCCATCCTTCCAACTAGCTTTCCACTCTTACATAGGAATGACCAGTGTTCCATCCTTCCAACTAGCTTTCCACTCTTACATAGGAATGACCAGTGTTCCATCCTTCCAACTAGCTTTCCACTCTTACATAGGAATGACCAGTGTTCCATCCTTACAACTAGCTTTCCACTCTTACATAGGAATGACCAGTGTTCCATCCTTACAACTAGCTTTCCACTCTTACATAGGAATGACCAGTGTTCCATCCTTCCAACTAGCTTTCCACTCTTACATAGGAATGACCAGTGTTCCATCCTTCCAACTAGCTTTCCACTATTACTCAGGAATTAACAGTGTTCCATCCTTCCAACTAGCTTTCCACTCTTACATAGGAATGACCAGTGTTCCATCCTTCCAACTAGCTTTCCACTCTTACATAGGAATGACCAGTGTTCCATCCTTCCAACTAGCTTTCCACTCTTACATAGGAATGACCAGTGTTCCATCCTTCCAACTAGCTTTCCACTCTTACATAGGAATGACCAGTGTTCCATCCTTCCAACTAGCTTTCCACTCTTACATAGGAATGACCAGTGGTCCACCAGCTTTCCACTGTTTCCATCCTTCCAACTAGCTTTCCACTCTTACATAGGAATGACCAGTGTTCCATCCTTCCAACTAGCTTTCCACTCTTACATAGGAATGACCAGTGTTCCATCCTTCCAACTAGCTTTCCACTCTTACATAGGAATGACCAGTGGTCCATCCTTCCAACTAGCTTTCCACTGTTACTCAGGAATTAACAGTATTCCATCCTTCCAACTAGCTTTCCACTCTTACATAGGAATGACCAGTGTTCCATCCTTCCAACTAGCTTTCCACTCTTACATAGGAATGACCAGTGTTCCATCCTTCCAACTAGCTTTCCACTCTTACATAGGAATGACCAGTGTTCCATCCTTCCAACTAGCTTTCCACTATTACATAGGAATACCAGTATTCCATCCTTCCAACTAGCTTTCCACTCTTACATAGGAATGACCAGTGTTCCATCCTTCCAACTAGCTTTCCACTCTTACATAGGAATGACCAGTGTTCCATCCTTCCAACTAGCTTTCCACTCTTACATAGGAATGACCAGTGTTCCATCCTTCCAACTAGCTTTCCACTCTTACATAGGAATGACCAGTGTTCCATCCTTCCAACTAGCTTTCCACTCTTACATAGGAATGACCAGTGTTCCATCCTTCCAACTAGCTTTCCACTCTTACATAGGAATGACCAGTGTTCCATCCTTCCAACTAGCTTTCCACTATTACTCAGGAAATAACAGTATTCCAGCCTTCCAACTAGCTTTCCACTCTTACATAGGAATGACCAGTGTTCCATCCTTCCAACTAGCTTTCCACTATTACTCAGGAATTAACAGTGTTCCATCCTTCCAACTAGCTTTCCACTATTACTCAGGAATTAACCGTATTCCAGCCTTCCAACTAGCTTTCCACTATTACTCAGGAATTAACAGTATTCCAGCCTTCCAACTAGCTTTCCACTATTACACGGGAATTAACAGTGTTCCATCCTTCCAACTAGCTTTCCACTCTTACATAGGAATGACCAGTGTTCCATCCTTCCAACTAGCTTTCCACTCTTACATAGGAATGACCAGTGTTCCATCCTTCCAACTAGCTTTCCACTCTTACATAGGAATGACCAGTGTTCCATCCTTCCAACTAGCTTTCCACTCTTACATAGGAATGACCAGTGTTCCATCCTTCCAACTAGCTTTCCACTATTACTCAGGAAATAACAGTATTCCAGCCTTCCAACTAGCTTTCCACTCTTACATAGGAATGACCAGTGTTCCATCCTTCCATCCCTTCCAACTAGTATTCCACTTCCAACTTACTAGGAATTAACAGTATTCCAGCCTTCCAACTAGCTTTCCACTATTACTCAGGAATTAACAGTATTCCAGCCTTCCAACTAGCTTTCCACTATTACTCGGGAATTAACAGTGTTCCATCCTTCCAACTAGCTTTCCACTTACATAGGAACTACCAGTGTTCCATCCTTCCAACTAGCTTTCCACTCTTACTCAGGAATTAACAGTGTTCCATCCTTCCAACTAGCTTTCCACTCTTACATAGGAATGACCAGTGTTCCATCCTTCCAACTAGCTTTCCACTCTTACATAGGAATGACCAGTGTTCCATCCTTCCAACTAGCTTTCCACTCTTACATAGGAATGACCAGTGTTCCATCCTTCCAACTAGCTTTCCACTCTTACATAGGAATGACCAGTGTTCCATCCTTCCAACTAGCTTTCCACTCTTACATAGGAATGACCAGTGTTCCATCCTTCCAACTAGCTTTCCACTCTTACATCCTTCCAACTAGGAATGACCAGTGTTCCATCCTTCCAACTAGCTTTCCACTCTTACATAGGAATGACCAGTGTTCCATCCTTCCAACTATTCCATCCTTCCAACTAGCTTTCCACTCTTACATAGGAATGACCAGTGTTCCATCCTTCCAACTAGCTTTCCACTCTTACATAGGAATGACCAGTGTTCCATCCTTCCAACTAGCTTTCCACTCTTACATAGGAATGACCAGTGTTCCATCCTTCCAACTAGCTTTCCACTATTACTCAGGAATTAACAGTATTCCATCCTTCCAACTAGCTTTCCACTCTTACATAGGAATGACCAGTGTTCCATCCTTCCAACTAGCTTTCCACTCTTACATAGGAAGGAATGACCAGTGTTCCATCCTTCCAACTAGCTTTCCACTCTTACATAGGAATGACCAGTGTTCCATCCTTCCAACTAGCTTTCCACTCTTATCACTCTTACATAGGAATGACCAGTGTTCCATCCTTCCAACCTTCCAACTGACCAGTGGTCCATCCTTCCACTCTTACATAGGAATGACCAGTGTTCCATCCTTCCAACTAGCTTTCCACTATTACTAGGAATAACCAGTGTTCCATCCTTCCAACTAGCTTTCCACTCTTACATAGGAATGACCAGTGTTCCATCCTTCCAACTAGCTTTCCACTCTTACATAGGAATGACCAGTGTTCCATCCTTCCAACTAGCTTTCCACTCTTACATAGGAATGACCAGTGTTCCATCCTTCCAACTAGCTTTCCACTATTACTCAGGAATAACAGATTCCAGCCTTCAACAGCTTTCCACTATTACTCGGGAATTAACAGTATTCCAGCCTTCCAACTAGCTTTCCACTATTACTCAGGAATTAACAGTATTCCATCCTTCCAACTAGCTTTCCACTATTACATAGGAATGACCAGTGTTCCATCCTTCCAACTAGCTTTCCACTACTTACTAGGAATTACCAGTGGTCCATCCTTTCCTAGGAATCCAGTGTTCCATCCTTCCAACTAGCTTTCCACTCTTACATAGGAATGACCAGTGTTCCATCCTTCCAACTAGCTTTCCACTCTTACATAGGAATGACCAGTGTTCCATCCTTCCAACTAGCTTTCCACTATTACTCAGGAATTAACAGTATTCCATCCTTCCAACTAGCTTTCCACTCTTACATAGGAATGACCAGTGTTCCATCCTTCCAACTAGCTTTCCACTCTTACATAGGAATGACCAGTGTTCCATCCTTCCAACTAGCTTTCCACTCTTACATGACCAGTGTTCCATCCTTCCAACTAGCTTTCCACTCTTACATAGGAATGACCAGTGTTCCATCCTTCCAACTAGCTTTCCACTCTTACATAGGAAGCAGTGTTCCATCCTTCCAACTAGCTTTCCACTCTTACATAGGAATGACCAGTGTTCCATCCTTCCAACTAGCTTTCCACTCTTACATAGGAATGACCAGTGTTCCATCCTTCCAACTAGCTTTCCACTCTTACATAGGAATGACCAGTGTTCCATCCTTCCAACTAGCTTTCCACTCTTACATAGGAATGACCAGTGTTCCATCCTTCCAACTAGCTTTCCACTCTTACATAGGAATGACCAGTATTCCATCCTTCCAACTAGCTTTCCACTCTTACATAGGAATGACCAGTGTTCCATCCTTCCAACTAGCTTTCCACTCTTACATAGGAATGACCAGTGTTCCATCCTTCCAACTAGCTTTCCACATCCTTTACTTTCCACTCTTACATAGGAATGACCAGTGTTCCATCCTTCCAACTAGCTTTCCACTCTTACATAGGAATGACCAGTGTTCCATCCTTCCAACTAGCTTTCCACTCTTACATAGGAATGACCAGTGTTCCATCCTTCAACAGCTTTCAGGAATTAACAGTATTCCATCCATCCTTCCAACTAGCTTTCCACTCTTACATAGGAATGACCAGTGTTCCATCCTTCCAACTAGCTTTCCACTCTTACATAGGAATGACCAGTGGTCCATCCTTCCAACTAGCTTTCCACTATTACTCAGGAATTAACAGTGTTCCATCCTTCCAACTAGCTTTCCACTCTTACATAGGAATGACCAGTGTTCCATCCTTCCAACTAGCTTTCCACTCTTACATAGGAATGACCAGTGTTCCATCCTTCCAACTAGCTTTCCACTATTACTCAGGAATTAACAGTGTTCCATCCTTCCAACTAGCTTTCCACTATTACTCAGGAATTAACAGTATTCCAGCCTTCCAACTAGCTTTCCACTATTACTCAGGAATTAACAGTATTCCAGCTTACTTCCAGGAATGACCAGTGTTCCATCCTTCCAACTAGCTTTCCACTCTTACATAGGAATGACCAGTGTTCCATCCTTCCAACTAGCTTTCCACTCTTACATAGGAATGACCAGTGTTCCATCCTTCCAACTAGCTTTCCACTCTTACATAGGAATGACCAGTGTTCCATCCTTCCAACTAGCTTTCCACTCTTACATAGGAATGACCAGTGTTCCATCCTTCCAACTAGCTTTCCACTCTTACATAGGAATGACCAGTGTTCCATCCTTCCAACTAGCTTTCCACTATTACTCAGGAATTAACAGTATTCCATCCTTCCAACTAGCTTTCCACTCTTACATAGGAATGACCAGTGTTCCATCCTTCCAACTAGCTTTCCACTCTTACATCGGAATGACCAGTGTTCCATCCTTCCAACTAGCTTTCCACTCTTACATAGGAATGACCAGTGTTCCATCCTTACAACTAGCTTTCCACTCTTACATAGGAATGACCAGTGTTCCATCCTTCCAACATAGGAATGACCAGTGTTCCATCCTTCCAACTAGCTTTCCACTCTTACATAGGAATGACCAGTGTTCCATCCTTCCAACTAGCTTTCCACTCTTACATAGGAATGACCAGTGTTCCATCCTTCCAACTAGCTTTCCACTCTTACATAGGAATGACCAGTGTTCCATCCTTCCAACTAGCTTTCCACTCTTACATAGGAATGACCAGTATTCCATCCTTCCAACTAGCTTTCCACTCTTACATAGGAATGACCAGTGTTCCATCCTTCCAACTAGCTTTCCACTCTTACATAGGAATGACCAGTGTTCCATCCTTCCAACTAGCTTTCCACTATTACTCAGGAATTAACAGTATTCCATCCTTCCTTCCAACTAGGAAGCTTTCCACTAGCTTTACTCTTACATAGGAATGACCAGTGTTCCATCCTTCCAACTAGCTTTCCACTATTACTCAGGAATTAACAGTATTCCATCCTTCCAACTAGCTTTCCACTCTTACATAGGAATGACCAGTGTTCCATCCTTCCAACTAGCTTTCCACTCTTACATAGGAATGACCAGTGTTCCATCCTTCCAACTAGCTTTCCACTCTTACATAGGAATGACCAGTGTTCCATCCTTCCAACTAGCTTTCCACTCTTACATAGGAATGACCAGTGTTCCATCCTTCCAACTAGCTTTCCACTCTTCATAGGAATGACCAGTGTTCCATCCTACATAGGAATGACCAGTGTTCCATCCTTCCAACTAGCTTTCCACTGTTACTCAGGAATTAACAGTATTCCAGCCTTCCAACTAGCTTTCCACTCTTACATAGGAATGACCAGTGTTCCAGCCTTCCAACTAGCTTTCCACTCTTACATAGGAATGACCAGTGTTCCATCCTTCCAACTAGCTTTCCACTATTACTCAGGAATTAACAGTATTCCATCCTTCCAACTAGCTTTCCACTATTACTCGGGAATTAACAGTGTTCCATCCTTCCAACTAGCTTTCCACTATTACTCAGGAATTAACAGTGTTCCATCCTTCCAACTAGCTTTCCACTCTTACATAGGAATGACCAGTGTTCCATCCTTCCAACTAACTTTCCACTCTTACATAGGAATGACCAGTGTTCCATCCTTCCAACTAGCTTTCCACTCTTACATAGGAATGACCAGTGGTCCATCCTTCCAACTAGCTTTCCACTATTACTCAGGAATTAACAGTATTCCAGCCTTCCAACTAGCTTTCCACTCTTACATAGGAATGACCAGTGTTCCATCCTTCCAACTAGCTTTCCACTCTTACATAGGAATGACCAGTGTTCCATCCTTCCAACTAGCTTTCCACTATTACTCAGGAATTAACAGTATTCCATCCTTCCAACTAGCTTTCCACTATTACTCGGGAATTAACAGTGTTCCATCCTTCCAACTAGCTTTCCACTATTACTCAGGAATTAACAGTGTTCCATCCTTCCAACTAGCTTTCCACTCTTACATAGGAATGACCAGTGTTCCATCCTTCCAACTAGCTTTCCACTCTTACATAGGAATGACCAGTGGTCCATCCTTCCAACTAGCTTTCCACTATTACTCAGGAATTAACAGTATTCCAGCCTTCCAACTAGCTTTCCACTCTTACATAGGAATGACCAGTGTTCCATCCTTCCAACTAGCTTTCCACTCTTACATAGGAATGACCAGTGTTCCATCCTTCCAACTAGCTTTCCACTATTACTCAGGAATTAACAGTATTCCAGTCCTTCCAACTAGCTTTCCACTATTACTCAGGAATTAACAGTATTCCAGCCTTCCAACTAGCTTTCCACTATTACTCAGGAATTAACAGTATTCCAGCCTTCCAACTAGCTTTCCACTATTACACGGGAATTAACAGTGTTCCATCCTTACAACTAGCTTTCCACTCTTACATAGGAATGACCAGTGTTCCATCCTTCCAACTAGCTTTCCACTCTTACATAGGAATGACCAGTGTTCCATCCTTCCAACTAGCTTTCCACTCTTACATAGGAATGACCAGTGTTCCATCCTTCCAACTAGCTTTCCACTATTACTCAGGAAATAACAGTATTCCAGCCTTCCAACTAGCTTTCCACTCTTACATAGGAATGACCAGTGTTCCATCCTTCCAACTAGCTTTCCACTATTACTCAGGAATTAACAGTATTCCAGCCTTCCAACTAGCTTTCCACTATTACTCGGGAATTAACAGTATTCCAGCCTTCCAACTAGCTTTCCACTATTACTCAGGAATTAACAGTATTCCAGCCTTCCAACTAGCTTTCCACTATTACTCAGGAATTAACAGTGTTCCAGCCTTCCAACTAGCTTTCCACTATTACTCGGGAATTAACAGTGTTCCATCCTTCCAACTAGCTTTCCACTCTTACTCAGGAATTAACAGTGTTCCATCCTTCCAACTAGCTTTCCAATCTTACTTATGGTTTCTTTGCAATGGTCTGGTCATTTTGTGGTCACTGCAATGTGACCATCCTTATCTCCTTGTTTGTAGCGGTCAACTGCAGGTCGCCTTGTGGTCATAGGAGATGTATATCTATGTGCCCCCTCCCCCCCTCTCTCCTCCTTCAATCATTTTCTCTGCCCGGCCCATGATCGTCATTGACACTCAAATGATGGAAGTGAATAAAACTCATTATGGACAGTCAGTGTGAGTCATGGGGAACATTAAAAGTTGCGTCTGGCCACCTCCTGCCTCATCCTTTAGCCTGTTTTATGATTCTACTGTCCGGTCCCAGACCCGCTAACCCAGGCCAGAGTCCATCAATCCACACCTACAATACGCCCCCCTCCTCCAGCCTAGCCCAACCCCTCCCTCCTCTGGCTAAAAGACATGGACAAAGGAGGAGTGAGGGAGATGGGAGATGGGGGGGGGGGGGGTAGGAGGGCTGGACAGAAGAGGGGAGAGGGGAGGGGTGAGGAAGCTGAGGTGGAGGATAGGAGGGCTGGACAGGAGAGAGGGGAGGGGAGGAGTGGGGGGTAGGAGGGCTGGACAGAAGAGGGGGGAGAGGGGAGGGGTGAGGAAGCTGAGGTGGAGGATAGGAGGGCTGGACAGGAGAGAGGGGAGGGGAGGAGTGGGGGGGGGTAGTAGGGCTGGACAGAAGGGGGGTAGGAGGGCTGGACAGAAGAGGGGAGAGGGGAGGGGTGAGGAAGCTGAGGTGGAGGATAGGAGGGCTGGACAGGAGAGAGGGGAGGGGAGGAGTGGGGGGGTAGTAGGGCTGGACAGAAGGGGGGTAGGAGGGCTGGACAGAAGAGGGGAGAGGGGAGGGGTGAGGAAGCTGAGGTGGAGGATAGGAGGGCTGGACAGAGGGGAGGGGAGGAGTGGGGGGGGGTAGTAGGGCTGGACAGAAGAGGGGAGAGGGGAGGGGTGAGGAAGCTGAGGTGGAGGATAGGAGGGCTGGACAGGGGAGAGGGGAGGGGAGGAGTGGGGGGGGTAGTAGGGCTGGACAGAAGAGGGGAGGAGTGAGGAAGCTGAAGTGGAGGATAGAGGGGCTGGACAGAAGAGGGGAGGAGTGAGGAAGCTGAGGTGGAGGATAGAGGGGCTAGACAGGAGAGGGGAGAGATTATGGTCAATTCTCTGACTGCTCTTCTGCATAGGTCATGGCACTGTTATCTGACCAATCCTATGTCTCTAACATCACTCTATGCTTCTTAGTGCGTTCTAAGATCTAGTTTGCAGATGATCTGGTGATTCTGTCCCCAACCAAGTAGGGCCTACAGCAGCACCATGATCTTCTGCAAAAACATCCTTCCCTGTACAACGTAAAACACCCAATAATGCTTGCAGAGCAGTATTAAGATGATTCCCCCTAATTATCGAAATCAATGTAGACCAGTTCAATTCTACAACCACCTAAAAATAAATAATTCTCAAACCTTCCATAACAAATCCCTCGCCAGCTGATACAGGGTTGTTCACAAACAAAAAAGACCCCACAGAGCCCCAGGACAGAAACACAATTAGACCCAACATTGTAAAGAATCAACAAAGAAACTGAGCAAACTGAAATCTAATTTGGCTCTAAACAGAGAGTACACAGTGGCAGAATACCTGACCACTGCGACTGACCCAAATTGAAGGAAAGCTTTGACTATGTACAGACTCAGTGAGCATAGCTTTGCTATTGAGAGAGGCCGCCATAGGCAGACTGTGCCCACTGCCCACAAAATGAGATGGAAACCGAGCTGCACTTCCTAACCAAATGTATGACCATATTAAAGACATATTTCCCTCAGATTACACAGACCCACAAAGAATTTGAAAACACATTCAATCTTAATAAACTCCCATATCTATTAGGTGAAATACCAGTGTGCCATCACAACAGCAGCACAACAGCAGCATGACCAGTTGTCACAAGGAAAGGACAACCAGTGAAGAACAAACACCATTGTAAATACAACCAATATTTATGTGTAGTATTTTAAAACTTTTGTGAGTAATGTTTACTGTTAATTTCATTTTTTATTTACGTTGTTTATTTCCCTTTTTGTTTGTCTATTTCACTTGCTTTGGCAATGTGAACACGTTTCCCATGCCAATAAAGCCCTTTGAATTGAAATGACTTCAATTTAATTGAGAGAGAGAGATCCCTTTGAATGAGAGAGAGAGATCCCTTTGAATATGAGAGAGAGAGAAAGAGAGAGAGAGAGACGCCAGGGGTCACATGATTGCACGACAAACCCATAAAAGTTCCATTAACCCCCCTTCCCCCACCTTCATCCCAACCCCACCACCCTCGTCTCTCCCTGACTCTGAGTTCCTGGACTATGAGTCAGATCCTGGCCACAGGTCTGTGTCACAATGTCTATCCTCTAAAGCCCAGGGCCTTGATTCCCTAGGTTTGCGTCCCAAAGGGCACCCTATTCCCCATAGGGCTCTGGTAAAAAGTAGTGCACTGTGTAGGCTATTTGGTGCCATTTGGGACGCGGCCTAGTTTCTGTCATGGTCAACACCCTTGTTCAATCTGCCTACCTATATACACTCTCAATCTGTGTACTTATATACACTCCAGTGTACATACAAACCAAAAACACTCCCTCCCTCCCAAAACCCACGTAAAGACACGAACACCCTCCTGAACAACTAAACTGTCATCATAGGCGCACTGGAGATCTGGAGCGTAGAGCTGGCACAATGCGTCCTGGCTGGATGCTCACCTGAGCCCGGCAACAAACTAACAAAATAACAAAACGAACCGTGAAGCTATACAAACGAGTGCTGACAGGCAACTACACATAGACAAGATCCCACAAACACCAAAGGGAAATGGCTACCTAAATATGATCCCCAATCAGAGACAACGATAAACAGCTGTCTCTGATTGGGAACCATATCAGGCTGACATAGAATTACAAAAAACCTTAGACATACAAAAACCCTAGACAATACAAAGCTAGCATACCCACCCTAGTCACACCCTGACCTAACCAAAATATAAAGAAAACAGAGATATCTCAGGTCAGGGTGTGACCCTGTCATCATACTAACATCAACACACAAACACCCTCCTGAACAACTAACCTGTCATCATACTAACATCAACACACAAACACCCTCCTGAACAACTAGCCTGTCATCATACTAACATCAACACACAAACACCCTCCTGAACAACTAACCTGTCATCATACTAACATCAACACACAAACACCCTCCTGAACAACTAACCTGTCATCATACTAACATCAACACACAAACACCCTCCTGAACAACTAGCCTGTCATCATACTAACATCAACACACAAACACCCTCCTGAACAACTAGCCTGTCATCATACTAACATCAACACACAAACACCCTCCTGAACAACTAACCTGTCATCATACTAACATCAACACACAAACACCCTCCTGAACAACTAGCCTGTCATCATACTAACATCAACACACAAACACCCTCCTAAACAACTAACCTGTCATCATACTAACATCAACACACAAACACCCTCCTGAACAACTAGCCTGTCATCATACTAACATCAACACACAAACACCCTCCTGAACAAGTAGCCTGTCATCATACTAACATCAACACACAAACACCCTCCTAAACAACTAACCTGTCATCATACTAACATCAACACACAAACACCCTCCTGAACAACTAACCTGTCATCATACTAACATCAACACACAAACACCCTCCTGAACAACTAGCCTGTCATCATACTAACATCAACACACAAACACCCTCCTAAACAACTAACCTGTCATCATACTAACATCAACACACAAACACCCTCCTGAACAACTAGCCTGTCATCATACTAACATCAACACACAAACACCCTCCTGAACAACTAGCCTGTCATCATACTAACATCAACACGCAAACACCCTCCTGAACAACTAGCCTGTCATCATACTAACATCAACACACACATCATCACTTACATAGCACAGACCCTCCTGGAGCGACTCTCAAACCATTACACACACATACACACACTCCTCCCTTTCAGTCCTTCCCTCCCTCTTTCTCTCTATAAGTTTATATGTTTGGGGAGGTCTGCTCAAAGACTAACAGTGTGAGTGGCCTTTCAAAGCATTTCCTTTAAAGACACTAAGTACAGGCTCTTAGAAAGGGCATCAGTGAACAGCTATCTCGCTACTATCTCCCCTGGTCTCTTTCCCACGGTTTAACCTTACCTTGCTCACTTACAGAGCCTTCAGAAAGTATTCACACCCCTTAACGTATTCCACATTTTGTTGGGTTACAGGCTGAGTTCAAAATGGATTAAATATACAGTACCAGTCAAAGGTTTGCACACACCTACTCATACAAGGGGTTTTATTCATTTTCTTCACTATTTTCTACATTGTAGAATAATATTGAAGACATGAAAACTATGAAATAACATATGGAATCATGTAATAACCAAACAATAGTTAAACAAATCAAAATATATTTTATAATTGAGATTCTTCAAAGTAGCCAACCTTTGCCTCATGAGGTAGTCACCTGGAATGCATTTCAATTAAAAGGTGTGTCTTGTTAAAAGTTCATTTGTGGAATTTATATATATATATATATGTATATATATGCCATTTAGCAGACGCTTTTATCCAAAGCGACTTACAGTCATGCGTGCATACATTCCACGTATGGGTGGTCCCGGGGATCGAACCCACTACCCTGGCGTTACAAGCGCCATGCTCTACCAACTGAGCTACACAGGACCATTTATTTCCTCCTTAATGCATTTGAGCCAATAAGTTGTGTTGTGACAAGGTAGGGGAGGTATACAGAAGATCGCCCTATTTGGCAAAAAGACAAAGTCCATATTATGGCAAGAACAGCTCAAATAAGCAAAGAGAAACGACAGTCCATCATTACTTTAAGACAAAGGTCAGTCAATCCGGAAAATTTTAAGAACGTTTTTTTCAAGTGCAATCACAAAAACCATCATGTGCTATGATGAAACTGGCTCTCATGAGGACCGCCACAGACTTACCAGCCTCAGAAATTGCAGCCCAAATAAATGCTTCACAGAGTTCAAGTAACAGACACATCTCAACATCAACTGTTCAGAGGAGACTGTGTGAATCAGGCCTTCATGGTCCAATTGCTGCTAAGAAACCACTACTTAATTAAGGACACAAATAATAAGAAGAGACTTGCTTGTCCAAGAAACACAAGCATTGGACATTAGACCGGTGGAAATCTGTCCTTTGGTCTGATGACTCCATATTTGAGACCTCTTTGTGAGATGCAGAGTAGGTGAATGGATGATCTCCGCATGTGTGGTTCCCACCGTGAAGCATGGAGGAGTAGGTGTGATGGTGTGGGGGTGCTTTGCTGGTTACACTGTCTGTGAGTTATTTGGAATTCAAGGCACGCTTAACCAGCATGGCTACCACAGCATTCCGTAGTGATACTCCATCTCATCTGGTTTGCGCTTTGTGGGACTATCATTTGTTTTCCAACAAGACAATGACTCAACACACCTCCAGGCTGTGTAAGGGCTATTTGATCAAGAAGGAGAGTGATGGAGTGCTGCCTCAGATGACCTGGCCTCCACAATCGCCCGACCTCAAACCAATTGAGATGGTTTGGGATGAGTTCGACCTGCAGAGTGAAGGAAAAGCAGCCATCAAGTGCTCAGCATATGTGTGAACTCCTTCAAGACTGTTGGAAAAACATTCCAGGTGAAGCTGATTGAGAGAATGCCAAGATTGTGCAAAGCTGTCATCAAGGCAAAGGGTGGTTACTACATGATTTAATGTGTTATTTCATAGTTCTGATGTCTTCTCTATTATTCTACAATGTAGAAAATAGTCTAAAATAAAATTAATATCCCTTGAATGAGTAGGTGTGTCCAAGCTTTTGACTGGTACTGTATGTATTTTTCTCACCCGCCTACACACAGTACCCCATCATGATAAAGTGAAAACAAGTTTTTTGACATTTTTGCAAATTTATTGAAAATGAAACACAGAAATATCTCATTAACATAAGTATTCACACCTGTGAGCCAATACTTTCTTTAAGCGTCTTTGGTAGCGATTACAGCTGTTGGTCTTTCTGGGTAAATCTATAAGGCCGGGTCTAGACTTGACAGTACATGCAGCTTTAGAGTTCTGATCATGGAATTCTGTCATGTATCTACATTTAAATGTGTCCACAATGTGTCCGGATTCCCTATTCCCATACTATATTCAAATGCCAGAAGGCATTCTACAAATGGTGGAATAGGCTAAATATTATAACACAACAACTAATGGCAGTAGCTAACTACTGTAGCTAACAAGCCAGCTAACCTCTGTAGGTTAGCATAACTCTAGCTAAACAAAAAATATATTTCATAAATATTAGCTAGCTGGCTAACATTTTATGAGACCAGCAAACACGTTCCTCAAACTCTAGGAATGTATTTCTTCCAACATCATAATGAAGTGGTGCCTCTCGGTCCAAAACACAAGTTTTCTGAAGACTTGTGGGAGGAGTTCTGATGACGTCACCAACTGTATGCACTTTCGGTAGCCTGATTGCATTCAGACTGAGGAGAAATCCACACATAATGCATCCCTGACCACCTCATGAAGTGGTCAGACAGATCTGAACACAATCACACCACAAAGACACTTTTGTGCGTCTAGACCCATCTTTTCAATGCAATCTTCGTATTCTGATAGCAGAAGTCGCATGTAGGTGTCAGGTGTAGACGCGACCTAAGAGCTTTCCACACCTGCATTGTGCAACATTTGCCCATTATTCTTTTCAAAATTCTTCAAACTCTGTCAAAATGGTTGTTGATTATTGCTAGATGACCATTTTCAGGTCTTGCCATTAGATTTTCAGGTAGATTTGAGTCAAAAAAAAATTACTCGGCCACTCAGCGACATTCACTGTCTTCTTAGTAAACAACTCCCGTGTAGATTTGGACTTGAGTTTTAGGTTATTGTCCTGCTGAAAGGTGAATTCATCTTCCAGGGTCTGGTGGAAAGCAGACTAAACCAGGTTTTCCTCTAGTATTTTGCTTGTGCTTAGCTCTATTCCGTTTCTTTTTTATCCTGAAAAACTCCCCAAGCATACCCATAACATGATGCAGCCACCACTATGCCTGAAAATATGGAGAGTGGTATTCAGTAATGTGTTGTATTGGATTTGCCCCAAACATAATACTTTGTATTCATGACAAAAAGTTAATTGCTTTGCCACATGTTTTGCAGGATAACTTTAGTGCCTTGTTGTAAACAGGCATTGGAAAACCTCCCTGGTCTTTGTGGTTGAATCTGTGTTTGAAATTCACTGCTCAACTGAGGGACCTTACAGATATCTGTATGTGTGCGGTACAGAGATGAGGTAGTCATTCAAAAATAATGTTAAACACTGTTATTCCACATCGAATGAGTCCATGCAACTTATTATGTGACTTGTTAATCACATTTTCATTCCTGAACTTATTTAGTCTTGCCATAACAAAGGGGTTGAATACTTATTGACTCGAGACGTTTAATTTTTTATGAATTTGTAAACATTTCGAATAACATAATTCCACTTTGACATTAGGGGCTATTGTGTGACAAAACAAAATCCCTATTTAATCCAATTTAAATTTAGGCTGTAACTTAACAAAATGGTGAAAAAGTGAACGGGTGTGAACACACTTGTAACCCCCTGAACACACACCACACACACACTAGAATGTCTTAACTGTTCATTTTCTTTTACTTTGAAAATGTGGAGCAGAATGCAAAGATTTTGGGGGGTGGACTTTCACTATTGTCTTTAAGGGTGAAAATAAAATATCTGACCCTGTTCTACTGGTGGGCAGGATGGTCAAATAGGACAATTGATGTCATAAAACTCTGCTCATTGGTCAGCAGTCAGTGGTCAGAGCGACTCAGCAGTTTGGGCTGACCGTGGGTTGAAGGGATGAGCAGGTAGAGGGGGAAGCACAGACATCCCAGTACTTCTGGAGGGGTGCAGCAGGCCGAGTGTGACGGTCACAGGACGGGAAATAATGACAATACATTACACACACACACACACACACACACACACACACACACACACACACACACACACACACACACACACACACACACACACACACACACACACACACACACACACACACACAGACACACAGGCACACACACACTCAAAAAACAACATGACGTGGTCTCCATAAGATTTGATTGACATATTTAATGGTTGATATTCACTGTCATATGGCACATTCTCACTGAGGATATCAATGTAACCCAAAGCTGTTGAGGCTTACAGAAACCAGAGTGTCAAAGACCTAGGACTCCTTCTATGGTCCACAACAACATTACTGCTCGACTGTGTGGCTGTGCACAATATAACTGTGGCTGTGCACAATATAACTGTGGCTGTGCACAATATAACTGTGGCTGTGTACAATATAACTGTGTGGCTGTGTACAATATAACTGTGTGGCTGTGTACAATATAACTGTGTGGCTGTGTACAATATAACTGTGTGGCTGTGTACAATATAACTGTGTGGCTGTGTACAATATAACTGTGTGGCTGTGTACAATATAACTGTGTGGCTGTGCACAATATAACTGTGGCTGTGTACAATATAACTGTGGCTGTGTACAATATAACTGTGGCTGTGTACAATATAACTGTGGCTGTGCACAATATAACTGTGGCTGTGTACAATATAATTGTGGCTGTGCACAATATAACTGTGGCTGTGTACAATATAACTGTGTGGCTGTGCACAATATAACTGTGGCTGTGCACAATATAACTGTGGCTGTGTACAATATAACTGTGGCTGTGCACAATATAACTGTGTGGCTGTGTACAATATAACTGTGGCTGTGTACAATATAACTGTGTGGCTGTGTACAATATAACTGTGTGGCTGTGCACAATATTACTGTGTGGCTGTGCACAATATAACTGTGTGGCTGTGTACAATATTACTGTGTGGCTGTGCACAATATAACTGTGTGGCTGTGCACAATATTACTATGTGGCTGTGCACAATATTACTGTGTGGCTGTGTACAATATAACTGTGTTGCTGTGTACAATATAACTGTGTGGCTGTGCACAATATAACTGTGTGGCTGTGCACAATATAACTGTGTGAATATATTACTGCTTTTGAACGTTTTCCCTCTGTGTGTGTGTGTTTACGTTCTCTCTCCTTATGATGATTCTCTGGGAACGAGCGGGAAAACTTTCCCTGTCTCCATCAGTGAAGCCGTTGCCGAGCAGTAAAGCGGCCAACATGCAGTAAAATAAAATGATGTGTGGAGAGCTGGACCGATCTGCAAAGCCATTGGCTGCCCAGAGGGTCGTAAAACAATAACACTCCCCCATAAAACAAAGTGCTTATTAAATTATTTTAAACAATGTTGCATGATCTGGGTGAGTTCCATAAGCTGTGTTGAAAAAACAGAAGATGTGATGTATGATTCCACAGGCTGTGTTCCACAAACGGACGATGTGATGTATGAATTCCACAGGCTGTGTTCCACAAACGGACGATGTGATGTATGAATTCCACAGGCTGTGTTCCACAAACGGACGATGTGATGTATGAATTCCACAGGCTGTGTTCCACAAACGGACGATGTGATGTATGAATTCCACAGGCTGTGTTCCACAAACGGACGATGTGATGTATGAATTCCACAGGCTGTGTTCCACAAACAGAATATATGATGTATGAATTCCACAAGCTGTGTTCCACAAACAGAATACATGATGTATGAATTCCACAGGCTGTGTTCCACAAACAGAATACATGATGTATGAATTCCACAGGCTGTGTTCCACAAACAGAATATGTGATGTATGAATTCCACATGCTGTGTTCCACAAACAGAATACATGATGTATGAATTCCACAGGCTGTGTTCCACAAACAGAATACATGATGTATGAATTCCACAGGCTGTGTTCCACAAACAGAATATGTGATGTATGAATTCCACAGGCTGTGTTCCACAAACAAAATAGGTGATGTATGAATTCCACAGGCTGTGTTCCACAAACAAAATAGGTGATGTATGAATTCCACAGGCTGTGTTCCACAAACAGAATATATGATGTATGAATTCCACAGGCTGTGTTCCACAAACAAAATAGGTGATGTATGAATTCCACAGGCTGTGTTCCACAAACAAAATAGGTGATGTATGAATTCCACAGGCTGTGTTCCACAAACAGAATATGTGATGTATGAATTCCACAGGCTGTGTTCCACAAACAAAATAGGTGATGTATGAATTCCACAGGCTGTGTTCCACAAACAAAATAGGTGATGTATGAATTCCACAGGCTGTGTTCCACAAACAAAATAGGTGATGTATGAATTCCACAGGCTGTGTTCCACAAACAGAATATATGATGTATGAATTCCACAGGCTGTGTTCCACAAACAGAATACATGATGTATGAATTCCACAGGCTGTGTTCCACAAACAGATGATGTGATGGAGCAAGCTGGGGAACAACAAGATAATGATAACTATAACAACTCTATCAGCATGCTGAATAGGAAATGTTCAGACCCTGATGTAGCCAGCAGAATGATCGGTATGGTTACTCCTACCAATACTACAACCTATACCCCTACCTATACTACTACTTATACTCCTACCTACACTACTTCCTGTACTACTACTTATACTCCTAAATATACCCCCACCTATACTCCTAAATATACTTCTAAATATAATACTACCTACACTCCTAAATATACCCCTACCTATACTCATAAATATACTCCTACTTTTAAAAAAATGGTATACCTTTATTTAACTAGGCAAGTCAGTTAAGAACAAATTCTTATTTTCAATGACGGCCTGGGAACAGTGGGTTAACTGCCTGTTCAGGGGCAGAACGAAAGATTTGTACCTTGTCAGCTCGGGGGTTTGAACTTGCAACCTTCCAGTTACTAGTCCAATGCTCTAGCCACTAGGCTACCCTGCCACCCCTACCTATACTCCTTCCTATACTACCTATTCTACTACCTATACTCCTTCCTATACTACCTATTCTACTGCCTATACTCCTGCCGATACGGGGGTGTAACAGGAAAGGATGGATGGTCAGGGTAGTGAGGGGTAACAGTCAGGACCAGACACAGGGAGTGGAGGGGGAAGGGTAATGCACAGGGGAGAATTGTTCAAATGTAGACCAATGTCGAGGCCATAGGCCCATAAACCTACAGGGAAAACCATAGTTCTATAGTACGTTTGGGGATGGAGCAGAGAGGTAGCCCATCTACATGTAGTAAAGGCAATCTGCCAGGAAGAATGTATTTATACAGCAGTGTAAGCTACATCATGTGAAATACCAAACCCAAAAGCTTTTGCTGTTTCACTCACGCCATTCTGGAAGAATCCTGATAAGTATCGTGATGATCATTGTAACGGTGGTCATGTGATGTCAGCGGAACAATCAGCAACGTGTGGAACTTCCACAGCAGATTTTTTTTACCGTTTTTTTTGGTCGAGATTTCCACTTCGATACAGCTACAAATGGAAGTGATTTTTCCTACTCTCACACACAGTGCTTTTAACGTGTGTTTTCATTTGACACATATTGTGCATTTTAATTTATACAGAAATTATTAGTCAACAGTCCTCACCTGGAATTTGAACTCGGTATGCTGAGTTTCCTGTTATGCAACTTTGGCCTTGATGACTACTGGTTAATCTGACTATTGTCGTCGTGTACTTATTTCAGCTAGTGATTTCACTATAGTTGTTTGATGTCGGTGGGGCATGTTAACCTGTTTTAGTAATACTCCTGAATCACTATGATCAATAAAAGTCTTTATTGAGTGTAATTGTAACAGAGCTACGATTTATTTTGGGGGGATGTTGATGGAATATTCTCCTAACCCTCAGAAAACTGGACACAGGAGAGATCTTGCAACGTTCTCATGAAACATGTCTAGAACATTAGTATCTTACATTCTGAGAACAACCACACTTAACCACATTCTGGGTAAGTTTGATTTGACATTAAGGGAAGGATCTCTTGGAAACATTCCTTTCACATCACGGGAACATTTCTATGAGAATCTTAAGGGAACATTATCTACAGATGTGGGAACGTTTGTTGTTAGCTGGCGTAGGCCTAGGTACCGACCTTGTCATGCCAAATTGGTGGTGCATCCCTGAAGTGCTTGTGAAGAACAGTTTGAGTGAGTAAAGGAACCATTAAGTCAGCGAATTACTCAATCATCCAATGGCGTGTCTCTGGGGCTACATTGTACATACACATATGGTGTAAACATGCATAAATCAAATATTGGTCCGTTAAACTCTAGCTTAATATCCATATAGCTCTATTAGGTGAGGGAAATCGTTATGTGCCAGTCTCACATCAACAAACGATATAGCTAGGCTACAACCTGTTTAGATACACCTGAATAAAATAACCGGTGACAATTGAAGAGGCACCCCCACTCCCTCGTGTCACCAGCTCTGAGCAGCCGGGCCCTTCTCCCTCCTCCCTCTCCCGTAGGCCCGGTATAAAAGCCCTCTCCCGTGCACCGTAAATAATGTTGATAAAGACGCCACCGAAAACGACTTTCACACATCGCCCGATTGATTTAACGTGACCTCCGTTTCCAAATGATATTGGAAGCCTATTTAAACAGATGAAGGCTTAAATTGTCTTGCTTGTATGGAGTTTAATTCCCCATTCATCATCATTACTCAGTGATTGGTCCATCCACGCCTCCCCTAGCCAGCCCCGCGCGCTATGACAAGGGCCTGTAAATTAGAATGTAATACAATTTAAACAGCAGCCGCAGCAGCCTCCGATAGAATGACTGTTTTTTTCTCTCTCCAGTGGACAGCTGCTCCGCACCTCCCCTATCAAGAAGCTTTGTGCTCGTCAGGGATCCGATGAGCCCGGAGCCAATTCTCACTAATAACATCTTATAAGACCGATGTAATTGCTGTTATGTCCGCAATATAGCAGCCGTTCGGTCGTAGTCTATACTGTCTTCCAGCGATTAAATTGCGTGTTGATGGTGGATTAGTCCATTGAGTATTCAACTGTAGTGAGGGAGAGCTGGGGATCCATATGAGTTGTTGGTTAAATGTGGTTGTAATTTGTATCACTTTTATGTGTCTTTCCGGCAATGTGACGAGCGTTTGAAAATATGATCATATGGTGGGGGTGGCTGCTACTGTATGGGATAACCATAATAAGATCCTGGCTGCTGCCCATAACTCACACTGTCACTGTCCAATGGGACACCATTTTGAAATGGCCGATGCATTTGAATATGTATTTCGTTTACATTTTATTTTACATTATTATTTTATTATGCAAACCAAAACTATTTTCCTTTCCGTCCTGCAACCTCCATATCAGGCTAAAATATGGCGTGATAGCTTACATAAATCTGCCTTGTGGTTTCGCCCGACCCGGGCTGTTTAAACGGTGTATTATTCCAAACATATGCATTTTAATCAGCTCGGTCACACTTACAAGAACTCCACTTAATAAGGCGATCAATCACACCTTCGCGCGTGGGGTGGAGGGTATATCAGGGGGGAGGGGGCTCGCGGGCGCCGTCTGATTAGGACGAACCTTTTACCTCTTGACACACGGATATGACCGCGGAATGGGAGAATCTAACGAATAATTAGCCTACAGATACAAATATAGATATGTGCTAATATATTTTAGAAGAGTGTGGTTATTGGAAAGGGAAAGGAAGAGTTTGGGCCGCAGGTACCCGAGCTGCTAAGCGCGGTTGGCCAGTAACCGAAATGTCGCTGGTTCGAATCCCCATGCAGACTGGGTGTCAATGTGCCCTTGAGCAAGGCGTTTAATCCTAATTGTTCTGGATAAGAGCATCTGCTAAATGACCTAAAATGTATCTCTATAATAAGGCCATAGACTATTTATTCCTAAAATGGTAGGCTATGTAAAACCAACCGTAGTGTAATCTTGTCTGGTTTATTCGTTAGATAACGATTGGAACTTAGTTAATTGGAGAACGATCATGACTTAATTAGTCTTATTTTAGCCTCATTGCATAGTTATAGGGAAAATGTATTGTTTCTGTGTTTTACACGTCATAATCTATTGGAATGCTTTATCCACCTTCCACTTAAATGTCACATTTTCAATTTTCATTTTCTGAAATACTTCTAATCTACCCTTTCGACGATGTAAACGCCTATTAGAACCCTATTTGAGCTCGTGGTACATGTGTCCCATTATTTCCAGGAAGCTCTCGCTTACATTGAGCGCCTCAATTTACAAGTCAAATGCAGCCAATTAAGCTCGGGCTGATTGGTGGGGCCGGTTAGATCATCGATCTTTTGCATTCCAATATCTTTTCGAGACAACTAATTCTGCTGTTGTCTATTAACCAGTGGAGAAAATATGACGGGCGTTAACGGAGCCCGGGGACCACTTAGCTGCCACACAATCTCGCGCGCACATCACAAGACGAGGTCCAGCATCTCTGTTTTGACACCGGCCACTTCAGTTAGTTATATTACTTTAGGCCTTACAATGAGCTATGAATTCGTTCCATATCAATAGAATAGGAATAACCTTTTGGGAGAATATTTTCATTTTATTTAGAGTAGGATTCTACATGCAGGTCTTCCTTTGATTCAAAATAGTAGGCCTATAAATGAGTCATAAAATAAAACATTCGATAGATGTTGTTGTTTGAAATGCTGTTTATTGCAAATTTGAAGTCCAGAACAATCCAACAATTTATTCAGCAAAATGACCAGAGTTCAGCACCTATATGAGCCTTTTTACAGTACTACCCATAAACATGACAGGGTTATTTCGATGAAATACTATGTCAGTAACAGTGCAAAGCGAGAAATTGACATAAAGAAATAATAGTAATTTCCCCAAAATATTTTAGAATGAGTAGGCTAATAAATATAAGGCTTATCTTTCAGAATCAGTCGTTATAAATGCATTAATCCAAGCATTCGGTATTATGAACATTGGCTGAGGGTGAAGTAGGATGCAGAAGAATTGGGGAGGCAGGGGGAGAGAGGTGGCAAGTGTTCAGTCGATGGTAATATGGGTGAGATCAGCGGCTCGAGCAAACGAACTCGGACTAATTTGCCTGGAGTGAGTCCAATGCCTTCTCTCTTCCCTTCCCTTCTATATCCTCCTCTCCGTTTCTCCCTCGTCCTCTTCTCAGACTCCCGTCACCTTTCCTCCTCGTCCCCGCCAAGCCAGCGCGAGCTAATCCGTTCCCCTGACGCCTTGTTACGGTTTGGCAGCAACGAACCCTCCACGGCCTCCGCGCGCGCCGGTATTATCATTTATTCAACACTCAAAACCCATCCACCACGTACGTATAGGCCTACATCACTTACTAATTTTACCAGCATCTGCACATTTCGGCCCCAACACGTCAAAAAGGGAGGCTCGGGTAGGGAGATAGAGAGCCATAATGAGACTGTGCAGTCTGTTAACACATTCCCTTGTTAAAAAGGAAGTTGGAATAGACCATTCTAGTGAAATTTAAAAACAGGTCAATTTGGAAATCTGAAAGAGACTATAGATAGGCCTAAATATAAATCGTTAACGCCATCCATCACGGAGATAAACGGTTGTCTGTAATTCCCAGTCCACCCGGGCTCTCTCTTTCCTCGCACCAAATTAATCTTCAATAAATCAAATGTGTTTTTTTGTCCGATCTCATAATGTTTCATAGTCTGCATGGGGTTTTACAACTGAAATTATTATTTTTCAGTGGATAAACTGTCATGATGTGTGAGATCGTCGCGTTGGTGCTAGAAAACATATAGCTTAAAAACAAGGTAGGCAAATTGTTTGCGCCTGGGCGCGTTCATCTCTCCTTTTTGTAGTAGCAGGTGTATGTAACAGCGCGCACTGCGGTATCTGTCGTTTATGCTGCTGCTTGTATGGAGTATGCTCCACGTGATCGTTGTATTCATGCTGTTTGGGTCATGTTCATGTTTTTTTCTCTAAGTTTGATAAAAGATTATGGCCCTCTTCTGCCCTTGTTTGACCCAGTCCAATGAACACATGTGGATGTGCTCTCTTCGTTTTATCTGTTCAATGGCACCTCCTCTCTCTGGTCCAAAGTCCCCGGCGAGGACTTGCTCACCACCGACGGAGTAAACGTCAAAAACGCGTCAGTCCTGCTCGTTGGGGAGCACGGGAAATCTGACCCTGTAGGCCTCTGTTGAAGGCCGTTTGATTGAGCGGAGTGACAGGCGAGGCAGGAGCAGGGGCTCCCCCCGGGACCGAGGCCGTGGGCCGGGCTGGGGTACAGGTGCGGGTGCCTGAACGAACACAGAAGCTCCGGCCTCTGGTAGGGGTGAGACAACATCCGGAAACTGTCAAGGGACCTGAGGGGGTTGGAGAATGGGGTGGCGGAGGAGGCCGAGCCGGCTCCGACCCCAAGGTGGGAGTAATACGGTAATGGTAGGTGGGACGGGAAGGGGTAACCCAGGTTCCCGGTGGCGGCCGCGTGACTCATCATATAGGTGTAGAATGCGGGGTCGGCGGGGTGAGGCCACGTCATGGCCAGACGCTGCCGCTTGTCCTTCATCCGGCGGTTCTGAAACCACACCTATGGAACACAGACATACAGACAGACAGGGTAACATATTAACCTACATCAGTCTGTGACGAGACAGACAAGGGATTTACAGTTGTTTTTGCACTTTACGCAGGGTTCCAAATGGCCTTACAGTTGGCGGGTAGTGGCCAGATCAATAGGCATATGCAAATTCCAATTAATGAGTCAATACTTAAGCTCGACCCTTAAATGTTTTCGGTTTAATCATTAACTAAATGAATCACCGTTTCATTTGGGTAAATGTTGCCTGCACCTACCTGCATTTACTGCATTGTTTTGAGAACACACATAAATAAAGTCTGAGTAGCCTCGGCCTCGATTTGTCTGATATGTTTTCAAGCGAACTTACATAGTTTAATTGCGAATCTAAAAAGAAAACAATGTCCTTTATATGGCCATATGTTCTATGGACAATAATATAGGTTTAGATGTAGTCGAGAAATTGAATTATGTTGTTGTAATATTGTTGTTGTTATTATAGACCCTAATCTCACCTTGATAGTGGTTTCTGGTAAATTTAGCGAAGCCGCCAGCTCGCATCTCCTCGGCCTGGACACGTAATTCTCCCGGTAGAATTCCTTCTCCAACCGGCCGATTTGCTCCCGAGTAAAGGCTGTCCGGTACCGTCGCATCGCGTCAGCCCCGTAGGACAGCGCAACCTGGCCCAAACCCATCTTACCAGGATCCATACCGCTATCACTCGGGTGGATGGGGGAATCACCGTTTCGACCTGGAATGGGTTCAAAACATGAATCTGATTGTTTGTTATCGAAAAGCCAAAAATAAAGATACATTTGATCATACAATAGCATCCTACAGCGGTTTCTTTTGTTCGTTTTGTTTTTGTATAATTGACACTGCAGCCTATATTTTTCGTTTGATTGAGGTTGACAAAAATCGAAAGCAGAGCACCATAACTAGCCAAAATGCATCTGATGCTAAATTAGGCCTATATACAGTAAACTAAACCATCCATATCGATGAATATCATACCTGTTGAAGGGACAATTTTATTAATTCATAATTGTGATAATTGTTTACTTGATATCAGTACGATATTTTCATGAAATAAATGTGAAGAGAATAGCATAGGCCTATGATTGACTTCCCTAATTAAATGTGAAGAGAATAGCATAGGCCTATGATTGACTTGCCTAATTAAATGTGAAGAGAATAGCATAGGCCTATGATTGACTTGCCTAATTAAATGTGAAGAGAATAGCATAGGCCTATGATTGACTTGCCTAATTAAATGTGAAGAGAATAGCATAGGCCTATGATTGACTTGCCTAATTAAATGTGAAGAGAATAGCATAGGCCTATGATTGACTTGCCTAATTAAATGTGAAGAGAATAGCATAGGCCTATGATTGACTTGCCTAATTAAATGTGAAGAGAATAGCATAGGCCTATGATTGACTTGCCTAATTAAATGTGAAGAGAATAGCATAGGCCTATGATTGACTTGCCTAATTAAATGTGAAGAGAATAGCATAGGCCTATGATTGACTTGCCTAATTAAATGTGAAGAGAATAGCATAGGCCTATGATTGACTTGCCTAATTAAATGTGAAGAGAATAGCATAGGCCTATGATTGACTTGCCTAATTAAATGTGAAGAGAATAGCATAGGCCTATGATTGACTTGCCTAATTAAATGTGAAGAGAATAGCATAGGCCTATGATTGACTTGCCTAATTAAATGTGAAGAGAATAGCATAGGCCTATGATTGACTTGCCTAATTAAATGTGAAGAGAATAGCATAGGCCTATGATTGACTTGCCTAATTAAATGTGAAGAGAATAGCATAGGCCTATGATTGACTTGCCTAATTAAATGTGAAGAGAATAGCATAGGCCTATGATTGACTTGCCTAATTAAATGTGAAGAGAATAGCATAGGCCTATGATTGACTTGCCTAATTAAATGTGAAGAGAATAGCATAGGCCTATGATTGACTTGCCTAATTAAATGTGAAGAGAATAGCATAGGCCTATGATTGACTTGCCTAATTAAATGTGAAGGGAATAGCATAGGCCTATGATTGACTTGCCTAATTAAATGCAGGTTAAATCAATAACAATACATGTATAATAATCCGGCCAACATGTACTCTACTTTTTCCCATTCATTTGAAAACACATCCTCAAAATACATATGTTAATAAGCATTAGACAATTATTTTGGGGCCTATTTTCATAAAGACATGCCCAGTTTGATGTCAGTTCTCCAGGGGTTTGGTCCCCAGACAAATCCAATCAGTCTACCAACTAATTCATATAAACGTTTTTTTTTGGTCTACCATTTTTATTTGTGGTTTGTTTAGTACTTAAAATCTCTACTAGTAGCCTAGTTCGTGCAAATTGGTTAATTTGTCTGGCGCCGGGTGTACTCGTTTTAAAAAAGTGACACTGTGGTTAAAACCCTAGCTAAGGGGGTGTAACACTAAGAGAGATCTCTCATGGGTGTGGATGTAACAATCCATGAGTTCAGCTATTCGTGAAATTCATTCATGTGACATTCATTCCAAATGAACGTTGTTACAAAAACATAACAATTACGTTCCGTAAGTCGTTGTCACTCCCTTTCCATAATACAATCATATAGAATTTCTTGCATATGTTACCCGATAAATTACTTATTCAGTCTGGATGCTGCATGCACATAAATGGGCTACTGGCGATGTTTACAGCGTGACATCTATTGCATTCATTCATTTACGTTGTCCAAAATCCCATCCATGCAATGTGTTGAAGAAAACGAAAAGAAGAGTTCCACGCCGTTCCATGCATTACCTTTCCCGTTGGGGTAGTCCATGCTTTCTGGCGTGCAGCTCACATCAATTTCTTCATAGAAGTCAGACTCTGGGTCCGAGCTGCTAGCTTCTTTGTTGGTGTGATCTAATCGATGTCTCTCGGTTGAAGAGGACATGCCAACCGACCTTATATCGGCGCACACGCGTCCCCGTGCGCTCTTCACCTCCTCGTCCGCTCTGTCTCGCGAGTAGGGCGCAGAACCGGGGCTGGTGTAGTTCCTGTGGACCGTTTTGCCTTGTGATTCTCGCGCGGGGCTTCCAACTGCTTCCGACAAATTAGAGCCAGTCTTGCCAACTGCCGTGCCAAGTTGACCTTCCGGGAGCATCACCATCTCTTTTCTGTTTTCCATTACCGACGAACGAACAAACGAAAGCGCGTGGAATAAACCAGCGCCAAATCGCTACTATGGAAATAGCACAATCTGGCTGGGACACTACGGGTGGCGAAGGGATTCAGTCGTGAGAGTGGAGAAAAGAGAAGAGGAATGGATTGAAATGAGAGAAGAGAAGAGAGGGGGATGTACGTTCTGACCCTGCGAGGCGAGCGCTCCAGAGTGCAGCACGATCTCTGGGAGGGATCACCATTGCCCTCGCTTTCTCTCGAGCTGTCATTCTTAATAGGGCAGTCGTCATGATGGCACCCCTGATGACGCCCCACATCGATTGGATGTGGATAAACAGAGAACATGCCATAGAATTAGGAATTAGAAATAGGATTTCTCTATGGAACGAGCAATCACGACAGTGGGTTTGGGGGGGGTCGAGGGCTAATAGGGAGGACGAGCAGCTTTGGAACCGGAGTGTAGAAGCACATCACCACACGGCATGAGTATATAGCAGGCCCACTGAACGTCTATGTTCTCAAATCCTCAATTTCCACAAGGAAACAAAATCATTATGATGCATTCTGACAAATCTGCATGCATGCTTTCAAAAAATTGGTTTGAAAGGTTTTACATGTAACTCTTAGGTGGAACACAATTATTAAGATGATGAACAAGATTGATATGTAAATTATGAAGATCAATAATTGACTAATAATTTGGACACCAGGTTATGTAGCCTAATCTGTAATGTAGTAATCCATATTATTTAAACCAACTATTTCCATTTTTAACAAGGGACAAATTATCTGTGTTGTTAGTTGTGACGTAGTCAGCAAATAGCCTACAGATATATATATTTTTGGAAATATCAATATTCTTGAGGAAATATGATGTATGTTTTGTCTAAAACAAAACAAAGTTATTTAAAAAGGTCTAATGTGAAGACGAATGCATGATACTATTACATTATTCAATGCAAGCGTTTCAATCAAAAGCATCATGGCCTCCAATGCATATCTGACATCAAAATAATAATGTTGTTATAGTACAACGTCCTTGAGACCGCAATTCTAAACGGAAGTGAAAGCAGGTTCCATTACCAGTGGGGAGTAATAGAGCCGTTTAAAACATGTTCCATTTGGAACAACATGCTTCGTGAGCGCCACGAAGCGCCTAATGAAATGAAATTGAGATGTCCGCTCAATAGTGCCCTGTCCAAGTGTCAATAGAACGCTGCGTAATTGGAACAGAACACGCAATCTTGTCACATTTCAATGCCCCTATCCCCCCCCCCCCCTCCTAAAGTGGTGTCAAGTAAAGGGCTCAGAGGTCAAGTCCTGGTGGCCAGAGAGAGTTACGATTACTGACCATTTTACTTGTGATTACATTTAGGCTATATTAGTTTATATTAGTTTAGAAAACCAAGAACATGGGCTACAGGACAATGTGACAAGGTTTTTATCACAACTAAGGCCTATAATTCATGAAGCATTGTTTTACTGTAATTATTTCTGTTTTTTCCAGCTGTACTATAGCCTGCATTAAGGATATGGCATATTTGAACAGGGAAAAACCTCATAACAATAATATGTTTGTCACAAAAAGGTATATTAGAAGGCTACACATTACTGGAAAAGTCAACCATTTGATTATTGTGAAATTGAAACAAAACCATTTCTGACATTCTTTGTGCACAGGCGCCTGTGTTCTATGGGTGATTACGCACGCGCAGATAAAGGCGAGGCCGTGCATGTGCGGTGAATGTTTTCAGGGTGGGGGCCGTCTGTCTCCTAAACTCCCTTTGATGTATGTACTCTAGCGCAGTAAAAAGTCACTAAACACAGCGATGAAGGGCAAGGCTTTTAAGGCTATGGCCTTTGGGGGAGGTTGAACTTGATATTACCACTTTAAAGATTTCACGGTGTTTTAAGTTGAGCCCTGGAATCGTATTGGGGCCTGTTACAACTCTCTTTCTGTTTGTTTTCTGCTTACCCATTACGCATAGCATCCTCAGTAGATGATTCTGTCTCTGAAGGATAGGCCATATAAGCATCCAGACCAAGCCGTTATTAGCTAATTGACGGAGATTAAGTATACAAGGTTGTGTGCGTCCCGATTTTCCACCCTTCTCCCAATGTGTACTTGCACAAAGGTTCTATCGGTTGCTTCATAAATGGAACCTTTAAAAGTTCTATATAAAACCCTCTGATCAGAACCCTGGGCGTTCTTTACTGAATCGAAATTGGCTCCATAAAGAGCCCTGCATTTATTAATTATGGCTACTAATAAATATAAATATGTATATCTAAGAATATAATGTACTGAACAAAAATATAAACGCAACATGCAACAATTTCATTGATTTACTGAGGTACAGTTCATATGAGGAAATCAGTCAAATTTAAATAAATTCATTCTGAAATCTATGGATTTCACATGACTGGGAATACAGATATGCATCTGTTGGTCGCAGATACCTTGAAAAAAATGGGCTTCACAATGTGCCTCAGGATCTCACCAAGGTATTTTTGTGCATTCAAATTGCCATTGATAAAATGCAATTGTGTTCGATGTCCGTAGCTAATGCCTGCCAATACCATAACCCCACCGCCATTATGGTGCTCTCTGTCAACAGCGTTGACGTCAGCTCACCCACACCTGGCCTGCGGTTGTGAGGCCGGTGGGACACATTGCCAAATTCACTAAAATACTTTGGAGGCAGCTTCTGGTAGAGAAATTAACATTACATTCTCTGGCAGCAGCTCTGGCGGATATTCCTGCAGTCAGCATGCCGATTGCACGCTCCCTCAAAACTTGAGACATTAATGGCATTGTGTTGTGTGACAAAACTGCACATTTTAGAGTGGTCTTTCATTGTACCCAGCACAAGGTGCACCTGTGTAATGATCCTAATGATAATCAGCTTCTTGATATGCCACACCTGTCAGGCGAATGGATTATCTTGGCAAAGGAGAAATGCTCACTAACATGAATGTAAACAAATATGTGCACAAAATGTGAGAGAAATAAGCTTTTTGCACGTATGGAAAATTCATGGGAACATTTATTTCAGCCCACGAAACATACGACCAACACTTTTCATGTTGTATTTACATTTTTGTTCAGTATATTTTCTTCCAAAAAAATAACCGCCAGTCAGGAGCATGCAGACAGCTGAAGAGGTAGCCTACGCTTAGATAAGCAGAAAAATAATATATATATATATTACATAGAATTAAGCATAATGATTATGGCTCTAGATTGCAGGAAAAAGCTGTTTCAGGTGTTTGAAAAACGTATAGTCAGGGGCCCTAGCCCCCCTCCAGACCACTCCTCAGCCATCCTCAGATTTTTGGGGTGCATGCCACCCCTCACCAGGAGTACTTGCTACTGTGATTCCTGAAATGCAGGTTACTGGCCCAAAGCTCTAACCGCTATGCTACATAATAAATAGTTTATAATAAGTCTTGGTGATTCAATAGCCTAGTTAATCATTAAATTACTTTTAAAACACTATCTACATTTGGCTCAGAGTCTGGCAGTAACTCAGCTATCAGAGGCAGAGGATCTCTCTTTCGGGCTGCTGCTGACAACAACTTCATGTCAGTTGTTATTCTACAACATAATAATTTTGTCTTCATTTTGGCAGATGAACTCATATTGATTTCGAATGATTAACTCGTGTTTTTGCTCATTTTCTCTTGTCCTCAGGAACCAGCCAGGCAATATCAACACAACATGTAAAGTGTTGGTCCCATTTTTCATGAGCTGAAATAAAAGATCCCAGAAATGTTCCATAAGCACAAAAGCTTATTTCTATAAATTCTGTGGACACAATTGTTTACATCCCTGTTAGTGAGAATTTCTACTTTACCAAGATAATCCATCTGTCTGACAGGTGTGACATGTCAAGAAGCAGATTAAACAGCATGATCATTACACAGGTGCACCTTGTGCTGGAGACAATACAAGGCCACTCTAAAATGTGCAGTTTGATTGTTAATTTCTCTATCATAAGCCCATTTTAAAGAATTTGGCAGTACATCCATCTGGCCTTACAACTGCAGACCACATGTAACTACGTCAGCCCAGGACCTGTACATCCGCTTCCTCACCTGCAGGGGGGGGGTGGCTGAGGAGTGTTTCTGTCTGTAATGAAGCCCTTTTGTGGGGAAAAAATCATCCTGATTGGCTGTTGGCTGGACCTGGCTAACCAGTGAGTGGGCCTATGCCCTACCAGGCCCACCCATAGCTTCACCCCTGCCCAGTCATGTGCCATCCATAGATGAAGGCCTTGTTTATTTATTTGTAACTGTAACTCAGTAAAATCTTTGAAAATGTTGCATATTGCGTTTATATTTTTGTTCAGTATATACATGCTTCTCATCTTGAAGATAACAGTGCTCACTGTTTCCCATAGTGGCCTTTTCCACGTCATCTCCTATAGTCCTCAGACATGGATGGATGGACATCAAATGCTGACTTGTATCAGGGGTGACCTGCCTGGGCATGTCAGCTAAAGTAGTTAGACCCTCTAGCTACTCTAACTGATTGGTAGCCTGAAATAACTTATTGGTTAGTTAGTTATGAGGTGGGCAGAATAGGAACCTAATAGACTAGCTCGGTGGCTAGTCTATTACAGAGAAACAACAACAAAAAATATAAATATTTGTTTTATTTTTCAACAGGGATAATCTGAGGCCCTGTGGGCATTACTTCACTACTCAATTATTTAACTGGTGAAGCATTTTCTTTTTAAAGAAAACTAACAGTAGCTTTCATACAGTCTAAACATGAGATTTTTTTGAACCTTTATTTAATTAACCAGGCAAGTCATATTCTTATTTTCAATGACGGCCTGGGACCAGTGGGTTCAGGGGCAGAACAACAGATTTGTACCTTGTCAGCTCAGGGGTTTGAACTTGCAACCTTCCGGTTACTAGTCCAACGCTCTAACCACTAGGCCACCCTGCCACCCCAGGTTTTGGTTGCCCAAAATTCTAGGTCTTAGCTGGGCTAAGATGACTGTCAAATTGATGGCTGGTGGCACCTTCAAAAAAATGTATCTAAGAGTGTTAGCTATGATTTTATTAAACACACCATTTCTTCTTGCTTCTAGCTAGCATTTAGTTTGCAACAGCAGAGGTTTGTATGAATCTTGCTGTTTGCCACTGACCTCGGCAACAATGTTGCGAAATATGAATTTGATCTCCCTCTGCTCGTGTCGGGAGAGACAGCTAGACATTTTTTCTGAGCAGGGAAAATCATGCAGCAGCACCATTGATATGAGTATAAATGTCATTGCAGAGTTTGACATGACTGTGTTAGCTTTTATTAGCTGTTGTTGTCTAAAATCCACATTATGCTCTGGGGTAGGGATATAACCCTTTTGGTTCTTTGCCTTCAGTAGGTAGTATTATAGTATAATATAACCTTTTTAAATGAATCTCTTCCATATAACCAAACGGCTCTATATAGAACGCCAAATAACCATTGTTTTTAAGAGTGTACCCATCATGGATTAAACAATGTAACCACCAATTAAATGCTTTTGAATCCATGATGGGGGTGTGCAAGTGCACACTTTGGGAGAAGGTTGGAGAATCGGGATGCAGCCATTGTGACAGTCTTCTTTCCACACTCTTTATTGGGCTATCCAGTTCTTGGGTCCTCTGATTTCCACTGCTAGATTGAGCAGGTTTGGGATGTGGCATCGCATCAGACATGTCCACAGTTCAGATACATTACTGGGGACTAAGATGACATCAGGGGTCGTCGTGAGAAGGTGTGACGCCGGGGATGCCGCCAAGCAATCTCGCGCAGCCATCGCTGTCCTCGTGCGCCCTCGCCTGTTGAAAAAGAGGACGACACACACGAGCCCTCCCGGATCGTCACAGTGACAGTGAAATTCCTGCGCACACATTCTCTTGCAGTGCACACAGGTCCACCTTCCCCTTATCCTTCCGTTTCTTTGTATTCTCCAGCTTTCCCTCGCTCTACTCTCCCCTTACAGTGACAGTTCACAGTAAAGGTGATGTATCGGCCTGTCCTCTAACGATATCAGATGCCGTTTTCAAGGTCTGCATCTTTTATCCCCTGATTCTCTGTGTGTCGCTCTGAAACACACTACAGTATACTGTTAAAACTATACACGTTTTGGATGGATTGTGCTTTGATTCTATAGTCTAAATAGACTAGCTATATTACTCAATAGGCCCTATTTGTATTAGAGTTGGTTAGAAATGGTTGTGTTCTTTATCTCCCATCTTGACGATACTTTTTGCACAATAGTTTCGACTCTTTACTACCAGCGTAGGGTACAAAAAGCGATGATGTATTTTAGATTTCTTATTCTGTCTGTCTTTGAAGTTTTGAAGAAATGTAGGCATACATCACTTAATCACTTTTAAGCCCTATTAGGCTACCGTACAATTATTCCACTTGTGTTATAAAATTGAATCCTAACCCTCCGTGAGAACGTTGATGCTGTTAATTGATATAGTCCAGGTCAAGACAAGCTCGGGAGACATTTATGATGTGTCCAAACCACCGAGTCACGATCGGAACCATAGTAATAGAATGTATCATTAGAACCTAACTAATATTTTTACAGCAGATACAATTCCAAGGGGAAATGATTTCGGTAAGACATGACGGTTTCTTTAAGCCTATGTCCAGAAGACCTGCAACACAACAAGCTCTCTGGATCAGCCAACACTCCTGACAGAGTACGTTCCTCGATGTTTTTAAGTTTGAGTTACCAACAAGACCTAGCATACTATGTTTTCAAACTATCGTGGGTGGTTTGACAAACTTTTTGCAATTCTGGATTTTTGGTAACACTTTACAGTGTTGCGGTTTACTGTGTAACGTTCCACGTAACATGTAGGCCAATGAAATGACTTCACTGACACCATCCATGTTTGAGTGAACAATAGTTGGAGTCGATGGGAAGAAAAAAATCAATAATAGGTTCAAAATCAAATCAAATCAAATCAAATGTACTAATATAACCCTTCTTACATCAGCAGATGTCACAAAGTGCTGTACAGAAACCCAGCCTAAAACCCCAAACAGCAAGCAATGCAGGTGTAGAAGCACGGTTGCGAGTGTAGGCATACTGTAAGCCTACCATGTTTCCCAATATGATGTTATTGATAATCGATAGCCTATATTATTGCGTGTTACTGTTTTCTGTTGTCCTAATGTTGCATTATTGACAGCAAAATGCCCTTGATATTTCTTCATGCTATCTTGTGTGGTTTGAGAAACGTTGCATATTGTGGATTTAGGTACCACTTTGCAACGATGCCAGTTCTTATTTGTGTTCAACATGTTGGGTCATCACAATACTTGTTACGCATGACTTAAACCATCCATGTTGGGTCATCACAATACTTGTTACGCATGACTTAAACCATCCATGTTGGGTCATCACAATACTTGTTACGCATGACTTAAACCATCCATGTTGGGTCATCACAATACTTGTTACGCATGACTTAAACCATCCATGTTGGGTCATCACAATACTTGTTACGCATGACTTAAACCATCCATGTTGGGTCATCACAATACTTGTTACGCATGACTTAAACCATCCATGTTGGGATGAAGGTTAGGATTCGTCTGCCGTAAGTATGCAGTGTAACAATGAGTAATTACAATACTAAGGCTGTCATCTAAACTACGGGAGGATTTCTCTAATTTAAAGGCCGTAGGCCTACCATGTTTTTCCCTAAATATGATTGAGTATGTATTAATTGGGTGTTTATAACTAGTGATTAACTGTGGTGTTCATAATATCGGATGAATTGATATTTTGAAACGAATTGCATTTGATACTGTGTAAACCGAGCGTTCCATATTTCCCTTCCACAAACCTCTCCTATTATGTTCCACTCTCTCTCAACTGTTTTTCTTCCATTCATCTGGGTTCATGGAAATATATCGACTGGTCTGAGAACTCTAAAACTGATTTATAGCCCGCGGCTAAATATTTGCACAGTAGTATAATACCCACAATCACAGCCAAATGTACACACTCTGTTTTGGCAGAAAATGAAAGGATGCTTTTCTCCATAGGCCTAGCTATATACAGCATGTCTTAGTTATCAATTGTGCTATTCTGTCTCTCTGATCGGCTGATACTTTGCAGTACTTAAGCAGTACTTTGTACACAATAGCTGGCTCTTTACCAACTAAGTTTGAAAACAGCTATTATATCTTTTACGTGTCTATTTCTGCCCGTCTACACTGTACAAATAAATATGGATCAGTAGAATACATATTTTGTCAATCCTTTGTGATGGATGAAATAAATAATTGTTTCTTAACGCTATACCAAGTAGACAGACATTTCGTGATATTCATGTTTGTTTGCAATATTTCGTGTACATCACACCCTTCCATTTCGTGTACATTTGGCTGCAAATGTTTAAGTTAATTTTCTCCATAGAATCGGGTATAAAAAATAGAAGGTAGAGAATCCTTGAAAATAATATTTAAGTTGATGTCACACGCGCTTAAATCAATAGTTGTATGTTTTTTGTTCAATCATTCCCTATAGGCTATGCTATTTTTCATATAGGCCCAATCTCATGACCTCTTGAGATTTCATTGTGTTTCACTCTATCCTTGTGCTACAGGATACACATAAGGATGGACTATAGAAGCCCTGGTGTGTCACTTGTGAGGAGTTATGCAGCGTACCAGTCATGACACATAGGCCTACTATCTTGTGATCTGTCAGCAGATAAGCCAACACTTACAATGCTCTTTTGCGCAATTCAATGATGACCGTGTTCGTTTACAGTAGTGGCACTTTATTGTGTGTGTTTTAGATATGGTACTCGGAGGACACCAGATGGGGTAGGGTGGCTCGCTCATTGTTGATAGTACTTTCACTCTGGTTTTCACTCAAAGTAGATTTCTAGTTGTGTTTTAACGGTTTGACCCACAAACGTCTGTTCTCGGTAGGCTATGTGTGGGCATAAGTGCAAGAACCGAAAGGCAGACGGACCGCAGAGTGTTATGATTTTGCTCTAGTCTTTGCAAGTATCTAGTACACCGGTCGAACAAAGAGGGAAGCGGCCCCCTCAGCAGACCTTGCAGATTGTGCAGTTTTGGGTTTTACTAGTGGGCACAACTTGAACTTGACCATGGAGTCTGCGCAGGGCTCGATGCAACCCCCAACTATAGGCTAGGCCATATGTCCCAGTATTTTAGTTTTGAACAAGAGTGGGCTATTCCATTAATGCCCACCATGGCAAACAAATTAAACCACGTTCAATTTCACATGGAATGGTTTTGCTTATAGAATTGTCAGTAAGAACGATACGCCAATGGAATAATATATTTTATGCTATACTAGCCCCTCCCCTCTCCTCTGCCACAACTTGGCCTCGAAACTGGATGACGCAGTCACCAGAGCTTTAATTGCGTTGACCTTGGAACGCGCCCGTAAATATGTCTAGAGAATGCGAGGTGACTTGGGCTGCCTGCAGAAATCTTCTGTTGTTAAGTTCCCCTTTATCGCTCCTTGCGTCTCTCTATATGTTACTGCTAACCGCTCTTCTCACTAACGGAGGTCTTACCTAGGCACTGACACCTACATCACCCCATTAAACCAAAAACACCATTTGGTAGCCGTATAGGTTTTTACCACAATGTCAACAATAGCGTAGCAAACCAAGACACCCAGCACTCACCTGGCGCGAACCTTTGAAACGCTGTTTTAATTTGGAGCATTATAACTTGGCTGGCCTTTTAATTTTAAATGGACAGTATAAACGCAATCTCCATTGGAAGATGGACAGTTCGTTTCGAGTGTATCTTTCACCTTCTACCGCTATTCCTGTGTATAGTACAAGCTCTGGATAAGAGCGTCTGCTAAATGACTTAAATGTAAATGTAAATGTATATTCGTTCAAGGCCATATTTCTAAATCTTGGCAAATCCGATATTTCATGTTTTTTTATTTTTCCTTTGTTTAAATAAGTAAGTTAAGTTAAGAACAAAGTCTTACTTGACGGCCTGGGTGGGTTAACGGCCTTATTCAGTGGCAGAACGACAGATATCCTCCCTTGTCAGCTCCGGGCTTGGATCTTGCAACCTTTCGGTTACTTGTCCAACGCTCTAACCACTAGGCTACCTGCCGCACCTCATATGGAGGTGTACATGTGATATTGAGAGTGATGTTGTGTCGACAACATGTTTTTGTCATTAAGCGGACGCTCTTTTCCAGAGCAACTTACAGGAGCAATTAAGGTCATCCGGGACTCGAACCAGCGACTTTTCCGTGAATGGCTCGATGCTCTTAACTGCTAGGCTACCTGTCGCCCTATTGTAACCTCTTGACAGGATAAAATGTCTTGAACGTTTTGAATGACCAACTGAATGTGACATTGTGCAACGCTTGTTTTTTTTTAAAAGTAAAAATGATTTGGTTTATGTGAAATCGAAGCTTGTTGTATAGGCTAATGTGACTTCTATGAAAAGGCATAATTTTCGTTAGCATATTAAACAAATGTGTTCGGTAATTTCAGAGTAAAATATTATATTATATTATATCTAGGATACATGCAAATCGAGCATTGCGTGTAACCAGCGCATCATTGATGGCAGGAATTTCCTTTATACAAATTTTTTTTATTTTCCTTTCGAATGATGAAATATGTAACTAAATCATGAAGGGTTATTTCATAACCGAGGACAACACAGGCTATAAGTCACAAATCAAATGGAATTTCAAGTTCACTGGAAACAAATATCTATGTCGTATAATCATGTTTTACATTAACGTTAATAACGTCAATATAATATGTATTTTAAGTGGTTTTGCGCAAATTATGTTTATCGTTTTAAACCATGAGATGTAAAGTCTAAAACGGTTGGCTCTATGTTTAGGCGAATTGGCGTTATTGTTGAACTCTTATAGGTTATAGGCTATTTTCTTGGTGTTTAGCCTAATTGTAAACACTTTAACGTTTATTTCTGTATGTTGCTATACAGAGCTTTTTAGGAACCTTATTTTATGTTAATGCTAGTTTGAAATGATGCTTTTACTCTCGAGATGTTTTGTTTATTGTTAATGACGAATCGTTTTGGCCTTACAAAAACGCAAGTGGCTATAGTGAAACATTTGTCCAAAAGTGATAGTCATCAGGAAGTCGGTGGGCGAACATGTTGCCGAGTTTCCTGATGATTCGATCTGAGTCAACTTGATGGTTAGTGAGTGACTGGATATTCCCTATATAGCCTATTGCCGACGTCTTGATAACATTTGTGTTGAACATAATGCATTTTCTTTTGTATGTTAACTTTAAAAAGTTCCACGGCCTCGTCCTTGGGATAATAATGTTTAGGAAGAGTTCATGTCACCAGAAAGATAGTTATCCTACGGGAGCTGGCTGGCTAGCCTAATCCGTCCTCATTGAAGACTGGTAACATTCGAACATACAACAGATGTGGACCTGGATCGTGGCTGAAGTTGAACTGCAATTATCTGTAGGCCCATATATTTACTGGGATTCCATTGTGCCAATAAATGATTTAACATGTAGCTTACATAGCTATAGTTTTATCAGCCCGTTAACAAAATGTTTAAGACTTCTACTTTGTGACACTTAGACTCAAAGCGAATGTATAAGAGAGCTGTCAGTCAGGGGCGATTCAAGAGCCACCCTGTTGACTCATTTTCCAATTTCCTTTTTATTTTATTCTTTAGTGCCACATCACGTTGCAGTCCGGAGAACATGGAACAGTTATGTGCCAGGCCGCCCTTGTGGTTCACTGGCTCGACCGCAGAAACATATTTGTATTCCTCTGGCTATAGTTTTTCTACCACAGTTTAGTTTCACATCACACCATAACAAATGGATAAGGAACATATTGGTTTCACGTTAGGGCTTGAATAAAATATACGGATTGGAAATTGTCCCCCATCTTTGCAACGTATTGTAATAGTCATTGTTATTTGAAAATAGTAATATGATGATAGTTCATAGCTTAACAAATGGTTTTGATTTTTCTTTAATGGGGTTAGACTTCTTTTTGTAGGCCCATTGTTACGTCGTATACAATTAAAATTGTATTATTTGCCGCGCAATGACAATGCCAGTCGAAGGAAGCTAAGCATTTCCATGCTCTTGGTAATGACCTCACAGACGGGTCTCCCTAGCCAGTAGAATGTCTGGGCCAGGTTCATATGGGGCATGGCGGTGGTCTGTTCCTCGCTAGGATGTCTGGTCTGGTCAGACCACTGGCTCAAAGCAGACCGCATATGCGCGCGCCGCTGTCTCGGTGACAGCTCCTCATTTTTTTTGATTACGGGCCCGGCGCTGGAAAACCAGGATTTGAGAATTAACCTCGCTTTAGATGGCTATTTATTTGACTAGTTCATGTAAATATTGAATCTACTATACTACAATTTCGAAAGTTTGATTTTGGATCATATTGGTGGGTCTTTAACCCATACCAATGTGAGCAAAAAGAGAAAGTAATAGCGTTGGAGCGTGATGACTCACACCTGATTCACAAAGCCGTTATATTTGTATCGTAGCTTCTTTGTTATCGGTTAATTAGTCCTCGTACACATGATGGCTATTGAACGTATTAAAACAATCTCTTATGTAAAATATATTTGATAACACTGAGTCGTGTTGTTTCACGATATGAATCGAGTAGCATTTTCAAATCTGTTTTTGGCTTATATAAAGATAAGTTAAACACCCAATGTGGGAATCAAATGGTGAAATACCAACTTATTTGATCACATAGATTCTCGGAATGTGACTTTGATCGAACATATAGAATAATCTTAAAATACCTCGCCAAATGGGAGGATAATTAATAGTTCCTTATCGTTTTAGAACAAAGCCTATGGGATAGCTTTATGCTGTAGCACATATAAGCCTCACATATAATTGTTAGTCAACGGGTTGATTAAAAAAAACACACACTAATTTCAATATCGCAATAATAGATTGACGTTTCACAACAAACCGGTAGGCTACAACGCCATCAATCTGTATCTATGTCTGACGAATTAAGGCTGTGGATGTATTTTTAGTTTAATCAGGAAGATATAAGTGGCCTACTTTTTAAAGTAGGGGCCGTTAGACAAACCTAACATTTTGATTATTTTGGAACTGCTAAACTGCTGAGCCAGACTATCCGAACAGCCTGAGGGAGCCTATTAATGCGTTTTAAGATTAATTTTGAGTCCGGTTACCACATCGCAAGGTAAACAAAATCTGAGTGGGCGACCAATTGCGTAACATAAAGCTACAAATAATACCTGTTGTCTCTCGTTTTAGCTGACGTCTGATAGGGTACGACAGTTTATTTAACTATTCTCAAAGTCCCTCATCAATCCAGAATATTCAAACAATAGGCATACAAAGAAAGAACTGGTCTGATTTGATAATTAATATGTCTACGTTTGTTATTAGGCCTACTGTTTAATGGATAATGTGGACTCTGCACGCGATCTAGCTTTAATATCGAATAGGCCTACTCAATGGTAGTAATTTAGCTGTGGCTGAGGGCTGAGGCATTGTTTGCTTTTATTAATATTATTATGACGTGATAATAGGTAAGAATACCTACAGCAAATGTTTTCCTGAATTCTATATGAGTGCATCACAATAACAGTATTATGACGCGATAATCGGCAAGAATGCCTATGGAAAAATCATTGAATTCTATATGAATTAATCATTGCGCACTTTATTTTTGGTCCATTTGTTGTCTGAAACTAACTTTGACATTTGACTACTTTCAACATTTAATTTAGGCTTATCTGTGATACACCGCTGAAGTTCACAAACTACAACCAATTGACCAAATTGTTTCTTGCGTTATACTGCAGCGGAGAAAATATGCTGTAGGCTTGTGTATTTTCTCCCTACGCAATATAATTGGAAAGAGAGCCCCTGGCCGTAAACACCACCAAGCAGACAAGCCAACGACACGTCTATAATTTGTAAGTCGCTCTGGATAAGAGCGTCTGCTAAATGACTTAAATGTAAATGTAAATGTCTATCCTTCTTCTGAGAGATCACATCATTTTTCACAAGTCTTCGCTAAAACTCTCCAAAACACGAGATTGGCTTGCAAATGCAACATTCCGGTTACTTTTCCAATGCGAGACACATGATGCCTAAAATGGATTCCTTAGACACAAAGAGAATAAAACGTTTGCGAAAACAAAATGATAGTAAAAGTTTATACCCTCCAAAGCTTTCATTCGGCCAGGAATTCTCACCCCTCTTCTGCCCTTTTCAAGAACAGACCGGTCCTTCAAAGACTGAATAACCCAACAGATCGTCCGCTAGACATCAACTTTCAACTTGACCTTGGCCTCTAGCCGCGTCTACCCAGTAGGCCATGTAAAAACCAACTGCGCCAAACTTGATGGCTATTTTCTGTCTTTGCATATTGTAAAGCGAGGGGTATGGTATTTGCAGTGCAAACTAACGTTATATCCGAATTCTCACTAATGTATTGAATGCTCGAACCTGAATCCATCCCTCTCACTTGAGTGATAAGAAAACGGGGCGTTTTGATTGAATCACCCATGGATTTGAGCCAATATATCTTTAGTTGCAAAATGAGATGGACGTTTTCCAAGTCTATATTTTGTTGTTGTTCTAAATAAAGCCTTGCTCATTTTAATTCTCATCGGATTATTCTCTATCACATGCGTGTCTTTTGGAAGAGTCATCAGTTTTCCCCACAGTGGTTCGGTCTGTTCAAACACTGTTAGCATTAGTAGTTCATCTCCATCGTCTTTTAAGGGATACTAGGAAACGTGTCCTTGGCGAACCATTCCTTATGCTATGTACTACTAGTCGAATTATGTGAAATGTGTTAGGGTTTGAATGGATTATACTTTGTGGAATTAATACAGGCCCACAATCTTCAAAATAATCAGCAATGACATTGTGTCGTAGACATGATTACACGTACTTCCTTTATGTGCGTAAAAGCAACGTGTTTGGATGATTTTAAGTAGGTGAATCACCGCAGTCTGAAGCAGTCTGGACAACTAAGTTCTTTTGATTTGGCTTTCAAATGATAAAATAGGAACCTTTTCAAACAAATGTGTCCGTCACACAGTTAGGTTTGAAGTGTAACCTTTATATAGGAGTCATAGGATAGTATATTTGTTGTTTGTTTTAGATTTACTCACGAAACCCTCTCGTTTTTGAGCGGCAAAAAGACAAGCCAAATCTCTTGATATAGGTACGGTCATCTGACAACACCGCATTTTTCTACATTTAATTATCTGCACTGGGAGATGTTTATCGTGCTCTTTGCATATCACGTGGGCCCTTCTTGGCCAATGAAGGCGCGACCTTGGTTGCACCAGGGCACGTCAGAGTGGTTCACTCTCTCGGAATCAGTATCTCCTTTTTTCAGTCTCTGTGCTTTTTTAAAAAGAGCCAGAAGCCTCAATGTTGGATGTCGTGCTATGACAACGTCACTGCTCCTCCGTCCTCGCTGGGTTGACCCGTCGGTAATGTTCCTCTACGATAACGTTTCCGATGAAGTGAGCAAGAACATGGACGCTGGCGGTGGTGGTTTTGCGGGAGGCAATTTTGCGGCGAACCAATGCAGAAACCTGATGGCGCACCCCGCGTCCCTCGCTCCGAGCACCGCGTACTCGTCAAGTGAGGTCCCCATCTCCGGTATGGGTGAGCCAGCCAAGCAGTGCAGTCCTTGCTCGGCTGCGCAAAGCTCCTCCAGCGCGTCCCTGCCCTATGGATACTTCGGTAGCGGCTACTACCCGTGCAGAATGTCGCACCACAGTAGCATAAAGTCGTGCGGCACGCAGCCCCCCTCTGCATACGGGGAGAAGTACATGGACACGTCCGCCTCCGGCGATGACTTCACTTCGCGGGCCAAGGAGTTCGCCTTCTATCCGAGCTATGCGTCGGGGCCATACCAGCCCGTTCCCAGTTACCTGGACGTCCCCGTGGTACCAACTATGAGCGGGCCAGCAGAACCCAGACACGAGCCCTTGCTGCCCATGGAGAGCTATCAGCCGTGGGCTCTGACTACAAACGGGTGGAACGGACAAGTCTACTGCACCAAGGAGCAGCCTCAGCCTCACATGTGGAAATCCTCCATACCAGGTACAACACAAGGAGCTAGCCCTCAGGTTTTTACGCAATAAACCAGACAGTCTTTTCAGTGTGTTTCTATAGTTACATGTACGAAATATTTTGGCCTTCATGTAATGCCTAATGTAACAACATTTTCGAAACGATGCATTTTTTTGTAAAACTGTCTTGTATGATAGCATTATGGCAAGGCTACTATTGTAACCTTCTTATACCATATCTATTTTCTTTTCCGTTTTTCTCCACCAGACGCAATGTCTCACATAGGAGGGGACGTGAGCTCCTTCAGACGTGGAAGAAAGAAGCGCGTGCCATACACCAAGGTGCAACTGAAGGAACTTGAGCGCGAGTACGCGGCCAATAAATTCATAACGAAGGACAAACGAAGGAGGATATCCGCCCAGACTAATCTATCTGAGCGTCAGGTCACTATCTGGTTTCAGAACAGACGCGTAAAGGAGAAGAAGGTGGTCGTCAAAGTGAAGAGCATCAGCTAGTTCTGAACGATGGGAATTGAGTACACACACACACACACACACACACACACACACACACACACACACACACACACACACACACACACACACACACACACACACACACACACACACACACACACACACACACACACACACACACACACACTCAAAATGCTCTTCACGGTTTTTGGTTGGAACAGTTGACTCATTATATCCCACCGATCATGATTCACAAATGTAGGTCTATTTTGCCAAATGCGTTCCGGGACCTTTTTGGAACGAATATGCATAAAAACTCTGGACCTTCCACCTTTACTTCATGATGTAAAATATTGTTCGCGGTGAATGGATTCCAAAGCAGAAAGGGGCGTGTAATTTTTGCGACTGACATGCAGTACAGGAAAACAGACACCCTTCAGAGGTGTGTGTTTTAGTTTCTCATTTTATCTGCAACTTCACCGTGTGGAGGAAAAAAAACATTTGGAAATCCACAGGAAGTGACGGCATTTAGGATTATAGGTTCAACAGTTAAATATTAATCCGTTCCATTTCCCATTCAACACACCACTTATCATGTGCATCTTAATTTAAAGTTAAGCTTTTTTTCAAATGGTTCTCATGCTCTCACTCATAACGAATCCATGGTGCATTCCTTCTAGTAATGCATAGATAATGGTTTGTGTGCCCATATGAACCATAGGTTTTATATTGTGTGTGTATTCATGTGGTTGTATATGTAAACTATGCAGACAAAACTATACAATTTCAAGGCATCTGTGTGTGTCTGTAAAACATGTCGGTGTAGAAGGATTGACACAAAAATCCGGCCCAATAAAATATGGACATTGTTGAATCAATTATATATATCAACAACTTCTGTTTTGAACATCCATCCAGTATATTACAGAGAAATGGTTCAGTTTTTGGTGACATTTTGATGTCAATTGTGTGATTTTGTCATAGCTATTCAAATGTGAAAGGATCAGTCATAGGTTGGTTGAAGTTATGCTTGGATTCAGAGGCAGTGTGAGAGGCTCGAGTAGGTCTGTTTACGGTGTGTAAAGAACATGTCTGACCGCGGTGATTTATGCGTCACTGCGGAAGGTCCTCGTTTAGCCGTACTGGGTTACTCTGGGCTGTCGTTTTTTGTACGTTAATTCCACGTGTCGCCTGGTTGTGATGGTATTACGAAGAGTCTGAATCTATCTATTGAGTGCATCAAAAATGTCTATTTCTGGAGAAAGATCAAATAATGGAAGTTGGTTTTGAGTGTATGTACAGGACTATAATGCCAACATCGCCATCTACTGATGAAATCGTCTCAAGCGCTACAGTTGACTGTAGCCAGACTGGCATATGAATATATTCTACCCTACTTAGCCACATCAACTAGGCTATAATAATAATAATCATCATCATATAGTTACATTTATATGAGATCAATATGGAAATGTTTAGCAACAATACCTGGACAAACAGCCTATTCGAAGCGATACTTGCTCCAAATGTTCTCTATTTGTTTGTCCTGTTGTGTTTACTGTTACATGTGTGGATCTCAGTTGTGAATGTTCCGTTATTTCAATTATTCTCATTATTTTACATGCGTTCACAGGCATGTTTTGTCGATTTTCGCGTCATAACACTATTACTGTGATGCAATCATATAGAGAATGCAGGAAGCATTTCTTCGATAGGAATTCCTACTTATTATTACGTCATAATAATATCAGTGAAAACGTCAATTCGATGCACTGTGTCTCAGCCACAGTTAAAATATCAGAATTTCAAAGGTGTATATAACCACTTCTGCGTCACAGAGGTGAGCATTTTGGATTTTGAACATTAGTAGCCCCCCCCCCCCCATGTGCTGCAGAAAACACCCACGCGGCGTTTAGGCTATTGTTGTTTTCTATTTCCTTGAGGTCTTGCACTAACCTCTAACCTGCAATAATATTTTCAATTATGTATTCAATGATCTCGTCATCCCAACGACAAAGTCTGTATGAAAATGTTTATCATTTTGACGTGTCTTAATCCGCTATATGACTGATCATCTTTTGTTGTGACAGGTGAGCGTCTCGCTGATAATATCAATATCACACCAAATCACAAAATGAGAAGCGATATCAAATGCGGGATATTATTGCTGCAGGTCTAGATTGTGATGCAGGTCTACATGTTTAATTCTAAAGTAGTTTGAATTGAAAAGGTGCATGGGTGGCACATTATATTAACCGCAGTACTAGTCTAATCCGTAAAGTAACTTTATAATGAGCTGGAAGCCTGTACAATACCATTTTAGCTTAAACGTTTTTAGATTTTATTGGAAAATAGACTTAACAATAAAGATGTTGGTATTTAAGACACCTGATACTTATACATTGTTATTACATTATGCACATCTGTATGCAGGCTAATATGAAGTGCTAACCCGTGAATTTAACATCGAGAGAAAAGGCCGCAGCCTTTTGATTCGCTGATGCTGCATTATCACGTCACCAGCCGTAGCCTACAACTATTCTATTATTCCCATTCAGAAGTGGTCGAAAATGTAGAATTTATAATAGAGCGCTTTCTTAAATAATATTCTGATTTGCACCATGTACTACTCTGGTGACTCACTTTGGTTCTATTACCGGATTAGTGGAATCATATCCGTTAAGTCTCAGTGTACTAGGCTTAGGACTGTATCATACATTTTTTACTGTGGCACAGGCCACTCTTCAAATAAGAGAAGAACGCGGACATGAAACTAGCAAAGCAAACAAACATGGTGATTATATAGGGGAAAGGTTTTGCACTTACAGAACCCGTAGCAATGACTTGTGTTTTTAGTGTTGGAGGAAGTTCAAAAGCTCCTTGTCATTATCTTCGTGAATGCCAGGCTATGAACATTTACCACAAGCATTTCACGATCAAATAGCAACTTATTATAATTGTCAAATAATTACGCAAATGTATCCTGCGGTAACCGAATTCTGCAAGAAAATAGAAATAGATACTGCTCCCACGAATCAGAATGCAGAGGCCTTGGGATGTTTGGCTACATATTTGTGTTTGTTTTCTAAATAAATATGCTGAGTGTAGGCTATGTTGCATTGCAAAATCAGTCTTCAACGCAGGAAGCAGCAGAGCAAACTCATACCGTCTATACAGGTAAACATACCAGAATATTCAATGTTTTCACCCTCTACTACTTTTTAAGTTATCCATATATCATAAATATATTGATTCAGTTGCTGCAGGAAAATATATATAATTTAAGAAAAGCAAACGTCTGGCCTTCTCCGTGGCACAGGGAAATAACAAGACACATTATGCTTCTAGGCTGTGCCCTTGTCTTTTTTTATATTTTTAATCAGTGATCTCGCACACCTGTGGTGCATGGTATTTTTCTAGCAACATCCGGAATCACACATTAATACATTTGAAATAGAAACGGTCGCGTCCTAATGTTTTTGCTGTTTCAAAAAGTTGATTCTATAATGCTAACGATTAAACACGTTGTAGATGTTAAATTCATAGTCTATGGGCTGTTATGAAGGCAGTGTAAATGTGCTATCACATCAAAATATAACATTATAATATATCTAACCTAAATAAGGCTAGAATGTCTCTTGATTATAAACAAGTTATCGAAATAAATTGTTTTAATATAGTACTTTTGTATTACTTTTAAATTAGTAATACATGCATGGTTTATGATGTATAATAAATTGTGATTTGCAGTTTAAAACAGTTTTGGAATTAGTAACAAAACATGTAGACCTAATCATGTAATAACTATTTAAGCAGCATAAAGAGCTGAATTTCAAATGAAGAGTTGTCAGTAATTCATAAATAATTATAATGTATATTTATGCAAATTATATAATGACTTTTAACTTCTTAGTTTCTCAAAACGATTATTTATTAGACATTACACTAAATCCTCTGTCAGACAAATTTAATTCAGGGTCAAGTATGTCTTAACCGAGAGCACCGTCTGCGTGCAATGTCTCCGTCCTTGCGTACACGGTTCCGACGCAAACACACGCGAACGCGCACGCCACCCATGGAGAGAGATATTCAAACTGTGGCTGGCGAATAGAGCATGGCAGGCTGGACTGGATTCTAAATCTGGCAGACGCCCAGCGCTCACTGCAGCATTGCTGGAGTCTTGCTGCCACCCAAAGGCAAAGCCAGACATGACAGCTCCTAAGTAATCCATGCAGAAATTCAATTTGGCATTCCCTGTTGCATAAAGTGAATGATATACATACAGGTTCAGAGAGCTCAACATAATTCACTGTCTTACTGATTCGCGCTTAATGGCAAACGGGCTAAGGGAAGTAAGAAGTACATGATCGTCTGTAAATCTTTTTTGCTGAGCTATCAAATAGTCCAGACGTTTTAAGGGCTATATAATTTCACTATTCCATTTCCATTTCATATCTGCACTGAAATATCTGCTTTTATTGAAACGTCCACAAAAGGTCATATCTTGTTTTTTTCCTTTCTCTAATGGATAATACATTTTTGCATCAGTTTTAATGGCTGTTGGAGGGGAAAAAACACGTACAAAAAAGCTTTCAAACTTAACAAAGAAAATAAAAGTAGGCCTATTGTATTAACCGTATTGTTGTCTGGCCGAGGAGCAGCCTATGGTATGGGACCTATATCTGAATAACACAATTCAATAAATATTGCATGTGTATGATTTAGGTCTGTTTGTTCCACTGTGTTCTGCGTGATAGTTATTTAGGCTAGAATATTAACGGAAAATATAGCTTATATACAACTCAATGTGGACAACTAGGGATCTTAACATGAACCTGCGCCCCGCTCTCCCAACTCTGTCATGCGGAGAGGAGATTAGTAAAGGCCGGGACTAGTGTTGTGCTCTTTACTTTGACCTTCGCTGTCTACCCGGGTAATGGAGAGAGACTATGAAGAAGGCTGTAATCTTCAACTGGCTGGCCGAGATATACTGATGGTGTTTTCCAGAGGCCTACCCCGCTAGCCAGGATAGCGCATACAGATGTGGTTTAAGCTCACGCAGTTTAGCCTGCTAAAATACCTTAGCCCGGTAGACACCGTGGGATACGATCGTTTTAACAGCGGTCAAGCAGAGGCACTTGACCGAGGATATGTGCGTCACACCTCCGTAGGCTGCGCTCTCGTGCCCTGGCCTATGCGTTTACTAGTTCAAGTAAGTCGGTGGTATTTATTCTTCGGCCCATACAATTCAGTAGCTCTATTCTCAATTTCTACGAGGAAGGTGTATTGACACCAATGATTTTGTAGCCCAATCCAAAATGAACCTTGTGTGCGGGCAAAGGAGTCCGGCTGCAGTGTAGTATGCTATCTTTTTCTTCTTCAGTAGGCCTAATTATGTCTTAGTTCCACACTTTGTTCGTTATTTGTCTGTTTTTATACGATGCTATTGTGCTCCGATTTGCGTTGACAGAAAAGGGATAGGCCTATAGACGGTGTGCCTTGTTATTTGGAACGGCTTGACATAGGTCCTTATAACGGAAAGATTCATGAGATTTCCATCTGAAATGAAATGGAAAAATATTAAAATATTGTACAGTGTTATTTCGTTTTTATCGATTCAAGAACACATTCTATTTGTTCTAATATAGACTATTGTCTCATCATATAAAACTTCAGTAAACCTACCATTATAAGGCCACGTGGTGCATTTTGGTTTCATACCGTTCCCTATGTATTTCATTTGTACCTTGAAGTTCAAAACATTACAGTAAAACAAAGTATCACTTTTGCATTTGAGATTCAGGATTTTAGACTAGTCTAAAGCCTACTATGTTAGGTTCATGTTTAGTTCCCTAGTTGTCCACATTGAGTTGTATATGAGCTATATTTTCCGTTAATATTCTAGCCTAAATAACTATCACACAGAGCACAGTGCAACAAACAGGCCAAAACCATACACATTTATTTAATTGTGTTATTCAGATATAGGTCCCATACCTAGAACCGGAGAAAAATATCCTGTCATCGACGACAAATCAAAATCCTCCCTCACCCGACTCATAAACAAACAAAAAAATATGTTATAGTCTGTATTAAAATATTCTTCTTGGGGAAAATACTATGAGATAATATTTTATTGAGTTATGAGTACATTTCTATGATGAGTCCTTTAGGGGACGTATTCATTTTACAAGGTAGAAATAATGTAACTTCTGACTCAGCTAAATGTAGAATTGATCCAAGTAACACAGTGTACTCGTAGTCTTTACACTGTTATCACAGCTTTATATGGTTAACTCATTTTGTATTTAAGCGAGCGACGTCCATAAGAAAATCAAGTTCAAAAGCACGAGATGCGTCAAGAAAAAGTAGGCCTGTTTTCGTTGCTGTGTTTCCGTCGTCCTACCGTATATAGGGAAATTATTTGGATAAGCATAGGGTGCTGATATTGGTGGGTCTACTTCACACTATATTACATGCCCAACACTTCCGTGACTCCTATAGAAGGCTATAAAATGGAGAGAGAAAAAAACGCAGTTTTGTTTCACAATTTATTAAGCTATAGCCATTACAACATGATGTACACAAGTCAAAGGTCCTGGCGAATTTTTTTTAAATGTGTCTTTTGCATTATGAAATTATTTTCTCGCCAATGTTTAGCTACACCGGGAATGATTATAATCCATATTCCATGCAACACACGGTTAGTTGTTATGTTGTTGCGGTTGTCCACTCCGTCGCTAAGGTCATTTTACTCGTTTTGTGTCACTCTGTCATTGGTAGTTCAATGCGAGACTGATGTCAGTCGTTTCCCTTGAATTGATGCAATATATAGTAAGGCTAAAGACACGTCCTCCCATTGACCAGGGAGTTGAATAGGGTTCCCACTACGGGCTCTGTTTTTCCTTGTGGTCCCTCCTCGGTTCCTCTGTCGTCGCCGTCGCCCTCTCCTCACATTTCTGTCACCTGTGGATAAATAAACAGTTCTTTACTGATTAAAAAAAGTTCACGCCTCCTGGTATCTTCGTGTTTGTTAGTTCGTATTAAAGTATATGTCAGGGCTTTTTGGTCATGTTTCATATGACTATATCTGTGTGGTAGTAATCGCCCTCGTCCGCGCCCTCTTCGCTTATAGACTTGATTACCGCCTACAACTTAATAACAGCCAAGATGAGATATCATTAAAGTTCAAAAACACACGTTTTTTTTCTCACAACTGTGCATAAAATAATCGCAAGATAAATGTTTTAGTTGTAGTCTACTTTTGACGAATCAAAATATGGAAATGAAGCACATGTTTTGTGTGGAAATGCAGAGCAGTCTCGTCAATCGTAAAGGCGACGCGTTTCGTGTTGGGTCTTTGCGTAATTGAGTATAAGTCTATGCAATTTAGCATCACTTTTCGTGGAATACTCACGCGTTAGCAAGATTACATTAAATGTTTATTGAACATGAATCGACATGTATTTCTTTTGTATATTGGAGGTTTTACAGCAGACCTAATGCTTTTTTTCTGGCTTGGGGTTAGAATGAATTGTAACGTGAGAATAGGTTGCTATGCAATAGGCCTATATAGCCCCATTGGTAACTTATTCGATGTTTATGTTGAACATGTATATACCAATTCAGTTGACATAGTTGAAGATGTGTAAGACATCACCCACGTTTTTCTTTTGAAAACAATAGACTTTATTCCAAAGTGCAAGGTTCATTTAAGTAGCCTAGGCCTACGCCATTTTGTTTCCCATTCATTGGCTTTAAGCTGAACAAATAAACGGTACACAAAACATGGTACACACCAATAATACATTGTACAGATCACTTTCTGAATGGTAAAATCGTACTGTAGTCAACAACAACAGTTTAATGGATTTTTGTACATCAATAATCCTTGGGCTTTAGTAGTAAGTCTAACGGTAATTGAAGAACAAAGAAATAATCAATTGAAAAATGAAGGACATTTTAAAGACATATCCTCAGACAGCAAAGTTTAATTGTTTCGTTTTGCAAAAATACTTGTGCCATGTGTGCCTATTTGTCACCGACCAATATTCCATAACAAGTTATTGACTTGGATAAGCCAATAACTTGAGTTAGTATTAGACTTTTACCTTCATTCATCCTTAATGTGGCAGCCCTATCGCCCTTAATACCATCAGTGGGACTATATCAATGCCTATTTGCGTCCCTTTGTTGAGATCTAGTGAAGTGAAAATGTTTCTGTGCGTAAAGTTAATTGTTTAATGTACCAAATGGAGAGGACTATAATCCATAGGTTTTTGGTAATTATTTTTTAATTCTGTTTTTTATTTCACCTTTATTTAACCAGGTAGGCTAGAAAAAAAACATTACAGTTCTATTATGTAATATCAGTGTAAGTTTACTGGTGTCTAGTTCTCAAATTAAAACTACACCAACAAATCTGCTATGCCAAAGTCTAGAAAGCCACGAAGGTTAAGTTCATATTTAGACGTCACTTCATACATGCAGAAATCGATCTGTCTTGTAACCTAAAGCCACCTTTTCTTTTCCTTAACTCTATTTTCCTTAACTCTGTTGTTGCCAGAAGCTGAACATGAATTTGTAATCAGGGAAACTTCATCCGGGGCATACTGTGCCCTTAAATGGCGTCTGCACTCCCTACTGTAAGGGCCTACCCCGCGGGCGGTGACCCTCTCCCTCCGCCGAACTTGAAGTCGACCGCACAGACAACGCTATGGCGTGGGGGGCCTTTACGCAGAGATGCCGTTTTATTTTTTGACCACCGAAGAAAATTCACAAGACCTTAATTAAGAGAGATGTCGTAGGGTCGACATGAATCAAGTGTGTTATGAAGCGTCTTCCTCGAACATAAAACTGTTTACATGTTGAAACTTAAATGTCTCTCTTAGCTTGTTTCTAACTTTAGTGAATGATTTAAAACGTTTGGGTCAGTATAGACAAATAGTTTACGTCGAAAAAACGTTTTTGGAGCTAATGCATTTTTATAAGAGTAAGCATGAATCTTACCTGTCTTTGTTAAGTTTTAGAAAGTCTGGTTTTCTTTTGTCGCTGGACTGCTTCGGCTCCTGACTTTGTCCGTGTAGGTGGCGACTTCCTATCACGCCTGGTCGTTTTGATGGTGTCTGGTCGAGAGAAAAAAACGCAGTATAATACTATGGGAGCTATAAAAACTCAGGTCTGTGCCTTTGGTATTCCTGGGCACCCTGTGCTCAATTACGGCTTAAAAGCTCTAGCTCAAGTCGTAGAATTTGTCTGGATTGACGAAGAGGCGGAGCGTGTGGTTTCGAAGGCACAGGGTTTGTTTGTGTCCCCACAATCATTTGAATAGGAGGCAATGCATGAACGGATGACCCGAGATATTCTCATGTTTCTATTTTGGAACAGGGGTTTAAGCTCATAGCCTACTTACCGTTTCTTAAGACATGTTATGTTTTTGAGGTCATATTACAGTACGTGTCACGTTGGCACATTCTGAAGCTCGGTGTGTGTGGAGTTTAGGCCGGGGGATTTGGATAAAGCGAGTCCCCGCGGTCCTAATCCGTTCTCAGGTCGCTCGTTTACAGAACAGTCGAGTTAGGTTCCATCAGCTCACAACACGCAAAACCCACAACTGTGGTCTATCTATACGCAAAGAGACGGATATCTTCATTGTCTTATTGATAGTAAAAAGGTATCATCACATGTAGCTTATTCAAAAGGTATCATCACATGTAGCTTATTCAAAATGTATCATCACATGTAGCTTATTCAAAATGTATCATCACATGTAGCTTATTCAAAATGTATCATCACATGTAGCTTATTCAAATGTAGCTTATTCAAAATGTATCATCACATGTAGCTTATTCAAAATGTATCATCACATAGCTTATTCAAAATGTATCATCACATGTAGCTTATTCAAAATGTATCATCACATGTAGCTTATTCAAAATGTATCATCACATGTAGCTTATTCAAAATGTATCATCACATGTAGCTTATTCAAAAGGTATCATCACATGTAGCTTATTCAAAATGTATCATCACATGTAGCTTATTCAAAAGGTATCATCCAAAAACAAACTCGAAAACGATTAATCTAAATATGTTATTTTGTATTTCATTACAACAAGTAAATTGTATAACCTAATACACTTTATTGGGCTGTTAATAATTCATAGGCCTATGTGTTTAATTCTATTCAGATGGGAAATGGGTACAATACTCGTGAGGAAAATGCAATCTATAGTATTTAGCCTAATTATGAGATATAACGATATATACTTTTTAAATGTTTAATTAAACATTAACCTTTTTTTTACTAGTGTTCCACCTTTGGTTAGATTGTCTATACATCATGTGCTAATAAGGAAATAAATGTTTACCCAACATAATCTTTAGAATGAATAATGGTTTCGAACATAATTATTGCCCATAGGCCCATGGAGCCCATAAAAGTTGTTTAAACGTTTCTCGTGGAGTTGGGTTTAAACGAGGACAACGTCTGGATAAATATTTCAAAACAAATCGGCTATTGATTAAACATCAATGTATTCCACAACGCAGATAGTTGTAGTGTGTTGACGCTATTTCAAATATTGTCTGGACTATTGTCTGGGCCGCTGAAGGGGTGCTCAGTCTGTTAAACGGAATTGGACTGTAAAACTGAATTGCATTGTAGTTCACAATGTCTTGCAGGTCATAGAAAAAGATGTCTATTTCCTCATTCCATCTAGAAATAGGCCTATCTGTGCGTAAAACGGCACTTTACGCATTGTGCAATCTGGATAATATTGCTATTTACAGGCGGGGAGACCTATATTCGTATATTATTCATAGATCACGGAGTTCAAGTTGAAAACAAAACTAATTTTGCAGTAGAGGCCTAATTATGCAACCTAACTAGCAACGAACTACAATTAGTTTAACATAGGCCTATTATGATTAAACAAACGTCCATTTTTAACTAGCCTATTGTTGGTCTAGCGCTGGGTGTTTATAATATCCAGACAGACACCCACAATCAATTCATGGGCATTTATCTCTCTCTACCTACTGCGCTCAAATATGAAGTATTGATCCGGTGCCTCCTCAGTTATCGCTGTCGTAAACAACATTGTGCAATATTGGCAACTTTTAAAAAACCGCTTACAAAACCTCCGTCTTTTTTTACGTGGCAAAATGCAGGTGATGTACGGGTTTGGAGTATTTTAACAACCAAGCGTCGATATGAGCTGTCTGTTGGTGTTGTCTAAGTGTTGCATGGCTAAGATGTCTGTTTGGTCGTTGCGTCGCTGACACCTGACCGGAGGCAGGGCCAAACATCAAGGCTTACTTGAACATGACCCTGATTGACAAATGTTGCCGTGAAGCCAAACGGTCATGATATAATGTTGTAAATTATGAGCACACACCTCAGTCACAAACTTCAAACATCGCATGGAAATATGTTATTTTTCTGTCTTTGTTTTTGCAAAAGCATAATAAATAGTCTTGGATTTTACTATTGAATGAAATGTACTTACACGTTTAGAGGATACAGATATTGTTGGCAAGCCTCAAATGTGTAATATTTCCAAAGACATCTTCAAACCCTCAGGGATATCATAAAGCTTACAAGACGCATGGATTCAACCAGTACCCCCCCCCCCCCCCAGATTAGATGTCGAAAGGCGCATAGCGTATGTGAAATTGATATTGAATCAGGTTAGTTATTCGATAGAAATATGTCACTTCCCTACATTTTAACAACCAATGCAATTATAGTTTTCCCTCTGACTTGCTGCATGTAAGGGAATTCATTTTAGACCGACATGGCGATAAACCACCAATGTCAAGCTTCAGGACAACCAGCAGTATGTCTCACTCACTCACTCACTCACTCACTCACTCACTCACTCACTCACTCACTCACTCACTCACTCACTCACTCATTCACTGAACAAGTCCTCACTCTCCATGATGCTCGCGCACGCGCGTGCACACACCCGCACATACACCCTCTCTCATAGCACACACACCCTCGAACCTCTCTGCCTCACTCTCTCAATTCAATTCAATGGGCTTTATTGGCATAGGAAACATGTTTACATTGCCAACGCAAGTGAAATAGACAATATACAAAAGCGAAATAAAAAAATAAACCGTTAACTCTCTCGCACACGCACAGGAAATCTGTCCATTTCTGCTGTTGGTCACGTGACCCACGCCTCCCAGGAATGGATGGAGTTGGCTCTCCACGTCAGCTTACGTCTCAAAATTTCTGCCTAGCGAACCAGCTTCAAAGAGGCACGAGCCAGGGCGCTCCAGAGCCATGTTAAGGGCGGCTATAGAGGCATGACCCAGATTGTGGTAGAGTGAAGGAATTATGGATTTTGACGAGCTGGTCCCTGTCGGTTCGAACATGTATTTGCCCAGTTGCACCTACTACGTCTCGGCGGGGGCAGACTTCTCCGGTCTACCCTCATTTTTGTCCCAGACCCCGTCTACTCGCCCCATAACATATTCGTACTCCTCTAACCTGCCGCAAGTCCAGCCTGTGAGAGAGGTGACGTTCAGGGACTATGCTGCCATTGACGCGTCTGGTAAATGGACACATCGGGGGAACCTGCCCCAGTGCTATCCCACCACGGAGGACATGGTTCACCGGGACTGTCTGTCGTCGCAGCCCAACATGGGGGAAATGTTTGCCAAAAACAACCCTGCCGCGTACCACCACCACTCCGGCGCTGGTTCTGCAGCGTCCAATTTCTACGGAAACGTTGGCAGGAATGGGGTGCTGCCCCAAGCTTTCGACCAGTTTTTCGAGACAGCATATGGCAACGCCTCGGAAACGCCGTCGTCTAACGACTATTTAGGGAACACAACGGCCACGAAACAAACAAACTCCGTGGCAGAGCACGCTCCACCGTGCCGGGATACTGAGGGGAAGGAGCCACGCGAGGAGACCAGCAGTCCAGAGTCCTCTTCCGGCAACAATGAGGAGAAATCGAGCAGCAGCAGCAGCAGTACGTATTAAGTCAGCACCCTGGTTATGAGAGAAAGTTTGCAATCTAGCGCGCTGCTGTTAAATTCTTTATATGGTGTTTTATAAGCTTATAAGGTTTATAGAGGGCCTGTAGATTTCCCCAACAAAACTTTGTTATAAACAGGATCACGTGCTTGGAATTGAAATTGGCCGTGAAAGAAATCAGAACGGGTGATTTTTCTTAACACTCCCTAAAGTTTTTAAAAAGCACGTAGTTATTACTGTGAATTGTAACGTAGACCTAATATTCCCGGCCATACATTAATCATAAATGTAGCCTAGTTTCACGGTTTCTTAGCATTAAAAGAGCACTTACTTGCGTGTAATGAGGTGATGCCTCTGGTTTAGGGGTTAGCACATAGGAGATTGTGCGTTAACGCAGTCTGGCAGTGTGTGTGTTGCAGTAGTATGCTATTTGTCATGTTCCTGATGTGAGAAATCAAATGTAATCTATTGATGTGGTATTACTGTTGATATTATTTTATGATGAATTACATTTCGTCTATAGCCTTACATGCACGCTGAAAACAGTTATCATGTATAGCATATGCAGTGTTCGTATCCACAACACTGCATATGCTATTTAATGGCTTCATATTGTAATTGAAATGACTGCATAAATAATATATAGAAATTAAGAGGCAATAACAATATATTTCGTCGTATTGATTTGGACCACATGCGTAATTATAGACTACCCAAAAGCCTACAACAATGCCTATAAATCCTAGAGCATAGTCATGGATAATATGAGCTATTTGTATATTTTGGTGACCGCCATTCTCTTCTCTCCTCTCTAGGTGGACAGAGGACTCGTAAAAAAAGATGCCCTTATACAAAATATCAGATCCGAGAACTGGAGAGGGAGTTCTTTTTCAGTGTGTATATCAACAAAGAGAAGAGACTGCAGCTCTCTCGTATGCTGAACCTCACCGACCGCCAAGTGAAAATCTGGTTTCAGAACCGAAGAATGAAGGAAAAGAAATTAAGCAGGGACAGATTACATTATTACACCACGAACCCGCTGCTTTAGGAGTGACTTGCCATATGCGTTTACAGACTTATTGACTCGCTGTGGTCTCTTATCCCTGACGTTTGTGGCAGCAGTAGCAACAACAACTATGTCTGCAGCTGCAACACGATGCTCAACTGTTAATTTCAAGTTCGAGGACAGGTAGCAGAATCTCTCCTGATTTCCAACAGTTTGAGAACGAGCATGATTTAAGTTGACACACTGACGGCATTTTGGCCATCAGACTTTGTTTAAAAAAATATATTTCTGCCGATTTTGTCCTCACCAAGACTATGTTTCTTGTGTATCCTAATAATATTGTGCCACAATAGGTCTATTGCCTTCATTTTCGCCTCACAGCGCGGACAGCCTTACCAGTCTAACAATGACTGAATCGGGTTCATTTTGTAATCGAAAAGCCTCTGGTAAATGAAGTTTTCTGTTAGTAAAATCGTACGAGTGGTGACGTGGTATAGGTTTTTTTTGGCAGACAATATGTGCTGTTGTGCTTTTCATAAATGAGGCTATGACTTTAATTCATTAATTGGTGTGACCAAATAATGAGACTTGGAAGAGCGCGATTGTACATTGTCTCTGTTCGTAAGGTTGTTTATTTTGCAGCCACTGATTTTCTATCACTTTTAAATACCAGCTGCGAAGCTCTATCAGCAAAATAATAAGGACCCGGTGTTAAATGGTGTTGACCCCAAACCGTGACTAGGCCATTGTAATAGTTACAACACATGTAGTAACATCTGTTTATATTTTGTATACTTGATTACCACACCTAATTTGGCTTTGAATTTCATGTTAATGCACGGACAGACCCAATGAGGAGAATATTAACCCTATACAGACAGAACCTGATATAAGCTTGTTCAGCCTCATTGTACCCTACGAAATGTTGCATTGCGACACGCCTGTTGTTAATATAGGTAATGTACGCAACAAGGCCGCAGTCTTTCGATACCCAGATTCAGCCAATATGCATCCAGGTTTTGTTCAAATAGGACGAAATATTTGTTTCTATTATTCACAGGTCTTCTTGTTTTCTGTTGCAGTAACATGAACGTGAAACGCGTTTTGAAATATATTGTCAGGGACATAATCTTGGATCAACTGCTTGGTATGCCCCAAATATTCTGTATTATCCTATATTTCGAAATTAAAAATGAAAACATTTTTGAAGGAATGTACAAATGTGACTGGTTATTTTACTCAGACTGGAAACTATTTTGAAAGCTGTTTTACCTTCACACGGGCCTTTTACGCACAACTCTTAACATTTTAAGCACAAAGAAATAAGACTAAATGCTATTTAAATATTTCAAACTGAGAGTTACTTACTCGAATGTGAAACCTTATTCGTGGAAACGATATTTGTGTGAGCGATTGATTGATTAACACCATTATTTCGTCAAGTTACCAATCGTAAATATTGATATGCACCTAAACGTTAGGCTACTATTTCTTATGTGTGTCAGGTTGTATTTTCTAATGACCTTTGCTCATTGCAATTGTATAGGGTGACATGCACATCTAGGCACTAATCGTTTTGAACTCACTGACGTATAGGCTGCCATCATTCAGGCTTATCATTCAATGGAGTTCATTTATTGGCTTTGAACTTTGAATATGTTTGTCTCAATTACCCACAACACTGTGGTAAACATCTCCTCTCATTCACCTACATGTTGTCTCATGGATTGGATTAAAATCATCCCTTCTTCCACAACATCCTCCTAAGCGAGCATCGCGATATTAGCTGTTATTATCACTCTGTTTATGAGCGCCAGCCGCAGCGCAATGGCGTTCATATATGACAGTCAAAAGGGCCATAAACGCAGGGAGAGAGAGGCTGAAGTTTATGGTTGCCTCTCCGGCCTTACCTCGCCTGGTGCATCCTTTACTGCGCGCTGGAATTCCGTCCCTAATTACTGGACATCCTCCCCGTTGCCGCAGCAACGCGGCCATAAAATCTGTCTCAGAGTCTGGAGCATTTGTACAGTTGGAGTGCAGTGCAATAAACCGTCTGAGACCCAAGGTTATCAATTATTTTACAAAGGAGGCGAGAGCGAGGACAGGGGAGAGGACGGATAGGAAAAGCCTCTTCTCACTGGCCGTTTCGACTTCATTTGAGAAGGTTTTTCCCCCTTCGCAGGTTGTCCTCCTTGGATCAGAGTAGCGGCCATTGGGGCTTGTGCTCATTTGGAGACGCTTCTTCCTGCCACAGTGCGGCGCTGTTGAGATCAATGTCATTGTCGTAGATATTTTTTGTTTGCAAGAACTCGAACCCAGCACAAGAAACCTTCAAGATTCTCGAGGGATACAATACCTTGCAATACAGGTACATTTTCTCAAACAAAGAACAAAGCCTCATACTATGTGAGAGAGCTGGCTGTTCCTGTTTTCAGAAGTAGATTATTTGAACAGTTTATTTAAGTACAACTGTATTGTAACGTTTCTTTCCTTTAGCTGTTTTGATCATTAGGTTGCTCATTCAATATGGTGGTCAGCAGTAGAGCATGATTGGCAGTATAATTGTAGAGGGCCTAGGTAAGATATTACATGTAGTAGCCTAGCAACACGTGCTCTGCTACATTTGTTAGGCTTGTATATTTTACATGTATAAGCATGGCCCAAAAATATATCGCAAAATATCTGTCCCAAATATCCAATAGAACAGGACTACTTTAAGATATCAAGGTTATTACAGGCTGAAAGTATTTGTTCACAATCATGGAAAGAGGGGAGTGAATGTCTTATCTAAAGTAGTTCATCATTACCTATTCATTTCAGTGTTTTATATAAAACATTTTGTTTAATTATCTGGATTAGTTGGCCCTTCTAAATCACAACAATCACTTGTGAAATCACCACTCTCACTGGGATTTTTGGAACCAATCTGCATTTGGTGTCCTTCCAGAAGGCATTACTCTCTGGCTCGTGCCAAAAGTATAAATGATGTGATTGAAAAAGTAGTTTTGATTGTGATACGCCAGAAACGTGTGTTCCTTTCCTTCCTGTTCTAGACGTTAGAGTGGGGGATATTCGGTATCATTCCAAGGCGCGGATGGGGTTCGCCACGGCTCTTGAATGCTCGTGGACACCCCTCTACTACTCCTTTGTCTCTCGTGAAAAATAAATGCTTCCGCTGGATGTAATAAAACTCTTGCATTATTGTTCATAACTGCACTCGCGACGAACATGATCCGTCCGAAACGGCCTCCCCGGCCACCATCATATGAGGTTGATCAAAGCGTTGTTCAGAGTAAACTGTTTTAGGGGAAATGATAGCTGGACAGCTGTGAAATGAAGATTTAATAGCCGCAATTCGGCTAATAACTGTAACACGGAGATATAACTGATAGGCCTAGGTTACACGTCGATACAGCAGCATAGGGTGTGTGTGCTGACTACAACTGTTTCAAAGCTGCATGTGCACAGAATTAATTAACTTCAACATTATTAAGTATTGAATTTCGAATGGCTGATATTTTATAAGATCATATATATATATTTGCTGGTGGTGTTTTTGCTGATTTGTCTGGTAGTTAAAGTTCACTCGTAATGGAATGCACAATTCACTGTTCAGTTTATAGAACAGGCAAATAATGTTAGCTGCACGGATCCCTCCTCCTCATATGTACAGTATATATAGTCAACCCCAGTTATGCACCATATCAACCTTTTCGTTCCTTTAGAACGTTACTTTAGAATTGATAGAACTATTACCCGTCTCACTTCTATGTTTAATTGGGAGACATAATGAATAAGATGTCATTTTTCGTGACAGCAATGTTGTTGTTTTTTACCATTGAACTATTATCCCACTAGACCTCAACCAACCACCGCTTTTCGGTCTACACTTAAGGGCACGTTTGTGTTTTGGGGGGTTAAATCACCATGTTTACCTACTTGCTCAGGTTATTCCCATTGTCTCGTTGGGGTATTATAGGGCCTCAACTGGTCTCCCTCCATTTGAATGCGTCCATTCCTCTCTCTCTCTCCAGGTTGAAGTTACTCTGGGCCGGTTTTCACCATTACCCGTGCCAGGTGGCTTGTGGACCTCCTGCTCTGTTTTCACTCTGCGGTGTCCATCTCAATGCAAAATTGAGAAAAATGTATTGTTATTGTTGAAACAGCATGTCAATTAGATGTCCACAAATGTATGTTATACGGGTGGTGAATTGCGTGAATAAAAAAGCGTAGGTTTATATAGGACATGGCACACCTTTATATTTGATTAACTTATAATGATTATCTGCATCCATAGTGTTCTTTTACAATGCCTTTGTAACACGCTATTAGGCATCGAGGCTACACATAGGCCTATTTGTAACCAAAAACATCAGTTGGTGTTACTGCATCATCCTTCGACGCTAAATTGACAATGATTTTGCTTTAACCAGACTCCCCAAAACAATCTAGTGCTGCTATTTGGTCGGATATACAGTCTGCTTTGATGTCCCTATATGTATATCTTATATAATAAATAGATCTAGAAGTAACGAATCATTTGAACACGGAGAAAATTGCTGTATGTAAAGCATATAATGTTCCTGCCAATTAGGCCTAATGCCTTCATCGGTGTTTTATCTTTCTACAATCCATTTACTTGTCAATTAATTAGACCTACGCAGTGATCTATTTTATATTAAATCACTGTAAAATAACGTGTAGGCGTCTTGTTACGCCCTGTTTAGGGTACCTGTTTAAACCTGAAGGGAACCTTAATGTTGGCTTACAGTTGTTACTTACAGTTCGGGAGGATTGTCGACACTGCGTGCGCATGAAAAGGTGTAGGCTATAGGCGCGAATGACTTGCGAAGAGGTTGTTTATTTGATTTGGTTTAATATGAACTAATGTGCTGGTTTTACTTTTCCAACGTTCATTTTAAATTAGCTATATAAGGAGTACATGTAACCTAGTTGTATCTAGTCTAGTATCGATTAAACAGCATCTGAGGGCTGTTAAACCTTGTAAACATCTGCAGTTGATGGATGTAACACTTGAAGTCTCTAAAATTTTGCAAAGTCATCTTTAAAGGTCACTAACCTACAGTGTAAAATAGGGTTTCAAATACTTTTTGTAATTTTTATTTCATATTAATTGTGTTATAATGGTGAGGTGAACACGTCATTATGTAGTAGCTTATATAGGCTTTCCTTTATTGGTCCTGTTGCAGCGTCTGTTTTTAAAACGAATATGTTTTCCATTTAGTCTTCTTGTGTGATATATACGCATATAAAGTATCAACTACAGGGAGCCATAGGGCTTAAGACAAATTAATCATTTGATTAATTAAACCTTATGCTTATTTTATTTTACGCACAGTTCAAAATAATAAGGGATAAGACGTACTTCTCTTAATGCTGAAAACAGAATTGGTAGTTGATATGGAACATATGCTGCCGAACTCCCCTTTGCGCATGCTTGGGTGCGCATAAGACTACTTTTTATTTTCCAATGTTTGCATTCTGCACATATGGCCTCGCCCCGTCGGCGCTATGGTGGTGCGTTAAAGCGAGATGAGAGAAACGCACTGATTGCTGTGCTTTCTCCTTTCTATTCCTCAGACCTTCGATGGCCCCGGCTGCTACGTGGTCGTGGATGGGGAGGGGCCCTGCGTATCCGAGCCTTCCTATTGGCTCCAGAGTCTGCACAGCGGAGAGGGGGGTACATCTAATCATATCCAGCATGTTTTGCACAAGAAATGTCAGCCAGAAAGGGCTATCTTCTGCCCTCGCCAAAATACACTACAATAATGTCATGCTCGGACAGCCCCGCAGGAAACGCGTTTTTTGTGGATTCTCTGATCAGCGGTCGGACCGAGGGTGCAGGGGGACACTACTACCCGGGCAGCGGCGTGTGTCTGCCCCATAACACCGCCTCGGAGGTTCCTTACGGACTACAGAACTGTGGATACTTCACTGGCATAGGCAAGCGGAGCAACGCAGGTCCCCAAAACATGATGTCTGCCGCGTCAGGCGCGTATATGTCAGGCATGGAGATGTGGATGGACGCGCAGAGGTCGTGCAGAATGGACCGAATGGACCGAATGGACCAACAACAAACTGTGGGTCCCCAGGTCGCGCCCTGCTCGTTCCCGCAGAGCATTAAGGAGGAGAGCGCGTACTGTCTCTATGAACCGCAGAAGTGCCCTAAAGCCTCCACAGCCGAAGACCTGACATACTCGAGGCTAACCACAACAGGCTCCGGTTCAGGCTCCTGTACAGTCACCGACGGCGGCGGTGGTGGGGGTACTGTACCCGTGCCTGGCTACTTCCGCTTGTCTCAGACGCACGCACGCTCTCATAAAGTTTACCACGGTGCCCAATCGAACCCCTCTCATTCTCACTTTGGCCTACACCCCCCTGCACCAACTCGTTTCCACACCTCGACACCCCAGCTGTCCTCAGCTTTAGCCTGCTCAGCCACGGCGGAGCACAGGAGGAGAGACACCGAGGAGGCTCTGTCCTCCGGTAACGTGCCCAAGCCCCAGCAGACGAAGGCCCTACTGGGGGACGAGGAGACGCGAGCGTCCTCCGACGGGGAACCTTCCTCTCCCGAGGAAGCTGTGGTGGAGCTCGAGAAGGAAAAGTCAGTGAAAACGACTAAAGGTGAGCTGAGATCATTAAAAGGTGTTGTCACTCTGCCACGGTTGGTTTTTATTTCATACTGTATAGTGAAGCAGGTATGGCGACAAATAAAACGATTATAACACTTGCCGAGAGACGGATTTCTGCTTTAGCATTCAGAGGTCATTTAGGTGTTTGTTTTTATTCAGGGATAATATATGGTCTATATGAGGCGTCACCATGCTTTAGTTGAGAATATTTTAATGCCTTTAATATCAAGCGGGCATTGAAAGGTTTGGAAAAATAATAGAAGCAATTTAGTAAAAATGAGGTGGGGAAAAAAGCAATGTTATTATAAAAAAATACAAGTAATTATTTGTTTCGGTTTATGCTATAGGTTTATCCTAGAGTTTCCATTATAGGCCCTTGTTTCTTTGGACAAAAACATATTTAACTGTCGCTCAAAATAGGCCTAACATTCATAGGCTATGTCTATTCACTATCTATCTACTAAAAGCCTGTTTTTATTTTTGCCTGTTGATATTTGTTCTTATTATAGTAGGTCTAAAATGTTATACATCTCATAAAATATCTTTGAATTATTACCTGCACATGCTTTAAGTTCAAGCAAAGTACACAAGGCCGTTGAACCTTCCTTATGGAAAGGCCTATATCAACCCATTGACCTGCACAACACACACACACACACACACACACACACACACACACACACACACACACACACACACACACACACACACACACACACACACACACACACACACACACACACACACACACACACACACACACACACACACACACACACACACACACACACACACACACACACACACAGAAGCTTGCGCGCGGCCTATCTTACATCCCAAGCTGTCAGCCTAAAAGCATGTATCTACCATTTCCTTTAGGAGACTCAAAAAGTGAGAGCACCGCCAACTGGCTAACAGCAAAAAGCGGCCGGAAGAAACGTTGCCCATACACCAAGCACCAGACACTGGAGCTCGAGAAGGAGTTCCTCTTCAACATGTACCTGACTCGCGAGCGTCGCCTAGAGATCAGTAGGAGTGTGCACCTGACCGACAGGCAGGTCAAAATATGGTTCCAGAATCGCAGAATGAAACTGAAGAAAATGACCCGGGAAAACAGGATTCGGGAGCTCACGTCAAATTTCGGTTATTCGTGATAACACTGAATGTTTTTAATAAGCTTTGTATTAAACGAGCTTTAGTTATAATGCAAGTTGAAAAGGGCACATATTTCTTAGGCCTACAGGCAAGCCTTTGCATCGTCCTGTATAGCTACTGGTAAAACGTGAATGTCATCGGTTGTTTCTTATTTCTTCATATTCTGTCACATCTTGGATTAGGTGTCTTGGGTAAAATAATGGTTGACATTTTATCTAAATTGGAGCTACACATATAAATCACAATTGAGTTTTACAAATATATTGCATATATTGTGCAGTTTCTTTAAAATGTAGATTGCATGAAACAACATGATTCAGACCCCCCTTTTCCTGCATTTTGCAATGTCGACCTATGTATTGTTCCGATACAATTATGATGAGTTGAGGATCATTTTGTTGTGTAGACTCGAACTAAGGGAAATGTACATGAGCAGTCTACATTGTGAAAATGTTTTTATTGTGTATAACATTATGTACATATGAGATTGTGTTTTGTGTATTGCGTAATAAATTATAAGTTCACATATACTGGATTAGTCTGTTTTTTTTAAGTCAGTGTTTATACCTCTGTATTTTTCGCCATTTTCTGTAATATAGTATAAGCATTTTGGAATCCCATTTGAAGTTGTACATTGCTTGGCTTTTGCCTGTATAGGCCTATAACGCTGCAAGGCGGCATTTGTAGAGTTTTATGACTTGCTCGTATATGACGATTCTCGCTCTCCCCAAAGACTGATTTCAGTCGAGAGAGAGACGTTTAGCCGGAGAGGAAGCAATAGACAGTGGTAGAAAGTAATATTGCGTTTTGGCATTTTTGGACAAGTGGAATAACTTCGATGAATGGGTAAGTCCATTTGTTGTTTGCGATTTGTGTTTTCTGGACTCAACATGTAAACAGAAAGACAGTTTCCAGTGCAAGGATTTGATAATGAACATTAAAGAACATGGTACTTTCAATACAGGCTCGTTATGAACAGCATTGGTGTTTGAAATCGATATGAAAACCGAAGAAGACGTGGCGTTATGCATTGGCTGCTGTGCGTCTTGAGGCCTGGAGCGGACTGTGGAGTGGTTTAGGTAGTTTCATGTTGTTGGGATCTATTTTCTACCTCTACAACACGAAACTGTCTGAATTGGCCCAGTTTATTACATCGAAACTTCAGTCAACGTAGTCTGGGACACGTGCAATCTGATTGAATTGTATGTAATAGGATGGAGTGTTATTTGTTTTTACATATATGAATAAACAATAGGACATTTCTCATTTCCTTTAGCTGTTGAGAAATACTTACTGTCGTGTATTTATCTTAACATATCGTCAGTAATATTTATACAAACTCCACTTGTTATTTTCGTCATCAAATTAAGCCCCTGAATTGCCTGCGTCCTATATTTATCTTGGTAAAAGCTCAGCCATAGGTGAGTTGGACTTGGATTTAGCGTATAGATAAGCATGTTTTCTCTCACTCGTGACGCAATGACGCCAGACAAGGCCTCGGTTACGACCACTGCATTGGAGTGGAAGGGGAAGTTGAGTGGGCAACAGCGACCTCAGCGGCGCGCGGGTGGGCAGTTGAACCGGATGCTTCCGCTGCGCAATACAGCCCGGACACAAAAGAGGGGAAGGGCTTTATGGCGATATTTAGATCCGCCAGACAAGCTGTTATCTGCGGGAAAAATAAGTGAATAACCCCTGCGGTATACTGGGTCCGTGTTAAACACACCCTGATTTAGTTTACAGCCTTAAAGTGCCATTGCATTCACTTGTGTGTCCTTTTTTTCTTTTGAAGGTTGCTGTCTGCGCTGTGTTTACGTGCGCAAAGCCTTTATTTATCCACTAGCCTCTTTATTTTGTTCTAATGTCTCTAATATATTTTCACCAAGCATTACCTGATCATGCACAGTGGTAGGCCCTATGCTTTCCAGGTAGATGAACGCCTATCTTTTGAGTTATTGGTGTGAGTTATACCGTTTTTTTTCAGTATGGGAAAACAGGCTGGAGTGGATTATTTAGCAGTAGTCAATCGCCTGTGGCCTGTAAGGTGTTGGCCTAGCTTTCAGTTTTATTCCACGGTAATAAATAGAACACGTCATTATGTGGGCTATCCTATCACGGTTCTCTAAAGCTATGGTAGGGCAAGGTTCGAGAACATGTCCTTGAAGTGTTACAACGTGTTACGCCGACATTTCCTCTCTTCATACTAGTTCAGATTTTATCATCTTGTATCCAGACTTAGGTTTGCTGTTGGTTTGTAATTGTATTTGTTTGTCCATTTCTGCTTTCAAATTTGATTAGAACGTGATCTATGTGTCTGAATGATGAAATAAACAACCCCATGTTTAAACTATCTATTAAATGATCTATTAATTGGATGTTTTTCTCTCGAGGTATCTCACACTTTGAGGAAACTCAACGGCTTCTGTACATTATGCTGTATTTGTTAGCGTATTATTTTCTACTTAATAGTGTATCATTTTTTCATTAGCCATAGTGGCTTCCATAATTGGCACTGCTGTGCTGGTAGCCTATTTGTAATAGTGCTAATGGTAATTGTGGTTAGGGGCCTGTGTTTTGGTTGATTATGTCATATGACCTGGATTTTAACAGAAGTGAGAAATTAGAATTAGAACAAAAATAAAAACAATTGTCTGAGGATGATGCTGGACCATCTGACATAAAAATAAAAGGGTAAAATTTGATAATATATATATATATATTTTTTTACATAAAGTTTAAAATCCAGGTAAACCAAAACACAGGGTCTTAATTATGACAGAGGCCTCATAATAGGCTTATAGACCTAGTAATAGTCGGATGCAAACAATATGTGTAGGCTAATTCTTAGTAATAGTGGTAAAGTATTTGTATTTGAAAAAGAAGCCAGCTCGACGTGCACTACTATGTGCATACTATTTTCTATGACGAATATCCATAATTGTCGCTTATTTTGTTGAATATTAATTGTTTAAATATGCCACAATTAGTCCTATTTCCATGTAGGTTATTGATTGAATTTATATATTTTCTGTAATAGAACATTGCTGTTTAATTCCTCGGTTTTATAACCAGAATGTAGGCTATCCTGGATATTCATGGACATAGAATACAATATTAGACTAGAACAGTAAAATTATTCTTTAATTTTTTTTTTTTTATTTTAAGGCAGCAGTAAATACATTAAATACACTATGTCAACACACATTTCTATTCTATTTAGACATTTGTTTTCTATAAAAAAAGAACTATACGAATTAAAACTTTTCCATATTTTGCTATTGAAAATAATATTACTTTTACTGAGAAATTATATATATATTTTTCCAAATAGGCAATATAATAACAATGTCAGATATTATTCTCAGCAACCGTGTGGTTCTATTAATCTTATATTATAATAGGTTATTATTGTATAATACCAAACTAATAGCTTGATATAGCACACCTTTGAAAGCTTATGTTTAATGGGGCGTGAACGTAAAAGCTTTTCATTTTGGAATGTTTCCTAACAATGAAAATATGAAAGGTTTGAACATTTTGACAGAAGATGAAAGAGGTTACATGCTACGATGGAAAGCTACCCAGAGCATTAGTTGTAAGAAAGAATATCTGAATAATTGACGTTCCTTGGCGCCATAGAAAGAATGCATTTTATGACATTTGGTATCGTTAATAAGCCCCAATATGGCGGCGTTATCCTGGTTATGTTCAGCTCCTGTATGTTTTGTTGTGAGTATTATTGGTAATGCTTATTACCCTGTAACATATGTGTAAATATACTCGTTAAATGTGTGTTTTGGGAGAATTATTTATTGGATTTGCTGACCTATACTAAGTGGACAGATACTTCCAATGGTATTTCAGTTTAGTCTACTCTCCCTTTCCATAGCCCTACATTTATATCAGCAGTAATTGTATAAAATAATAATAATTTGCTTTTAAAACTAGACATTGTTACGTTTTAAGACAGAGACCCGCGAGCATTTAATAGCCAAAGGGATTGATTTATCCTTTATTGTTCAGCCTTTATGATCACGTGCGCTCGTCACCCAATCGAATGGCAGTCTTGCTTCCCAACTATTAGTCGACTGTAGATCTTTGTGGTGCCAAGTTGCTACACTTGATTTCTTCAGATTGTTATTTTGTAAAATTCGGGTTTAGTGCGTGTGTATGTGTGTGTGGTGTGTGTGGCACGCGTGTTTTTGTATGTATCTGTGTATGTGTGGGTACATGTGAAAGTCTCTTTTGTCATGTCGACATCTGGAACGTTGACTAGCTACTACGTCGACTCCCTCATCTTGCCGGAGAGCGAGGAGCTGTCCGCGCCCAGATACACCTCCGGTCCGGGGGGGCTCCAGCATGCGAGGCAGCTCACCTCGCACACCGATCACACCGAGCTTGGGCCCTGCACCTTCCCGACGAAAGCTCCGGTCTTCAGCCCGTCCTGGGGCCATGTATCGACCCAGTTTCCAGGTCCCGTGTCATCCGTGTACCACCACCCGTATGGGCATCACCAAGGCCCGGCTCCAGGCGACTTGGAGGGTCGCTACATGCAGTCCTGGCTGCTTGAGCCCATTTCAGGGTCCTTGCCCTTGACCGGATTACCAACGAGTCATCATTACGGGATCAAACCGGAGAGCCTGGGCGCACGAGTGGACAGCGCGCTGCCTGGATCCCATACCGCACTGCTCCTGTCCGACTTCACCAACGGGACAGTTGTGACGGCGTCCCAAGTGGACAAGAACACACTACCTGGCCAGACCGCAAACCTGAACGGGGAGATAGAGGAGAAACCGGCCCTCGATCCAAGTAAGTGCTGCTTCATCCTTTGACATTTGGTAATGCTATGTTCTGTAAAGCTGCGGGGATGCAGGTAAAAATGTGTGAGTAGCAGAGGGGGCGCGTGGTTGAAAATATGCCATTCGAGGCGTGCCATTTATCGGGACTTGATAATAGGCTATCTTCCTCTCACCCGTTTCTATGTTTTGATACTATGTGTTTCAGATTTTAAACAGCAGCAACAGTCAGGTATAGGAGTGCATTGCTACTTTGGATTGCATTTAGATGTTTATATCCATAATTGATTTCCAGGGCTTTTGTTATCAGCCTCGTCCCTTGTGGGTCATGTGTTTTTATTACATCTGGGCCAGCAGCACCGGGCTCACACCAGTCTCGTTTCGCACCCCCTCTCTCCAGATAACCCGGTATCTAACTGGCTCCACGCAAGCGCCACGAGAAAAAAGCGCTGTCCATACTCCAAGCACCAGATCCTTGAGCTGGAGAAAGAGTTCCTCTTTAACACGTACCTCACGCGGGACCGTAGGTTCGAGGTCGCGAGGCAGCTCAACCTTACCGAGAGACAGGTCAAAATCTGGTTTCAGAACCGCAGAATGAAGATGAAGAAATGTAATAAAGATTGTGGACCAAAAAATGATTTATAAGTACCTATGACTCATTGAACGAGAACGTAAAAAATATCACAAAAAAGGGATAACTGTGAAAATACTGTATTTTTTAGAAGTCGTCTTATTGTTTTATTCCAAACAGAAGCTGTTATGTGTCTTGTAAAAAGCATGTCCGGCTCTACTCGTCGGTTTGATGCAACTACCTTTATATTGCACAATTTAACAGTGCGCATAATTTGTTGTTATTGTTATTAGGATGTTAATTAATTAAGGCCTCGGCTGCAAGTGTCATTGTGTAACACGAGTATTAGTAGGCCTGTTCTTTGTGCTCATTTGTGTATGGATGTTTGTAGCTATGTGTGTGTTCTCTGGTTTGTAGATATTTGTATTTCCGGTTCAACTGAATTTAGTTTTAAATGTGATTAAGTTTTTGTTGTTGTTGTCATTATTTCAGTTACTGGTAACGTTGATTCATGATCTAACGTTGGAGTGATAGGCTAACGTCTGGCTGCTAACGTCTGGCTGCTAAACGTGATGGTAGCATTTTGAAGGGGGTGCATGAGTATCAAAAGCCTTTTAAAAATGCATATAGGCCTATTGATACTATTCATAGAAGGTACATAACAATCATTTTGTGTTGACTACCTAGACGTCTCTCAACTACCTATAATTGCAAGACCTATAATTGCAAGAGCCTATTTCATTTTTACCTGACTCCGTTGTGAAGAAACATAACGCTTGTATAGGAAACTATGTCTGAATTTCAGGGAGTAACATTTAGAGGACATGTTGGTTAGGAAGAGAGAGAGAGAGGACATTTTAAAAGCACGGTAGGCTACGTTATGAATACCTCATGGTCTGGAGACGTCGGTTCTCAAATGTAATTTGTACTTTATTTATTGAATAAAACAAATTATATCTGCGAATGCAGCCACATTGAATTCTTATCATTTGTTGTGCTTTTACATTTCACTGTAATCTAAGAATTAATTCAATAAATTATAAAATTCTTAAATATATTGACAGACAAATGTATTGCATCCTACCAAATGTATTGTGTAGCCTATACGCCAACACTTAGATTCATTTGCACTTATATTTTCTCTCCAACAAAATATTGGAATAATACTCTAATACAAAACTATTCATGGAGTAATGTAAACCAGGTAGTAATGACAGTCGACCATTTATTTCATTTACCGTGAGGAAATTCGAGTCTTTGACTTTGAAATGTCAACGGCTTATCAAGTAATGTGAGCGCGCACTCGGCATTCTTTCTTCAACACCGCGCGCAAAACACACACGCACATACACACTGTATTTGTGTGTGTGTGTGTGTGTGTGTGTGTGTGTGTGTGTGTGTGTGTGTGTGTGTGTGTGTGTGTGTGTGTGTGTGTGTGTGTGTGTGTGTGTGTGTGTGTGTGTGTGTGTGTGTGTGTGTGTGTGTGTGTGTGTGTGTGTGGAGTTAATGAGGGGGGCTCTGCCTGAAGTCTCTGTATCAGGGTAAACAGGCAAGCCCCGAGCGTCGCTCCGTGCATGCAGCTCTGCTCTGTTCCGCGCGCCTTGGCAGAGGACATTGTTAGTTGTATACAGCCATAAAATACAATTACCACTATAACCGTTTATGGGGTGCAAAGCGCTACAAGGCGAGAGGACACAACACAAGAAAGATGTCGAAATTTTCGACAGCTGGGGCCTGTAGGATATCTGTTCTTCAGCTATGATATGACACCACCGCTCAGTTAAGACCCCGTGCTTCTGGACACATCATGGCCGCCATGTTTTAAAACCTGCAATATGTGCAGGGAGAGAGGTCAAAGGTATTGAGCGTTCAACGAGGGGACTGTACTATATGGAATTTAGCTGTGGTGTCGGTAATCATATTACAATCTATTTGATATGAACTTCTAGTTAGAATGAGTGGTTGAGGTGGACCTGCTTCCACAAGCCTTTGGCCTATAGGCCTAGAGGAGTTCTCTTAAATCTGCGGTGTACCAAATAATAACGGTTGAAATTATAGAGACATGTGGAATAGGCTACAACTGGACCTTGGCAAAACTAAATAATTACAGAATCACAGAAACACCCTTCGTTTTTCAGACAACATCATTCACATAATGCATGCACATATATTTGAATATACACAGGCCTGTAGTCGTTGTATGGAGCCATATAGCGGTGTTGTGACGCGCTCGGCCTCGAGGACGCAGATGGACCCCAAACATCAAAGGCTGGGCCAGAGAAAGAGCAATAAAACGCCTGGCCTGCTATACTGTCTGGCATTCCACATTTAATGGCTTTATGGCCGTCCAGACACAATTAGGCCGTTTTCAGAACTCGGCACCCATTTGTTTTCTCTCTTTCTGTAGGACTGCAGCATGGACAAAAGGCCTAGCGGAAATGATCAGCTTTATTGGCGTTTCCCCGAATGTTGCTCGCCGGACTCATGGTCATCTCGAGCGCCCCTTTGTTTCTACCTGGCCTGGGAAACGTTCTCGCTCGGTTTCTCTGGTGGTAGCTAGTGTTCTATTGACGTGCTGGAGGAACAGGAAGGGCAATAAAGCAACAGCATTATATGAGGCAAGACCTAGTCTCAGTGTATATGAGGCAAGACCTAGTCTCAGTGTATATGAGGCAAGACCTAGTCTCAGTGTATATGAGGCAAGACCTAGTCTCAGTGTATATGAGGCAAGACCTAGTCTCAGTGTATATGAGGCAAGACCTAGTCTCAGTGTATATGAGGCAAGACCTAGTCTCAGTGTATATGAGGCAAGACCTAGTCTCAGTGTATATGAGGCAAGACCTACTCACTGTATATGAGGCCAACATGGGCATTTTAGATATACTATTCTCGATGCTAACCACTGGACCTCTAAATCTGCATTCCGTCTGGAAATAGTACCGCGCGCAATGAATGCCACAGTTCCTACAAGAATCACATTCCTTTATGTGATTTTTTTTCTCTCTTTTGGCCACTAAGCGCGTGGCTGTGATTGCAGTTCTGTGCGCATTGCACCTTTTCCACCCTGCAAGTTTGTGTAGTGACCAGAGGATGGCGCTGATGTTCCATAACAAGCCTCAGAATGGCCTCTTTTGAAATCTTTCCCTTTGTCATTACTCTCGCAGGAACATAACAGTTTAAGAGTGCAACAAAGTGATTCCACACCCTGCCTACGGTTTTACAATGCAAGTCTAATACCACGTTAAGGAATGTTTAGGAATACAGTGCGCTCATCAGGAATACAACGTTTAGACATGTTTAGGAATACAGTGCGCTCATCAGGAATACAACGTTTAGACATGTTTAGGCCTAATATGTTGATGCATCTTTTTCCTGCATAATTTGCGTTCTATAACATTGTACTTCTAATTGTTCTTATGCAGATTATTTTACCTTTATTTAACTTGGCACGTCAGTTAAGAACAAATTATTATTTTCAATGACGGCCTAGGACCAGTGGGTTAACTGCGTTGTTCAGGGGCAGAACGACAGCTTTTTACGTTTTCAGTTCGGGGATTCAATCTTGCAACCAGTTATTAATCCAACGCTCTATCCTTTAGGCTACCTGCCGCCCCAATATTATTAGCTATTGTGGTCGTAAGCACATCCAGGGCAGTATTTAATAATATAAAGATTTATAAAAATAGACAAAATAGTAGGCCTTAATCTAGTTATACACAGCATGTTGTACATGGGTATCTTTACATTTTCTACACAAAGAAACCTAAAACTTCGATTTTCTACATGTCAAATTAATTGACAATCTATATAATTAAGTACATTTTACTGGGCAAATAACGTTGAGTGTTTGATTGTCTTCAAAGAAAACAGGCTTTTAGTAGGCCTAATTATTATAGTTAGAATGCGTTTATTTTTTATCTTTAGGTTAGGCCTATAGGAAAACTTAACATAGGTAGTGTTTAATAAACAGAGTTATCATGCAATATCAACATATGATTCAGAGTACAAGATGCAATTACATTTTGTAAAGTCAGTGGAAAACTATTTTCCACTTTTTTCTGAAGTATTATTCATATTCCACATTTGCAATATGGTCCAACACAAGTAGCTTTTGGTCTGATTTGCGTTAAATTTGCTTTCGTTGAATCCATTTAGGAGTACTATGATATGGCATATTGTAAAATGTGATCGGCTTTGCGTTTTAGAGTATGTATGGTGATATTTAAATTTAGCCTAAGTGTCTATATGATCACTAACTCCCACACACAGAATTGCATTTTTTAGTTTTGATCCCTTCTGTGTTTATTTCCAGATAACATTAAAATAAAAGAAAGAATATACATAAACTTGACCAAATTAGGCCATAGCATATTGCAGATAAAACATAATAAATTCAGAGTTAAAGAAAGAAAGCTAGATAACACAATCGTAGTAAATGTCTAAATGTAGGCCTACAAATAAATGCGGCTCGTTTTGAGTATTCAAATTGACTTACTTAATTTGCTTACCTAACTTTTATGTTTTTAATTAATCACTTGCTTCAGCTAGCATTGGGTTAGCACTCAAAATAATTTTCTCTAATACTCATTACAACAAGTCATTTTATATATAAGCAATAAGGACCGAGGGTGTGTGGTATATGGCCAACATACCATGGCTCAGGGCTGTTCTTAAGCACGACGCAACACAGAGTGCCTGGACACAGCCCTTAGCCTTGGTATATTGGCGATATACCACAAACCCCCGAGGTGCCTTATTGCTATTAAAAACTGTCTACCAACTTAATTAGAGCAGTACAAAGAAATGGTCTTTCAGCCAATCATCAACTAAGGGCTCCAACCAACCAGTTTATAATAGATTTTTGGAAACACGAGTTACACAACAACAGTAACTCAAATAGGAAACAATGTATAATGGTTACAATTGTAAATGGTATTTTTTTAATCACAGTAATATACAATAAAATGTTGTAAAGTAGATCATGACAAGCAATCAAATGTAGCCCACCTATATTCTGACTATATGTTGAATGTATAAGAACAATGAACTATGTACATGCAGTGCTCTTCCCTTTGTGTACTATAATAAGAATGTTTTGATGTTTGTTGTAGACTCTCACATATAGTTCCGTTTTAGCACCTAGACATGTAGGTATTTGATGGAATTGAAGAAAAGCTTTTAAAGAAATACACAATGCAGTTTTATATTCTTAGTTGTGAATAAATTACAGATGTTATGAGGGGGTGGGAGCGATGGTATTATGCTTTATTATGAAAAGTAAGGTATAACTGCAACAGGACAGCGGTTTTCTTTTGAACCAATGACATTGTATTTTGTGTCATTTCATATGTTCCCACAGTGTTTACTCTGTAGTCTGTGTGTGTTAATCCTACTCTGTAGTCGGTGTGTGTTAATCCTCCTCTGTAGTCTGTGTGTGTTAATTCTACTCTGTAGTCTATGTGTGTTAATTCTACTCTGTAGTCTGTGTGTGTTAATCCTACTCTGTAGTCTGTGTGTGTTAATCCTACTCTGCAGTCTGTGTGTGTTAATCCTACTCTGTAGTCTGTGTTAATCATACTCTGTAGTCTGTGTGTGTTAATCCTACTCTGCAGTCTGTGTTAATCCTACTCTGTAGTCTGTGTGTGGTAATACTACTATGTAGTCTGTGTGTGGTAATCCTACTCTGTAGTCTGTGTTAATCCTACTCTGTAGTCTGTGTGTGTTAATCCTACTCTAGCCTGTGTGTGTTAATTCTACTCTGTAGTCGGTGTGTGTTAATCCTACTATGTAGTCTGTGTGTGTTAAACCTACTCTGTAGTCTGTGTGTGTTAATTCTACTCTGCAGTCTGTGTTAATCCTACTCTGAAGTCTGTGTGTGTTAATCCTACTCTGTAGTCTGTGTGTGTTAATCCTACTCTGTAGTCTGTGTGTGTTAATTCTGCTCTGTAGTCTGTGTGTGTTAATTCTACTCTGTAGTCTGTGTGTGTTAATCCTACTCTGCAGTCTGTGTTAATCCTACGCTGTAGTCTGTGTGTGGTAATACTACTCTGTAGTCTGTGTGTGTTAATTCTACTCTGTAGTCTGTGTGTGTTAATCCTACTCTGTAGTCTGTGTGTGTTAATTCTACTCTGTAGTCTGTGTGTGTTAATCCTACTCTGTAGTCTGTGTGTGTTTATTCTACTCTGTGTGTGTTAATTCTACTCTGCATTCTGCGTGTGTTAATCCTACTCTGCAGTCTGTGTGTGTTAATCCTACTCTGTAGTCTGTGTGTGTTAATTCTACTCTGTAGTCTGTGCACCATAATGATATTTCTGGCCCTGCTGGAGATTGGCTACAGCGGTCACAGGGCTGGATCACGTGGTTTGGTGTAAATCTAGGGTGTATTGCTGTCATTTATCACACTACCTCGTAAAAACGACACTGAAGATTCTGACCCAACAAATCACAAGGAAAAACTATGAGTTCTTATTATGTGGATGGTCTTTTTAGCAAATATACGGCGACCGGTTCTTTCTTCCCAAATGCCGACCGGGGTTCGTGCGCTCTTCGACCCAGTGGAGAAGGATCCGCATCTGTTCACAGTGCCGCAGCCCCTGCCTTCCCAACGTCCTTGTCCGGACTTTACAACGTCAACAATGCTATTTACCAGAGCCCCCCGATGTTTACTCCTGCTTATGACCAGGGGCCGGACGTGCACAGTCTGCACTGCAGCTCTTTCGACCAGAGCCGTCTGTTCGGGGACAGCTGCATCCAGCCGGTGCCGGGTCCACTCACCTCGCCAGAGGACAAACACTACCGGATGTACCCCTGGATGAGAACATCAGGTATGATCTTACATGGGACAACTTACTGTTGTCTTAATTAATGGTGCAATTAATTCCGTGAAGCCATTGGTATTGCATGGAAATAATCCGATAAAAAAAAAATGTAGTTGTTTGACCACAAATTCATTATCCCTCCGCTTCTGTAGTGTTCATCGTGCAGGGACATTTCCGCTTTTTTTGTTGTTGTTGCTCTTCTACGGTATGTGGCAGTAAAATACCAGGCTATAAGTTGTAGTGTAAATCATTGCTCGTGCGCTCTGCAGTTCGCCCTTTTGATTGGGCTCAGAATGGCAGTTGTGATTAACATAATCAGTTTCAGGAACCTATTTGTACACAGGGATATAACTAAACTATAGTGGTGGCTGTAAACAATATCAGTAGACCAGTCGGAGCAGTGGTATTGATACTAGTGTCTGATTAGTACGGAATTGGTAGGCAGGACAGTGTCTGATAAAGACCATTGAAATAGCAGTAGTAATTGCTTATGGGCTGTGGGTATGACCTAGTAACGGTGGACTAACACATGCTTCTAATTGGAGAGGCATGCAGTGCATTAGCAATAGGCTACAGGCTAGAATCCCAGCTGGAACATTTGTAACAGACGGAAGTCTGAGCCAAAACTGCACTGACAGTCCGAAAACATTTTGAGAAAGATATCTTAGCAAAAATGGCACAGAATTACAGACTGTGGCACGTTTTTTAAATTATTTTATTTTCTATAGAAAAAAATCCAAGAATCCAAGATCACATAATTGTCATGTGTCATTATCAGTATCAAGTTATTATCGGAGTTATTACATATGGCATGCTTGTGTAGAACATGATTTTAGAGCAATTTGCAGGATTTTTTATTCGTGGGCCTAGTGGGAAAATGCTATGTACAAATGTAGGATCTTAATTTGAGCCAGTTTCCAACAACATGAAAATAATCCTGCAGCAACAGGAAATGTTAATTATTATGTGGATTATAGTAAATGAACATTTCTTGTAGGGCTTTATGCATTTTTCGTTAGGGTAAATCAAAGCCTGGCATTTTAAAGTGGAAATGACCAACTTTAGAAGCCTTTTAAAATCTCAAATACTCTAGAAGTTTCAATTTCCTGCTGCGTAGGAACATTCTCAACAACAAAAGAGTTATCAAATTAAGATCCTGCATCTGTACATCGATTAAAACCATTCTTTCTTTCAGATCCAAACAGAAAGCGTGGACGTCAGACGTACTCCCGGTACCAGACACTGGAGCTGGAGAAAGAATTCCACTTTAACCGGTACCTGAACCGCCGGAGGCGCGTGGAGATAGCACACGCGCTCTGCCTGACTGAGCGCCAGATCAAAATCTGGTTCCAGAACCGGAGGATGAAGTGGAAGAAAGATCACAAGGACGAGTCTTCGAGCTCAAACCTCAGTACCAACTCAGAGAACGTAAACAAGGATGGTGATGGTAATCCGGTAAACAACGGACAGTCCAAGACCCAGGAGGCAGAGCAAGGAGACTCCCCGTCTGCGGGTGTGGCATCAGAAACCCCTACAAGAGAAGGAGATGGCGACGTAGATGCTATTAATGAAAGAAACACTCCATAAATGTTTGTATTTGTCAAATGTTAAAGATGTATACTCTCATAGAATCGACACACTCTGTTCATCATGTTTGTTTATCAATTTAGAGATTAGTAAGGGTTGGTGAAACCACTTGCAGGCTGAAGTTGAGAAACACTTATTTATTGTACTGTATACAAGCTAGTGAAACACTGTCTCTAGCAACAAAAGGCATACGTCTTATGTGCACATGAAAAGGAACGGATACTACCTATTTACACTATATTATTATTATGAAAACTCAATTTGATCTTTGAATGTAGAAAAGGCATACTGTAAATGTTATTCAATAATACAAAGTATTGGCTGGGAACTATTAGATATTTTACTACTGAAATAACATTCCTGAACAGAGAACTACCTAATGCGACAGTTAATTCCAAGCAACTTCCGAATTTAGCCTACCTCCAATTTGAATTGACTTAGACAAAGGGACCTTTTCGCATTCTATTTGTTTCTATTTCAAATGGAAATAAATGCAAATGTTGCGTAAAAGTGCCTTTGTTAAATCAACTAGCGAATATGGCTTTAACGTTTTACTGTCCCTTATTCTCGTTATATTGCACTGATGTAGCTGTTACGGTTTGGCGTATTCCTATAGCTTATATTTGTGAGAACTTATCTTTTGGGGCCATGTAGAGATTGCAATACATATTCGCATGATTCCAATACCCTACCTCAGAGACTACAGACCTATTCGGCTACTACTGTATCACTGAATTTCAATACTGTATAACTTCTTGTATATGTGTGAAATTGAAGTCTTTGTAAATACTGTGACGTCGTGTTGTTAGTGTATTTTTGCATCCTCTTATACGTCAATCACATTTTTGGTGGACGTGAGTGTGTCTGCTTGCACGTGTTTGTAGGATATTAGCAAATTAGGGAAATAGTGTGTGTGTTTTATCTGATCAAATGAATACAAGAGAACTGCTCCAATGTTCAGAAATAACCTCTATGCTCCCTCCACATCTCTGCTTTGACTCGGAGTTATTCCTATGTTGACATTATGCAAGACACAATATGAATCCAATAAAAACAAAAGCCTTCAGTTTTGAAAATAGCTTCGTAACGAATTTCCTGTAGAACAACCATCCATTTATACGAGACAAAATGTTAAGAAAGCACATATAGTCAACATGCCAAAATAGATGGTATTAGTTAAATTATGCATGGATGAAATTACTTGTCTTAATTTTTCACGTTCATTTAGTTCTACATTTCTTTTTATATGACAATAAATATTGACAACACTAAGCCTACAAATTATACTATTATTCAGCAGGAAAAGTGAAGGAAAAGTGAAAAGAGCTGATGAAACCCATGACACGTGTTTAAAGGAGTAGTCCATTATTTTACAACTTAATGTGAGATGGTTCCTCACCCTGAAAGTAGAAACTGCAATCCATGGTTCAGTTTCCTGTAAACAGCTTGTGAGCATGTTTTTTAAAATAGCCAAAGCACCTTTAAGTAACATCAAACTAAATATGTAACTGATTAGAATTGATTTCAGGTGATTTTTATCTTCTTTTTTAAAACATGCTCACATGCTCCTTTAACTGCCATAGACTTTTAGCTTGTGGTGGCTAAGGTTACCTGAATTTTGTAGTGGCTGTTCAAAGAAACTGAACCATGGATTACAGTTTATCTTTGCCCATAGACTACTTTCAGGGTGAGGAACCATCTAACATCAAGTTGTAAAATAGTGAACTACTCCTTTAATAAAGAGGCTAAAGCAGTGTTTCCAAAACTCGGTCCTAAGAACCCCAAGATGTGCATGTTGTGTTTGTTTCTCTAGCACTACACAGTTGATTCAAATAATCAAAGCTTAATAATGATTATTTGAATCAGCTGTGTAGCGCTGCTTGGGGTCCTCTGGACTGAGATTGGGAAACAATGGGCAAAAGTATGCTAACTATGAGGACATGAGACTGGACAGGCTGTGTATGTGTAGTCTACTGTGTAGAGGAAATGAATGCTGAATGTTTAACTGTGCATTCCCCCTCTTTCTGGTAAGATGGCGCCTAGCTCTGAACTGCCCCTTCTCCTCTCTCTCCATCTCCCCACCCGCTTTCCCCCTCTCTCCTCTTGCTCTCCCTCTCTCACTAGGTCATAAATCTGTTGTTGTTTATGAAAAGGTACAAAATAGCAATACAGCTTTAAGAGGCTCCTCCTTTCCCATTGGTCCACACTGGTCACATGGCATGGAGCCGTGAACATGAACTTTTTATATATATAATTTTCCAGAAGAGAACGTCACTCATTTAACAGCCTGTGTCTGCCACACAACCCTTTCTGTAATGTAAAAGCTTTTGCTCCTCAATGTCATTGTTTATGTATTTTCGTCATGGGTAATGCTGTAATGCTGTTTTGAGTTTTGTATTATGCAGTGGCAAGGAGCAGTGTCCCTTTCTTGGGACCGGACGGTTTGGATTCATTACCGTCGTTGTCGGTTTGGCACAATGGACGGATTGAGTGGGAGCGCGTCGTCGCCTGACCCCGGGGGCTCGTGGATTCGTCCAGGGACCCAACTGGCACAACAGGGGTTCTTCCCCGGTCTACCTCGCGCCAACTGCACCTGTCCGTCCTCTTCTCGTAACATCCCCACGCACCATGAGACCTGACCACGGTAAGAATACTTGCTTATCATGATTATGATTTTATATGATTTGGGAATCATTCATTAAACAAAGTGAGCATAAAAATGAAAACAAATACCATCACTATGCTTGTCTAGTATTAAAGTGTTGACTATCAGAAGATTGGTTGGAGTGTTCTAGGCTTCGTTAAAATGGGTTTTCTCTCCGATAATTTGATAGGATATGGTCATAATTTGCATGATTATTTATGATCATTGTTATGGTAGTTGATGTGGTCTCCGGGCTTGACCTATATAATTATGTCATTCAATATTTGTGTAGTCCTATGCATTTTCATTATGAGAACTTCAATAACCTATTAGCATGCATGTATGCTATTTGTGTTTTCTTTATTTGTTGCAATTTGAATTGGGTGGTCTGTCGGCAGCTGGGTATTGGGACTGGAGCCAATAGGCTATTCTCTGTCGCCCTCTTGTGGGAGAAGTATGGTCTTCGTTTGGTTCCCATTTCGCCATTTTCAGTCTACATGGTTGTGCCAGCACAGTTCAACCACAACACAGTGCTGTTGTCTAGCACGAATCACAATCAATGTGTATCTTGTGTTGCAGTTGTGTTAATCTATATACTGTATGCTGTATAGGACCGCGTGCAATGCCAGGGTTGTGGGTTCAATTCCCACAGGGGACCAGTAAGAAAAAGTCAGCCTCGTTTTATAGACTAGAAGAAACATAGCAATCGAAAATCCGGGACACTCACATTAGTATGATATGTTTAGTTTGGTATGGTTACATAACACAGACGTTTACTTGAAGCAATAAATGAAAGGAGGATGGATAGGTTGGGTATAAGGCAAATGTCTAGCAAACCGAAGGTTGCGTGTTCGAATCTCATCACAGGCAACTACTTACTACTTTGCAAATACATAACATATTAGTTAACCTAGATAATCTTAGCCACCTAGTTAACTTTAGCAACTTTTGCAATTCGTAACATATCATACGAATTTGAATTTGTAACACATCATACGAAATACATACCATACAAATTTAACATATCATACTAATTTGAGTGCCCCGGATTTTTGTTTACGGTGTTACGTTTACTACCGAGTCCAGGAGGAAAAAGTACGAAAATGTGTGCACTCACTACTCTAATTCGCTCTGGGTAGGAGTGTCTGCTAAATGACTAAAACGTTTATAATGTATACTATCTTATATTAGCTTAATCTAGAGTGTTCTTGTCTTCCTCTCCTGTTTTCTACCCCAATGAGGTAACATCAGCACCACATCACAGAAAGAATACCCTCATCAATGACCCCTTCATCTGGATATTGTGCATACCTATAATAATTATAAACTTTATAGCAACACAAATAAGAGTGATGTGATATTGTGCTGTTCAGTAATGGCATTGGCACTGTCATGTAGGGCCTGATAGATGGAATTGATTGTTGTGAATTACTGTATATGCTTGACATTTTTGTATTGGACGTTTACGAAATTTAAGTTAATCCTTCCTATTTTGCCCGGCTCAAAAGCCTACAGAATAGAATATAACATTTTAAGGTGTAGTCTACAAAAATGTCCCAAAGAATGATAAAACACCAAGACTTGTTGACAAATGAATATACCAAGAAACAAATACAATCATTATGAGCCATAGACTAGAAAGGAAATACACTTTCGCTTAAAATGGGGTTCTGATTAGGACAGCAGATAGTCAGTGTCCTTTACATAAGATCTCTGTATGTCACAGACAGACACCAGACGATGATTACCTCAAAATTATGTCACAGAATAGAACCTGAGACCAAAGCGTCACAATTGATATGGCAAGACTATTACCTCAAAATACTGACACAAATAAGACTCTGAGAGACCAAGACGTCACAATTGGCATCAATACCAAAGAAGGAGTACAGCACAATAGCATACTGTTGTATTGCATTTTAATAATGCGTATGTAGTTGCTGTGTCCGTGTCAGTTTGCTTAGTTTCCTTCGATGAGTTTGCGTCTATTACAAGCGAATCTGTTACGGTTCACCTACCCGTTGAATTTGTGTTTTTAGTGTTCCATTTAACCTTAGCGTCTCCAATGGAATACCATCGTCGAGATGTGCAGTGATAATGCAACCACTCGAGTGGACATTAGAAAATGGCCTTGTTGCGGCTACACTGCACTATAGAAAATCTAGGGTATCTGAAATGCATGCAGATTGAACAGTTTAGGCTATTGCGCGTGTAACACAGCCCATGTAGTTAATTACATTTATGAGCAAATAAAACTGAAGCGTCGTGAAATTTTACTCACTCATCGATCAAGGTTCGGATCTGAATTTCAAATAGTTGGCCTTTTACAGTCTGGGAAGCATGCGCTCCCCTCGCTAATGTGCGCCACTAGCACGCACACAGATTGCCGAATCCTGACGCTTCTACCAGATGCGGACATTAGTCTTGTTCGTTTTTTCTAGACTTTTACCTTTTCCCTCACTTTACTCTCCCACTTCCTGGTTTGCCCCTTGTCCCCTGGGTGGGATAATTTCTTGGGAACTTTGTTTCTATTGGCCATTGATAAATCAGATGTTAGCTCTTAGGCTCTCTCGCTAACAACCTATTTAAAACCTCAATCACAAACACTCCTGGCCATTATAAAGCAGAAAACCTATTCTCGCTCCTTCCAACATCCGGAGCATGTTTGAACGCGTTCTCTCAAACTATCCCTGAAAGTCAAGACCCGGGCTCGGATAGAGGGCTCCTTCATACACCGCTGTACACATCTGGTCCTGAGTGCAGATTGTTCCTCGGCTCCTGCGGTGCCTGAAGGGGCCATATTACCTCTGTGAGTCTGCATCCTTCGGACAGACACGCAGACGTATCCATCACGCTGTTAGTGCCAGCGTGGGGCGTTGTGTAGCCTAAATATGGGTTATCGTCTTTTGGGGACTATAGGACCGAGAGGTCCAATGGACTATGGATAACCAGAGCCTACTCCTGTAAAACGGGTTGCAACTGGCCGTCGCGAGCGTGCCTGAGTGTCCAGTAATCCATATGGAGTGTACTATTTTCTGCTAAGTAGACGGAATGAGCAGTATCTTTTGTGAGGCTAAATGTTTTAAAATGCTGTTGCTCTGTCTGCACCTGCAACAGTTACTTTAATTTTAGGTACAGGTGACCTCTAAGTTACACCAACTAATCAGCAACTCCACACCGATTAACATGATTTAAAACCAAATTCTGCTGAAATAATGTAGTAATATGTTTGTTATTGCCATTGCTTGTTTTGAGCCTACAGTTGTATTACTTCTGCTGTTATACTGATAGGGCTTTCTTCGTATCATATTTCGAACCTAATTTTAGATTGTCATTATGCGGTGTCTTATCTTTCTATTTTGAAAACTTGACAAGACTAGTCTGAGTTGAAATAGAGTCCTATAGCCTACTACATTCGCGAGTCCTATAGCCTACTACATTCGCGTCCTCACTCCGAGGACATTATCTATGGGTGTGGGGAAGATGCCGAGAGAGGCCAAGGGAAATAATTTCATTTCACCTAGGCATGCATATGTCCATGTAAAATACACTAAAATTCCTAAACCAAGAAATCCTGTTTATTCCCTCTATTGTCAGACATCATTTAAATATATATATATTCTAAATTCCCTTCTTCTCTTACTTTGATTTTCATTCATTCTTTCTTCATCGAATGCGAACTTCGTGTGTTTAGATTCCTTTCGAACGATATTGTGCTCCTCGTTTTCCTGTTCTTAAATTGATTAATTATTATTAATTTGGAAACGCAGCAAAATGTTACGCACGTACATTGAACCAATTTAAACATCACATTTACTTAATTCAGGCAATTTTTGTTGATCAAAACGTGCTTTATTCACGTTAAGTATTTATGTAATTTCAATCGAGGGGTAACTTTCTGTCATCTTAAAAAAACGAAACAGTAATTAATTTGAAGTGCCTAATTTTTGAGAGCATCTAACAATTTTAGAAATAACGGTTGATCTGCAGGTTGACCAAGCTGTTCACACCATTAGCCTGAACTAAGGAGGATATTCACGCAAATATAGATTTTTCAAGGGTTGATTACTAAAATTCAAAGATTTGTAACATGCTTTAACGAAATATTCAACTTAATGTAATTGTTTTTGATATTCTAGGCTAGTTGTGTTGTTTTGTAGGCCTACTGTACCTGTTTTATTCCCAACTATAAGGATCATGTTTAATGTTGAATTTCTATGTGTACTCTGTGTCAGTGGAAAGGTTGTATATTCACTATTCCGTGCGCTTCTTGTTGTATTGTTTGGGAAGGCGATGCGTTTGCCGCAATGGTCGTTAACCTCTGAACGACCCTGTTCAGAGGCCACGCCTCAAACACCGTCGCAGGCAGTGCGAGATTGTGGCCGGAGGATGGCGCGCAAGGACAATCCTAGCGATGCAAGCCGGGCCCCGCGAGCGCCCTGCCCAGGCGCACTCCCAGGCGCGCGCTCATAACATCCCACCCAGATTTCCTACTTGTGCACGAGTTTACCTCTGGAGGTCATCAAGCAGGATTTACGACTGGTCAACAAAAGCACGTGATTCTCAGCCGTAACCCATATTTGGGTGCCTACGTAAGAGAGAATCAAGTACACGTTCTACTCATTTCCCTAATTCATCATAAATTGTGCAAGGGTGCTATAGAAGAAGCAAAAGCATCAAGAGCCACAAATCAAGCACACACGTTACTATTTTCTCCAAAAATAAAAACAACAAATAACTGCGAAACAACAGTATTTTAATAGTCAATCAATGAGCTCCTATTTTGTAAACTCATTCTGCGGTCGCTATCCCAATGGCGCCGACTTCCAGTTACATAATTATGGAGACCACAGCTCAGCAAACGACCAATACAGGGACTCAACGACCATGCATTCCAGCAGGCAAGGTTATGGTTACAACGGGATGGACCTCACTGTCGGTCGCGGTAATGGGCACTTTGTGGCCAACGAGCGGGCACAGGGCTACTCCCCGAACCAGTCGGCGGCGGCAACAACGTCCTCCGTCGAGCCATCCAGGTACACCCAGCCCGCGAGTGCCACTGGGACGGCGCCCCTCTCGCCTGCACCTGACCCGCTCCGGTGCTCCTCCTCTGTCACAAGCTCGTCTCCGGTCAGCGAGTCTCAACCGCAACACCGAGCCATAAAGAACTCCATAACTATCCCCTGCGCGAGCTCGAGTTCGAACGGAGGCACGCTGTTGAACCAGGAGTGTGTGTCGAAAGCCTCCCCCCTCCTCGAGGAAGATAAGCCCGCTGGAAGAGAGCAGACAACTTCCCAACATTTCACCGACGGTGCCCAGCCTCAGATCTACCCCTGGATGAGGAAACTGCACATAAATCATGGTAAAATAGCTTTATATGTTGATTAGGTAGACGTTTATGTTTATGTTTTGTACTTGTCGTGGACATGACGTCCTATAGCCATTTAAGCTGTGATTATTGCCATTTTCGATGGTAAAAAGTATTTAACCGAATCATCCCATAAAATAGAAATAATCTGTATTTGATAGTAGTAATGGTTAAGCGGTGTAATGGCGAGATTACTGCCACCTGTTCAACTGTATATTTGTACCCAAAGCGTTGGAAAATAATTCAACGTGGCATGAAAACAGAACATTTTCATGTTACCAAAATGTAGGAGGTGAACATTTTGTTTAAATATAGGATTTTCTTTTGCCATAATTTTGTATTATTCTAAATGTTTATAAGACAAACTTTTGGGAATTAATTGGCACTTCCACTACATTTTATGGTGTGAGAAAGGTGAATAGGGTTTATGTGGAATAAAGTACATGTTCTACTATATATAATAATCATTGCATAAAGCGTTAGTAAACATTATTGATCAATAAAAAATACATGTCCTTGCATTGTTGCCAGGTAAACCTGCATAAAGAATTAGTAAACATTGTTGTGTAGGTTGCTATTTTGATTATGGGTTTATTGTTGCGTCCTGTGTGTTACCACCAGACAGTCTCACTGGACCAGAGGGGAAGAGGGCGAGGACAGCATACACGCGCTACCAGACCCTGGAGCTTGAGAAAGAGTTCCATTTCAACCGGTATCTGACCCGCAGACGGAGGATCGAGATAGCGCACGTGCTCTGCCTATCAGAACGCCAGATCAAAATCTGGTTCCAGAACAGAAGGATGAAGTGGAAAAAGGACAACAAACTGAAAAGCATGAGCATGGCAGCGGCAGGAGGTGTAGGGTACCACCGTCCCTGATATTTGGTTCCCCGATTCCCCGATGAGCTCTAATAAAATAATACAAAGCTTGGGAGAACTTCCATTCATTTTTACATTGCAAAAGACTTTCCGATGGCTGTTTTGGGACAGTGAACATGCAGTTGTCCAAACTCCGGCCTTTTCAAAAATACTTTCCTCTATAGTTATATTTATTTTGACCGTGATAATGCTTGTGTGAGTAAAAAAAGAAACATTCTGTACATTGTTTGTCTTAGAGAACAAACCAATGGGAAATACATGTTTGTTAACTTATTTCTTGTTCAAAATAGAATAAACTCGAAGTTACCGCAAAAAAGTCCATTAACTATCCAATAAAAGTTGTGTAGCCTATTGCACTTGTAAAACAGTATAGCAACTCGAATAATTTGAGTTGATAAAAAACGGTGTTGCTTTTGTGTATAGCCTTTGTTTTATATGTAAGTATGTATTTATTTGTTCAATGTATTGTACCAAACTTAGATAACTTGTTCCTTATTGTAGACAGACGTATAAGCCTTACGCGATTGTTGTGCGTTGTGGACACGTGACGGGACCGCAGTTCTGACCCATTGCGTGTAGCTGTGCCTTTATATCCTTCTTTTACACGAGCTACTGTAAATCTGTTCACCCGGCGCAGCTTCTTAGAATGTGTGTTTCTTGTACGTTCCCCTCTATGTTGGATGTGAAGGGTTCCATAGGGGATCCCATTGCCTAAGTCTATAGCTTCATCGTGCTATACGCTTTTTGTAAATGTTTTTAAAGGATGACTGGAAATTGAAAATAATATTATAGTGATGATGCTGATTATAATAAACTTTCTACTGGAACGACAGAGACTGTAAATGATTTGTTATTTCGATTCTTTATCTTACTTCTTCATGTGCCTCACGGTAAAACGAAAGTGTGTATGTTTTTGTAAGGTTTTTGTTGTTGAATGTAAAGTTTTTAGGCCTGCAGTAACTTTTTTTCTAGGTAAAGACTATAGGCCTTTCACTCCATTGATTGCAATTAACACTTTAAAAGTTAAACTTTTCTAGCTTAGTTCCAAGGTCGAGAAAATCAACAGGTAGCCAAATCTATATCTGCACACTTTTACTCACCTTTGTGCGTAGGGATAAAGCGGGTCCTTGCCAGTGACCGGCTCGAGGGGCTCTGCGTCCCATCTGCTCGAGCTTACTACTATCAGAGAATCAGTTCACTTTTCGAAACGTAAACTTTATTAGGCCGGTTCCGGCTCCCTGACATTTGGGTGCCAAATGAATGGGGGTTTTGTCTATGAATTAGATCGTAAAAATCATCCGGAGCGCGGCCAGATAGGCTCACTGGCCATAAACTGTCACGTGGTGGCCATTAAAGTAAGTTTTATGGTTTTGGGGAGTTGACAGTATATTGCACATAACATATAATCGCACTGACGCGAGGCTTCGTCTGACTCTCTCCTTGCAGGCTGTAAGTGTTCCCGTTACACCCACTCCTTGCTCACCAGAACGCCTCGCGATGGACCCTGCATGCCGGACGCACACGAGAAGACAGCTTCTGTCTCGAGGTAAGTTTCTGCCTCTATTGCCCTTGAGTAGCCTGTAGCCTTCCATTCCCTTGGCTCTGAACAGCCACCCTGTTTGAAACAGAATTATGATTGTATTCGGACGCGCTATCTGTCCATATTAGCCCATTACGCTAATTTGTCAGTGGTGCTGAGCTGAATCCTGGTTTCTCTCGGCAGATGTTGGCCAGGGTTGGTTCAGGCTCATGGATATTTAATTGCTTCCTTCCTAGTGTAACTAGTTTCCCTCCATCTGTGGTGTAACTCATAATACGTTTTTGCATGTGGGATAATTATGCTTCTGTCCATTCCTTTTCCTTTTTAATTCGTGTTTTTTCACTTCCTGTATTACACACGGGGCTTCTTTGGACTCTGCATAGCCATTAATGTGCTGGACAAGCCATACAGCTATTTGAGCTGTTTTATGGTGTTTCCAATGTCATTGCTAAACTGGAATATGTTTGTGTACGGTACTCAACTATCATACAACCACTTTTGTGGTAATTTAGCTTTTCAATCTGTGTAATTGTCAAGTTAGGCACAGGTTCTACACTTTGTTTGAAGCTCTAGGTTTGTCTTTGGTCGGGTTTCCTCATGTGTTCCAAACTTGTTCAAATGGTTTAAGACAGCCAAACACACTGTAGAGTAAACACAATAGAGGACAAAACACAGCAGGGCCACACTTGGAAAGGAATTCCGTTTTGCGTCAGCCATGTCATTTTGTGTTTTTGGGTTGTAAAGTTCAGTTGGAGAGTGTCACTCTTGCTTCATGGTGACCTCATGGCCCAGCTTGGGCGCGTGCGTCCGGGCCGACATGAACACTCAGATACCAATAAAGCTTTGACTTCTATGTGAAAATGTGTCACACGTGTTGGTCTGATTTTGTAACGCATTTGCCCAATCACAATAGTTTCCTTTAGATTGAGTATGTTTTCGTTTTCTAGAAAAATATCTCTGCATCATCATTTCTTATTAAGTAGGTTATAGCCTAGTTAATTTTTCGTTTTTCTTATAGTGTAGATTTTGTTTAGGCCTACTTGTTGCGACAGTCTTGCGATAAGGTTTGTGCTGATGAGTGACTAGTATGGGCTTGGTCTATTTGTTGTGTATAACAGTGCTTTGGTGTGTTCGAAATTCTGGATTTCTGACTCAATTTCCATTGTTGTGTGTTGCTCTTATGTATTTGCACAGATTGCAATTACGCCCAATTAGAACGAAACTGGTGCTTACAGGCACCTCATAACTTTCCCCGTCAGAGGTGTGAATTCAATTTTAATATATTTCACATCAGAAAACGAATTGCAATGAAAAGGGTTTATATAGAAACTAAACCCTCAAAGTATAATACGTCAGTACGTAGATGGAATTGAAACCCTGAATCATCTGATGATTTGAGGTGGGTTGATCCCCGCTCCCCCTTCCCCTAACAGTCGACATAGAAGATTCCGTCGTGTAAACAAATAGCCAATGCAATGAATTTAGACTTCATTTCCATTACAGTTGTATGGTGTAGAACATGAGAGAGAAACCGTTATTCTATGCCAATATCATTGTGACGTCTGGGGCGAAAATTACACCGTTGTTACACATAAAAAAATCAAAATTGGGGTCCTAGGCAGACAATGCCAGGCAGAAAAAAATGAACCATCCCCGGTGCGCGGTTCACCGCGAGGTCAGCCATAGCAGCAAGATAAATCTGCATCCTCCAGCCACCAGCAGAGCTCGCTTTAGGCCAAGTTCAGTGTCACCTGCAGCCAGCTGCGGAGAGGGGGGAAACACACACACACAAATACAATAGTATGATAGGACGCACACAATACTTGACCGGGGTGCTTGCCTTATTACACATTGCGGTGAAGTAAAATAATTTGCATATTGCATTAGTTTATTTGGAGAGCCTTTGGGGCATTTTAGCAAAAACATTAGGCCTATGTGAGGCAATGAGAGATAAAGACTCACACAAAAGTATGAAGGACATTCATCCCTGAGCGGTTTGCTTGTATTAGTGATGTTGTATAGTGATGCTGTACATTAGTGATGTTGTACAGGGTGCATTGTAATCAACACCCACAGTGAGACAATACAGAGATACAACTACAGTTATTATATTATAGACCTGCCTGTTATATCACTAAATATGATTGTCGTTAGACTAATTACAGTAATGATAACAGAAATGGATATATTGCAAATCAAGTTTTCTTCCCAAGCAGCCAGACACCTCGCCTGGGCAGCACAGCCTCTCAGGGGTGGGACTGATGATCTCGATATAGCGGGGGAAGAGGAGGAACATTTGGGGTCAAAAGTTTACCCGCTGAACAAGTCTCCCGTCATCTGTTCAGCAGGGGCCTGATGCCAGCGTTATAATAGCGATCTTGACTCTCCACACAAAAGATAGAATAGCTTTGAATTACATATGTTTGACGGTGCACTCCAGGTGAACCCTGAAAGCAGGGCGACCCCGAGTTTGGGACCGAGGGGAGTGGACCCCCGTCCGTCCCCAGACCCAAGATTGAGTGGCGGTATTTTATTAGGGCGGTTGATTGGTGAACTTCCTTTGAATAAATTGCATTGGATATGAGGGAAACATTTGCATTTTGAGGATTGATACTCTTACCCCGGTCACAGGATGATGGGTAGACTATGCCCACCGCCCCCCAAATGGAGCCCCCGGACCCCTTTAAAACATGTAGTCTTTCTCTCCTTCTGCTGAGGAAAAAGTCCTGTTTTTAGCCTTTACAAAAAAATTATCCAGAAGGTGATTTTGGTTACAAACAAAGAATATGTTTATTTTATAATGAGAACAGCCAATTGTTATTAGTAATAACAAAATATCATTCGTACTTAATTGGGTTTTGAAAACGCATTAGGATATAGGCTGTAGCCTCTAATGGCGGATGGATCTGCATAACAGGATCGAATCGCCGTTATCCTTTCCCGTAAAGTGGTGAAAATGTGAGATCAAGCCTTATCTTATTCTACATTAAAGTGTGTAACCCAACGTGTTTCATGGAGATCATTTAAAAAATATATGCACATCTATTGTAATAGATACAATGTGGTTTAAACCCACTGCTAAATGTAACATAGGCCCTTTCTCACATAAAAACGGTGCACTCGAAATTGTGAGATCCACCGTAGCCGTGTTAGCAACAATTTATTCTCGAACTTGTCATTCATATTTCGTTTAGGCCACAACCAAGTGGCCTATTATACAATAGCCTAACTATTGGTAATTCAGTGTCTTCGTTTATTGCAAAAGAGTCAAGAGCCAAAGGACTAATATGATAATTGGAGGCGTCTTTATCATAAAGAAATAAAGAAATAGCCATTAGCCACTCAATGTTTGTGGCTCCCACAAGTGATCTTTATGTTATAGGAGATAACGCATTGGGTTATGGCAACGTTCTAACAACTGTCTATGGAAGAAGATATAGTATTTTTTTTTTCGTATAAGCTTAGGAGAATCGGGTTGGGCAGAATAGTACGCTATGATAACACAGACCTATTAAGGCCATGTTGTTCAACACTTGTGTGTATCTACAATCTACATAAAACACTCACTTGATGCAGTTACATTTGCTTTGATTTATGTCCCATTTTTAAGAAGACAACTTCAACAAAATGTTGAATGCAATCATACTATTTCACCCACCCATCTTCCTCTGAACGTGTGTTAAATGTGCGAGGAGCTCTGTGGGTGGCATTCATGTTTAGGCCAAAATATACATCTATAGCTTCTACACCACTCCCAATATATTCTTGATTTCAATATGTTGCATTATCAAAACCTTACCTTAACCGCCTCGTGAATACTGAGGGAACATTGTCCTCTGCAGCCTGGTCCTCCTAACAGACAAGGGATCTAGCAACCATATGTGCTCAGTCACTATAGTCAGAGCACTTTGTTATTCTCTGAATTTACAGTACAGTGTCAGTATGATATATGTTCGTTATATATGGGAAGGACCGAAAGAGTGGCAATCTACTTCTTTCACTCACAGTACCTTTCTAAGTCGATAAATAATAGGCCTAATTATTTCTTATTCACAACTAGACTTTGTTTTTGCTCTTTTGCGAATTAAACATGGATGTTTTTGATTTGGAATAATTGTTACAGAAACATTTCAATAGCCAAAATCACGTTGTAACCTAAGATTGATACCATGCAGGCCCACATTTCTTATTCGCTTCTAATTTTTTAAAATGGTAAACATCCATTCGTGAACGTCAGTATTTCCACCCTAAAAGGTAAGACACTGAATGTGGTTGTTTGAATAGCATATTTCAGTCGTTTCAATTGTTTATCAGATCATAACGTTTGCCACTCACACACAGTTGTCTTTATATTTCGCCTGTTTCAAAACTCCAAAAATAAAACAGCATCTCGAAAGAACTAATTTCTCAACTGAAGGGAATGAAGGGAATTGAACATCATAAATCAGGATTTTTACAGTTCATGAGTTTTTATCATGCAAAAAGACTTGTTTATAACGCATTCCAAATGGAACGTTTCCAAACCTGTGTATAACACACACACACACACTATAGTATAGCAACAAGTAAATTGTAAAAGTCTGTAAAGGATTACGGACCCTATAAACTGTCGCTCATTCAAGGGTACTACGGCGAGCGAGTGGATAATAGCCAATCCTGCCCGTATTTATGTAACACTTATAAAACACACTAGAGTGGACATTTAGATATCAAGTCAAGTATTCTTACCGTGGACATTATGCTGATAGATAGACCCTCAGGTGGTCTTGGTTACATGCGTTCTGGAGGCCAGATCCTCAACAACAACAAATATTCCCCTTGTCATTCACGATGAGTTACAGGTGTAAAATACACTCAATTGTAATATAACACCTAACAACTTTGGCTATTTAGATGGTTAAAAGGCCATATAGGCCTATATCTGCCTAAAATGAAAATCCCATAGCGATGGCTTACACATACAAAGCTCCGAGGAGGACCTTGTTGGAACGGGAAAAACATGAGGTGAGAAACATTAACAGAAGCCTAACAGTGTGAAACAAATTCAACACATATACATATTTATACTATTCTAAAGAAAACCTTGACCAGGAGACACCGAAACTTCAGTTTAGTTGGCTAACATTACCTACAGGAGTGGCACAGTCGACGCAAGGCTTTTTCAGATGGACCTACGCTTTATCGTGGGTTTTGTACTGGTTTAAAAAAACATATTTTTGGGGCGCTGTTAGGTGCTGACCGGTGCTAAGTGCTCCGTAATCTACCCAGAGTCGAGTAGACCCTGGAAAACCGAAGTCCAAGTCCGGGGTGAGCTTCAGGTCACTGCGTCTAACAAATATGAAAATGTCGCCTCGTTGGGGAAGGGCACGCCTTGTTGTTTAACAAAGACTGTCAATGGTCAATTAATCAGAAACAACATAGAAACGGTGTCTCTTTGGGGTCAGAGAGAAGTTATCGCTGTTTAGGGGGCGAACAGAAAGGGGGAGAGAAAAAAAATAAAGCCTTCAATATTTCCGAAGTTTTGCATCCCCTTGCCACCGCACACCGGGCCTTCTTCACGTAGACGGTCGCGGACACCTTCCGTAGTGTTGCTCGTGCGGTTGAGCTGGCTTCCTCACGATTTTCACCTCTGATTTGTAATAGTGAGCTGGAGGGCGAACAGGTCTTGGAGATGGCAATTGACGAGATACTAATGGCACAGAAGAGATACGGTCAGGGATGCTTCTACTATAAACTGTATATAATTGCACTTTTGTCATAGTGACATTCTGTCATAGTGAAATGAATCGAGAAGTGTGTTTGGTTAATTTTAGCCTACATGGTCATGATATTTTCAGGTGATGTCTTAAATATAGTTATTTTAGTTTTAGTTGTTTTTTTCAGTTGTTGTAGTGGTTTTACGTATTAATAGTAGGCATACACTAAATGTATTATTATTATTGTTATTATTATTATTATTATGCCCTTAGTTTTGTTGCTGTTGTAATCATGATCTGGTGTCCAGCTCAATAGTTTAAAACGCTGCACAAATGATGGGTGTTTTATGTTGAATCTTGGAGGAAAGTGAACAGCGTAATGTATGTATAGTAAAGATACTATATCATACCACAGGTTAGTTACAGTCAATCACAGTCATTTGCTTCACAAAAGCTCGTATTAGACCTATCTTCGTGGTTACTAAAATGTGCTTTAGTAGTAGAATATGAGTCTGTGGATGTGCATGTGCATGAACCCTCACCTTTGTTTTGAGTTGCTACAAATTTCAACACAAATGTTAATTTCTCATCAACTAACACTACTCATGTATAGATTAAGTTACTCTAGATAAGAGCATCTTCTAAATTACTCAAATGAAATGAAAATGAGAACCTTTGGCCATGTCAAAATCACTTGTCTTATTTGGGCCTGCTATTCAGTTGCCATCTTGTATCATCATATGAGAAGCCAAATGTAAACTATTTGATGTCATCCTTCACAAACATTTCTTAAATTAAAATGCTGAGTTTTCCTTAGTTTTAATGACTGAATATGATCATGAGAGGTGCGTAACGGCGCACAGGCAATGTTTTCAATCTTGCTTTGTTTTATTGTCGTTCAAATCAAGTGAGGTACAGATTTACATTTTATTCACGGAATTATCAACTCAGAATTGACTAGAAAGGAAATAATTTTGGACAGCAATGGACTGGAAATGAGTTCCAATGTCATCTTTGCCAGAAAAGAGAGCAGTTACAGTTTGCTTATTTCCAAAGAGCCCATCCTTTTCCTGTGCAACAGTAAGATATACCCAACATCATCATCATCACCATCATCTCCTCAAGGCCGTGGTTTAATGTGATTTACTGCTAAATAAAGGGTTTATTTATTCTAGTTTAGGCTATGTGATAAACAAGTGAGTTGATCGTTTTTTTCTTGATATATTTTGATTTAATAAGGAAAACACAACGTAGGCTAGTCGGAGCAATTTTCGTTGTGCCAATGCCAGGCTTTCCATTGGTTCCTGTTTACATGATGCCCACAGGAGACGTGGTGATTGGTGGCGGTTTACACGTGACCAGACAACTTTGTACATTTGACAGAGAGTAGGAGGGTTTGGTGGAGATCAGAAAAACGACAGCACGATAAAAATTAGTATTGTTGCACTTCACAAATTAATGATCATGAGTTCGTATTTGATAAACTCGAACTATATCGAACCTTCCTTTCCTCCATGCGACGAATATCAACAGAACGGATACATCCCCGCCCCTACTGAGTACTACGAACGGCCAAAAGATTCGGGCTTTCCCCATCATGACGAGGCGTCGTATCCGAGGTCAAACTACACAGAACCGAGCTACGACTACGGTAATGTCCCCAGTAATGGACTCGACGATTTTACCGACAGGCATCAGGCACAACCTCAGCCCATTGCCCAGAACCATGGCCCTCGCCTCAACCCAGTCCCAGACAGCGGTGTGGTGGAGGACGTCAGCAAAGACTGCAGCCTCGCTACTGAGTCTTATCCCGGTGCACAGAAGGGCAAAGAACCGCCGGTGGTCTACCCCTGGATGAAGAAGGTCCATGTTGGTGAGTTATCGCCACGTTTAAATACCGGAACCACTGAGCAAGCCACCACTGGAACGTATGCACGCCCATTGAGGCAGCACTAGTAGCACCCCTTACAATGGCAATTTACGACCATCGAGCAGCGGGGTCGGTAATTAAGAACCCCTCGTAAATTTTATTGCCTGCCGGGGCCATGAGGTCTTTGTTGCTTTTTAAACCAAACTACCTCAATGGCTGGACCCCAGCCAAAATGTAATATCCAGCCCCGCTGATTTTGTTAATCATTTTCCAAGGCTTGATTTGTCCCTGGATGCGAGCGCTTGTACACATGGCGTCTCCAAATTAAGGTACTTCTACGCAACAGAAATCAAGGGGAAACCCCCACAAAACATCCTAGGCTTTATTCCCCCATTAGACTACCAACAAACCTTTATGGAGAATAACATTTGTAATGTGCCTAGTGAAGATAACACCTGCTTGATTGTATGTGTGTGTGCTTGCTTTCTCCAGTCAATGCTAGTTACAGTGGAGGAGTGCCCAAGAGGTCCCGCACTGCCTATACCCGCCAGCAGGCTCTCGAGCTGGAGAAAGAATTCCACTTCAACCGCTACCTGACCCGACGCAGGCGCGTGGAGATCGCGCACACGATGTGCCTTTCCGAACGTCAGGTGAAGATATGGTTCCAGAACAGAAGGATGAAGTGGAAGAAAGATCATAAGCTTCCGAACACCAAGATCCGCTCTGCGAGCTCATCCTCGGGAGCCCAGCAGCAGCAAATCAAAACTGGCACGCACCAGCAGCTCGTTCCCACGCCTTGCGCTGCGACCCTATAGTGATGGAACCCTCGCGCCAAACCAACAGACTGAGAATGGCAAACAGAACACAGAAACGGAATTTTGTGGACCGATTCTCGAGTATGTCCCCTATGGTATTACCCCCTTCTTGGCTTTTGGGCCTGTCACCTCCTTTCAATACCCTTTCCCCTCTCAACCTCAACCTCCTCTCTCCGTTTTTTCGCTCTCTCCTAATTTTTTAGCTCGAAATCCGCCACTTGCTGCCCATGATGGCAACTGAAATGTATTTGTTCATTAAGACAGAAGGATAACTCACTCGAATGTATCACAGGACTTTGGATTATATGGATCATTGCATAGAATGAAAATAAAAGAGAATGAGACGAGAGATAAGTGACGCCTCGTTATTATTTTTGTTCTATGCAATAATTTTGTTTATTCTCATGGAAATATATACTTGAAAGGAAAACGATGCAGGCTTAGAATGAGACAGTGTCAGAGTTAGGGTTTAGCTCGTGATGTGTGAGTGAGTTGGTTTACTGTTGAATGTATTATTAAGTCGTGTAATGTCCAGGTGACTTTCACCCCTAATGAGTATAGACAAATCATAGCAAAGGCACAATATTGAATCCATTTTGTAGGCTAAAAAAAGGCAACCTCGTTTGTTTGTTTGTTTGTCCGTTCGTGTAGCCGTGTAGACTAGTTTGTCCATATTTTGTGGTGTGCTCTAAACTGTGAATATTTGTATATGTTGTCTGATTAATGGACGTTGTAATAATGTATTGTAATTTAGGCCCATGCAAGAAACTGTTCCCGTGAAATAAATATGTACTTAAATTATATGGCTGGTTTGGATATGATATTGTAGGATATTTCTGAGTAATATGCATTGAAATATATTAAATGAATGAATGCTATGGTAACAATACCATAGCATACATGTCAAAGGCGGCACAAAGGGCGTGGATATATCATTTAAAAAGGCTTGCAAACCCAATGCGCATCATGCTTGTTTTTCTCAAATGTATGACATAACAATACTTTCCATTATGTCTTTGATGACATAACACTATTCCCAAACAGGGAGTAAACCTATGAATTAGCTATCCAGTGCTTCGAATGTGCGAGTGCCTCATGGATGTTATGCTCATAAGAAATTCACTTCATTATGGATATCTATGCACGAAGAAAAATGATCTTTATACATTCAAAAATATTATCTTAGAAAGTTTGTTTCTTACCTTATTTTGACAGAATAACTTTCAACTCGTTCGGTATGTTGTTATCAGGCTTAGTCCAAAAAAGCAACTGGACGGAGAGCTGGGCCTTGAATTTTGCTTTGTTTTTCCACTTTCTATTTTTTTCTGGACCAAACAACTCAAACAAGTGATATTCTTATAGGCAACTCCCAACACGTCTGTAAATACATACAAAATACCACTAGGTGCATTCATACAGACCCAGGGTAATCAGTAAATATAGGTTCGCAGCCGAAGATGCACCATCATCCAGAAACATCCTTGTGGGTAAAGTGGGCACCCAGATACATCTTTCTCGGTGGACTTTCCAGAGTGCAAAATATCTGCTATTAAACTAAACCGTTTAATTTACGAGCCATGTATATATGTTACATACACAGTTTTAAAGTATTTTATTTAATTAGACATGCCATGAACAAATTCATATGTATAATGACCGCCTACCGGGGAACAGTGGGTTAACTCCCTTGTTCAGGGAACGATAGATTTTTACCATGACAGCTCGGGTATTCGATCCAAACGGAATACTGTGTGCGTATTTGTTGATCCTCTGTAAATTAGCTGTACATGAGCTGCATGAGCTGTACATGAGCTGTACATGAGCTGTACATGAGCTGTACATGACAGCCTTTACAACAGTATGAGAGTGTTGCGAATAGGATACTACCATAGTAATACATTGTCCCCCAATGCATTATGTAGCTCCATAGAGGCCTGTTCTATCAAAGTATTTGTCCACCCACGTATCTGGCTGCTACTGTTTTCATTTGTAATTATAAGGATGAAGTGCATCTACCCCTCAAACCGTAGTGTACCAGCGTGTGAGTGTTGGTCACTACCTGATACAGTCAAACAATCGGAGGGTTTAACTGGAGGACACGGCCGTCTCTGGCCAATCATCGACTCGGAGCACTCCGCGTGACCCCTGACCTTACGACACACACAATGTCCAGACCTCCGTGGCTTTTTCTTTTGTTTTGCGAAAACAAAATGACGTGTAGGTGTGCAGCCGTGCTGCTAATTTACTCAAAATAGTCTAAGCTGCTATTCGTCACACAAACACGTCTGTCAGATCATGTGTGCGAAAGGAAGGATTGAGATAGACCACGCTTAGACCTATTAGAGAAAACAACATATTCAATTTACTGTAGCCATAATATCAAGGACCTAGTTGACCCTTCCAAATGATCTACATTATTCTAGTAAATTAAAGGTAGTCTGTTATAATAATGGAACCTCTAACAGGGATTTGCAAGTGGGATATGTGAACGAAATGAATAACCAGTTATTCAAGGCCATAATATTGTTTTCCATCAGAAGTGCGTTTAATCTCGGGATTCGACTTTACAAGCATCCATGGTCCATCCTTGATACACAGAAGCCATGACTATGTGGCATTATATAATGTAGGCTTGAGTGGAATGTTACAGCATGTACAATGAGTGTTTTCTTATCAAGTGGCTTTGGGCACAGCCGGAATGGAATGCATGATAGGGCTACATCTTCAGACATCTACATCTCCATCTGCGCTTTAAGTGGATACAAGTGCAATTAAATGTAATGTATTAAGGAAACAAATTAAATGACAAAAAAGTATCTTGCCAACTTAGTCTAGGCCTTTTCTGTGCCAGCACATGGCGCAGAGGTGGAGTTGAGAAATTGCCATTTTGGATGATTGGCACATGTTTTACAGTCTCTCACGATTTCGAGATGGTTAAATTAGACATTTGAGCTCATTTAAAACCCGAATAGAGGTCACTCCCAATGTACTAAAATGTTAATATGCTTGCTCACGTGACTTATTCAATAATGAATGCCCTTGGGTCAGAAATAGATATGAAAATCGGCAGTATTCTCATTTGAAGTGATCCACCGCGGAGCACGAATCAAATATTTCCTTCTGCTAAATTCTCGCTCCTTACCATCTTTTCCCTGCTGGATAGAGGCCGTCATGTCTGATTGTGAGTAGACTTTGACATTTTATTTCCTGAATAATTTGTGCTGTTTCCAAGTTTGAGACCAATGTAACTGTCCAGTTCATTGATATTTGGTTGGGATTGATTTATAATTGTGTATATTCAGCTGTTATTTTGTTATAAGGCTTTCTTGCTCACAAACCTCATGTTAACCCGCAGCTCTGTGGGTTAGACTCCTCTGCTAGGCGACTGGTTCCTTGTGGCCAAAATGCGTAACCGTAACCGCCATGTAGTCATTGGCTAACTTTAAAACTATCAATTTCTAAATGTTTACCTGGAATCTGAATATGAAGATGTAGGTGTTCAATGAAAGTAGACTAGAGGTAGTTGTTATGGTCGAATAATGCATTCAGCTCGTGTTTAAGGCGCACACCTAGGCGGTAGAGTTGGACTAGAGGTTATGCACTAGGCGCTTCAGAATGTGGAAAAGTACAAACTTCTGTATAGCATCTGTGCTTTTCCATAAAATCGTATTTATGCGCAGATGTACCCTAAAATACTCAAAAAACACCGAGGAGGCTGATATGGAATTGCAACGTGGCATAGACGTTGAGAAAACTCATATAATATTGTAAAATAAACGGATAAAAGATGTAACGATATCCCGTTGTTATAATGCTACTGAGACTGACAAAGAGATGCAGTGTAACTACTTGTGCGCTCATGACCTGTGGCTTACATTCAAGGCTGTAGAGCACAGAAATGCCACTTCGCTAATTGAGCATAAATAAGGTAATTGTAAAGAAACAATGCAATTAACTCGATACGTGATCACAATATACCTTACCTTAAGCGACCCAATGACCCTGCGCGAGGAAGAGTTACCATGTTTATTCACACACAGCATGCTCTGTCACTTATAATTGTATTTTCTTGATACAAAAACGCATTTGTTCGTAATGGTATGAATAAAACTGCGTTTTATTGAATTGTAAGGATTGTTAGATTTTGGTAAAAAAATTGTTGTTTGAAAAGCTGTATTCAGTCTTCATTAGGTAAAGATGACTGTTTACTAAACATTTTGTAAAAAAATATACTTTTAAAATTAGTAATTTATGTGCATTTTAACGTATGTTTCGTCGTGTAGCTAAGCCACATGGACTATTTTAGAAGGCAAATATCAGTAGGCTATTGGGCATGAATGTGTTGTCCACATTGTTGAAAGGGCGCCTCAAACAGAGAAGACACAAAGAACAGTCAAGAAGTCAGTTAAACATTAACAGATCTTCATCCTCTCCACGAAAGACTGACTAGGCTATAGGCTGTTATGGAAGATTCATGTAGCATGCAATATACGTTTTAAGAATGATAGGCATATAAATAAATTAAAAATGGCTTTGAGCGTTATGTATTAGTTTGAGTTAAAGCTTCCCAGAACTAATTCAATGTATTATTATTATTATCCAGTATTATTATTGCTCTGAGGTCAAATTAAGACGTTTTGTGTTTTGTTCTTAGCTTTATTTAATTAGCTCTTCACTACACTAAATATATATAACGATAAACTATCAAACGTTACAATGGAAATGCATGAACAAATTTGACAACCAAAATTCAACATTATTACCACTACAATTTTATTTCTACAGCACATACTGAAAACAAACCACCGCCACAACAGAAGTCCGTCCGTTATGGAGAGTATAGCGAGATCAACCGAGGGTTCTCTGCTTTAGCATGCACGCCAAACCAGTTTAGGGCGTTGAATTTCGCATTAGCCTTGATGTTGGCCGATGTAAACCCCCTGAGAAAGAGTTATCTTCTGCTGAGTGTATCGGTAACCCAAGGCTCGCTGTTAAGAGCTTCAAATGTCAACATTGTGGAGATGCACCGCCGTCTGGCGAACATCCAATGACGGAGCGGTGTGGAGAGGACTGTCTACGGCTCAAGTCTACAGCTCAAGGCCGGTAAATGTTGGAAGTTGGATTTAGGTTACAAGCTTTATGTTACTAACTTTAATATATGTATACATACAAACCAAGAAATAGGTGAATCAACTGCTGAAACCAACAAGAGCCCGTTAAAAACAAGGACCCAAAACGTTCCCAGCTGAAAAGGAAGGTATAGCTCTTATTGGTTATATAGTCTCCATCCTCTCCTTGTTTTTGAACCAAAATAACTTCATACTCGACTCTCCGCGCCTCGGTTTGGGTCAGGGAAAAGTTCAGGTGCGGTGGCGAAAGTTGGCGTGGGAGAAAGGGTCTGTTTTCCGTTCACAGTCAGCTCAGCCCCAGACGCTCTACGGTGTTGCAATACACGTGCTCTCCGTGCTGGTGGAGTGGTATGCAAATCTGGCCGAACTAGAAGACCAGAGAAAGATATTAATCACATTTCTGTATCACTAAAATGTATCCCAAAGTACAGGCCAAACTCTAAAAATGAGTTTAAATGACTTCACCTCTTCACAAAAACTAGAACATGAATTAATGGGAATCAAATCTGATTCCCCCTTAATAGTAATCCAACATAAATAATAAATGCATAGCCTCCTCACTCCCAATCATCCATAAAGTGGTCTGAAATGTAAACTGATAAGAGAGTGTTCCCTCCTGTTCAGGTTTTAAAAGTTTAAACGGCTCAAGTTGTAGTTTGAGAAGACAAAGGGTGCTGTGATGTGGGAGGGGGATGCGCTCCATGTCCGCTTGGCGTGATTAATAGTTATGGTGGAAGAACATTTCCTCGCCCGCTGCTCAGTGTTGACGGAAATCAAGCGCCAAACGGTGCGGAGAGAAGGGCTGCTCTTCCGGTCAAGGTTTAGGCAATGCCCGGGAAGGCTAAACGATATCATGTAGTGCGCCACAATACGTTCATAATTTAAGTTGTGGACCTATTATGGATTGCAAGAGAATATGCATTTATATCAAAAATTACTATTGTCGTTGGCCCTCATCTCATAAAAGTAGGCTAGTTGCCATATAACCACCTGATCCTTCCCCCTCCCCATACTGGGAATTGAGTATGACCTCTGTGCGAACCTATAATTTCCAGCATTACTCAACTGGCCGTAGGGAATGCATAAGAGCTGCAGGATGAATGGAGGGTCTCTGCACTGACCAGGGGGGTAAATATTCAGTTCAATGAGCTCCCGCATGCACTATGCCCTCTCAGCTCAGGACTGACTGACTGACACACACACCTCCCGGCTACCGGGGCGCACACCTTTAACTCAGCATTCGGACAGGTAACTAACTATAAGACATTTGATTTCCATTGGTCCGCCAGCATGTAGGCTATTGTCTGAATGTGTGAGTGAGTGGTTGTAGACTATAGCTCGGGATGTGGGGTGATGATGAGGGCCTCTGCACACAATAGCCCCAGCCTTATCTCTCAATAAAATAGTAAGGGGTGACTCAGGTGTTGAATGATCCATCCGCCACCCGTAAAGACCTCTCTGTATCTCGCAGTCCCAGCTGCAGTCACACCGCAGCGGCAAACGCTTCTCTTGCTCTGCCAGTGGCTCACGGCTAGCTAGCCAATGATCGCAGTATATGGCATCGGGATTAGCACTCTCTGTTTACTTAAATGGGCACTACAGATATTTAACCTTTATTTACCTATGCAAGTCAGTTAAGAACAAATTCTTATTTTACAATGATGGCCTATTCCGGACAAACCCTCCCTAACCCGGGCGACGCTGAGCCAATTGTGCGCCGCCCCTTGGGACTCCCGATCACGGCCTTTTGTGAGACAGCCCGGGATCGAACCAAAGTCTGTAGTGAAACTTCTAGCATTGAGTTGCAGTGCCTTAGACCGCTGCGCAACTCGAAAGCCTCCAAAACCGACTGAACACACACGCTTTGGAATCGGGTGACGTGTGAATGTAAAGTGGCATTGCGAGAGATATGTCCCTTTGCCAGATACATTGCAGTGTCATCCACCCTCTTTATCCTCCCTCCAAAGTGATCCGTTTCTCCTCAGGGGCAATGACTGCCTCCATTAATGATTCACAGGCTCAAATAAAAGGGATTTAAGTTGACGTTGTGTCACGTGAGCAGGGCGCATAATACAGTGTTATGGCACGAAGAAAAAACCGGAGCCCCGGTCTGGCCATACAACGATTGCGCGCGTCACCCCACTTTCCGTGAATGGAGTCGGGGCTTTCTAGACATTTGCCAACGAGAGGAAGCAAGAGGGAAAGAGGAGAGAAAGATGTTCTTGGTTTTTGTGGACGGTATTATAGTGCTGTCACGGACGGATATGTTTTTCCTCGCGGACAGAGTCAGAGCTCGTGCTTCGGGAGGATGGATTTTATTTTGAGGTATTTCCGTCGATTGTTCGTTACTGTCGTGAGTTATTGCCGCGAGAATCAGAGGTCAGTAAGAAAAAAGACTCCATGGTTTTGCCTGGCTGGAAAACTAAGACTGGAACATCTTTAAAGAGTATCGATATTCACGTTTTTGGCTACTAAAATAAATTACATTAAACATAACTTCACTGATATTGCCTTCACTATACCGTGGGAACATTTGAGCTTAGTTTCCAAGCCTATATAACAATTTCCCATCCCATGGTGTAGCCTAACTACACTGGTGTTTTAAATATCCCCTCCCCCCAAAAATAAATATAATTAAAATTTTCCCCAGTTTCATTTTCATCAGAATCCTCAGATTCCTCTGCTATGCTACAGAGACTCGCTATTTGTTCAGCTAGAGAACCGTATGCAGGTTAGGCAGCTATAGCCAGAAACATCAGATTTGCAGTTGGCCTACATATCCGTTTGCAAATAAACCCAGCCATTTGAACGTCTGTTGGCGAGAAGAAGAAAAAAACACGAGGTGAAAGCAGTCATGACGTCCTGCTCGGAGTTGTAATTCCTTTCCCTATAAAATATATTAATTTGTGGTGTTATCCATGGGAAAGGATAAATCAAATCGAGGTCCATAAAAAGTTAAGAAAAGCTGTAGGGTTGTGCCGCTCCGCCAGGGAAACGAGGATATAATGGAAGACGGAGTGCCATCCAGGGCCGCGCGGCCGCGCTGAGGTCATGGCGCTCGAGTGTGATTTATGGGCGCAGGGACATGGGGCAGCCGTTGCGCGAGAGCTAATGACTATTCGATCCAATTCCAATGGTGGAGAAAGATACACCCAAAAATAGAGAAGCTGTACAAAAGTGCAAGCTACTTTATTGTTTTCAGGATAGTTTTGTAATTTGTAAAAAATCATTTGAAAATTGAACGATATATCTGATTGTTGGTTTTAAGGTGTGTTATTTTTATTTCTGATAATGTGGATGATATGTCTTATATAAAGAACATTAACTAACTTTGTTGCAAACGAACAAATATGACTACAAAATGACACAATATTTCGGCTTTTTGAATAGCGGCTACATTTGCAGGACATATAACAATTCAACTACATTTGATACATTTGCGTGACTTATTTTGTCGGTTAATGTTGTAGGAATTTATTGTTCAAAATGAAATTGATGGATTGTTACTTAATTTAATGATCTACTATCTTGTAAAATATGGTAGGAAGCTACTATAGCATACATATTGTTCTTATCGATAATGATACGCATTTAAATGTTAAGTGTAATCCTGGACCTATAGGTTTATTCGGGAAAAAACAGTATGGCTCTAGTAACGTTGATTTACATTTTTCTTTCAGAATTTTGCCTAAATAAATCCCATCCATCCTACAGTCTTCGCGAGATCCTGCCCTGCCATCGGTAAGTCCATATTATGTCCTTATCGATTTATGTTACAAATGCTTGATGGTCATATCCGTATTCAATTCTAATAAGTAGCACATAGACGCCTATTCCATTGCCCTCACACACATGCGTGTAGCAGACACACACATCCATAGCCTGTAACATACATTTCCTACAGCTTGTTGTGGTGATATGAAACGCCTGAGAGCAATAATTCGTTCTCTTCCACATGTCTTTTGTAGTCTAATTTGTCACTATAAAAACGATGGGGGGAATCGCACCTCTTGGAGAGGTGCCTTGCTCCTTTAAAATGAAATAATATCTCTGAAAACCATAAGCCAGCCAGCCTAGGCGTAGACTATAGGCAACGCGTAACTTGCTGTAAACTTAGCAAAACGCTACTGCCAAAAAGCCCAACAATGTTTGATGGGTTATATTCGTCCTTTTTGTATTAATATCAATCTGCCTTCTGTTCCCACTATCTCCATGACATCTCAGCTCGTAGTTAGGGCCCACATGAATGGAAATCACGACTCGGCATTTCGGCAAAACACAAAGGAGAAAATAATTATACCAAGTCATTATTCTGCCTTGAAAAAGAAAGGCAATGTTTGCTAAAAAATATCCTCACACGTGAATATTTGTCCCACTCACCCTCCCACGCCGTCCAAATGTTCTAGTCTATATCTTTTTACTGTGTGGCTGACTCTGTCCTTCCTTCCATCCATCCATCCATCCTGCGGCCTCAGAAGACAAGAGAAGTAGTGCTCAAGACGTGTTTACTGCCTAAAGATACAAGAGGACATAAATATTTTTGCCTTGGCCGCAAACGTCAGCATTCACATGCAGAGGGATTCCCCATACTCTCTCGGTTTTTTTCTCCCCCTGTTTCTCTAGTCTCCCTCCTCTGTTTTCCCTTCTGGAGGTGTACCTCCTTTCCATTTTTTCTCACCAAGAGCCTGATGGGGGGTCTTTCCCTTGGTTCATCCCAACCAAGGCTTTGATCTGCGGCTTCCCCTGTTCATTAACGCATCGTTTATTTATTTTTTATACCATTCAGGAAACATACCTATTCCATCCTAGGAACTTTGAAATTGGTGAAATATTGCAACGAAAATAACCAAAACTCCCAGTACCATTCGTAAACAAAAGGCTTTATAGGCTACATAAAATGCTAAAATGTTGGTAATGGTAATGTGCTGTTGTCATCTGCTGTGCTGCGTAAATCTGTGTACTTATGTTATTTGATTCTGTGTGGAATAAATAACAACAAATGCCATAAAACACTTAGGGGATGGGTGTTCGTGGTTTTTGTAATGCTATATTTTCGCCATACTACTTCATCACGTGGGGGAGGAGAGCCACACGATTTGAAGTGGCTTTCGGTGTTCAAGGCGCTAGTTCATTTGCATAATTGTTCTTGTCTATGGTGACGCTATGTTTCGGGGGAGTTCACTGGTCTGGTGATGTCTGCATGGTACTTGTGCACGTACTTGTACACATAGTCCAGCATAGCCTAGGTTTAATATTGGTATGAGGCATGGGCACTGCTCTAGCATGTGATAAGTTCAGCCGTGAGGGCAGATAGCGCTTATCTGGGCGACCCAAGTGCTCGCGCCTGCTTTCGTAATCTCGGTTTACCCATCGACGTCGAATAGAAAAAAAGGGAATTCGTTTCTTCTACACACAGAGCCAGTCGCCTCTTCCCTTTTCTGTTGTGGCCGATGAGTCCTGTATGAGCTAGGTGCAGGCGGGTCCTGCTGATTCTACCCCAGTTAAACTTTCTCTCTGGACTACTGTTCTGATCCATTTTGTCGTTGAATGAGAAATATTGCGTTGTGCTCTGCATTCGTCGTCAGAGGAAAAGGTAAGCAGGCCAGAAATCTCTCTCGGTTGTAAATGGAAGAGTTTGTGTCGCGCGGTGATTTATCACTGTATGACTTACATCTCGGTTCAGGAAGAGTTCACACACAACACAGGCAGACAGATTTCTCTCTCGCGCGGAGCGGGGGGTTGAGCATTAGAAGGCTCGAGTCTGTCTTCTCTCTGTCTTCTCTTTTCTGCCCTGTCTTTCTTGTTTGTACCGGACTATTTCTTTTGGAAATTCATCAAAAAGCGTTCTGATAGGTTTTCCAGATCATGGCTTTAAGAGCAGATGTTGTGATGGGATGTAGTATAATTCATTTTCGTTCTACGGTGTGTTGAGGGCAAGAGGGTCTGGTTTTTAGACAGTTTTTTTTATAGTGTTGCATTGTCTGTAACGAGCGGTAGTTAACTAATTATCTATCCATTTTCTATGATTTTAAAATATCTTATAGGTAATAGTATATTAATATAATGGTAATGTTTATGATTGACACGATTGATTTAGTAATATCACTATTATTACTATTGCCCACAGTTAGTATTACATTGCAACAGTATAATAAAGTAGTAATATATTTATTTAGAATAGAAATATAATTCATACATCACAAACCTTCTCCACTTTCACCGTTTTATCATGAATAAATTCAGTAATTTGTTTGAATTAACTGTCTTTGGACTGCGATAACTATGCTATACAAATGTGTTCCTATTTTCATTTAAGTTTCCACAATAGCCTACATTAATCTGCCTATGAACCTATCCCAGTCGCCAGTAGCTATAAAATTAGCTTCAGACTTGAAATAGTTTGTTACTCGTTTATGTTTAATCTCTTCTTTGTTTGTTTGTTTATAAACATAATGTCCATTAGGGAACCTTTAGAGCGGCTGTGGCAAAAGCGTTTGCCTATTGTTGCTTTATGAAGACTACAAGGCTTCACAAATTAAGCCTGAAATCACTCTAACGAAAACCCAACTGTTTTATTTGACAAACTTGTGTATTGTACCCATTTGCTCACATCGAATAACTAAAATAAATACCTATCAATTCAATATATCAATTTAATTGGATAGTATTTCAATAACTTCTAGTTGGATATGACCCTATTTTGCCAACCTCAGCCAGTAGACTGCTAGCAGTGACTGGGCAGTCCTACTCATTGTAGCCACAATAGCTAGGCTTCTTCCTTGAGTAGCCATGTAGAAGGCTAGTAAAACCCTATAGTTCTAGGCTACATCCCGGATCTCTGTGTGCCTGATCGAGCCATAGCCTAGCTGTTCATCGGCCGCTTTCTGCATCCCGCCAGCTACTGACCCCCATACATCACCGGGACGGGCGCCCGCGTCGACAGCAGCGAGAGGAGCCATTATTATAGGCCTGCGAGGTAAAGTTCACGTCGTGGTCATGGAGATGCGCGGATGCCCGCCCGGTTTTTCAGGTTTCCTCCTGGCCCTGTCATCCATTGGTTCTACAAAAATATGCAGCAAAAACTGGGGAATGTGGTTGTTTATGCTTTTAGCCCAGACAGAGATTTCAGCCAGGTGGTTGGGCTGGGGTAGACTACAGCACACCGCGTTGAGGGCTGGCCCGCGTATTCCGTCCAACGATTAGGCCTATGGGAGATTTGAGGAGTATTTTTAGGTGCAATTTAGCTAACAAATAATAATATTACATGTAATATAATGAAGCCTAATGACAACCTTTAGCCTTCTGACCTTGTACACAACATAGGACAATCGTTTTGTGTTCTATAACTAACCTGTTAAACTGTCTTTTCTCATTTCATTTTGGCACCATTATTAATATGGCACAATTGGCTATATGCTTTTATAAAATTATTTATTTTGATACAGTTGGTGTGCCGTAAGTGCAGGTGGTGATATGAGGTTTGTGCATGCTTTTGTGGCCTGTATTGTTAACAGAAGGTAAATGATAATAGCAATAGAACTGTTGTCCCTATCTTGCCTCCATAGTCGCTGGTGTCAGCCCTGTATTGAAAAGTAAGATGGATCGCCACCATTTCTTCTCCTCACGGTGCTTCTTGTAACCCTAGGTTCACCCGAGGAGGCCATTGGCGGAGAGGCGTCACGTGACCAAGGGGTGCCAATGTTATTCTACAAGGGTGTCAAGACCCTGTCAGTTTCTGAAATAAATATTGGGAAACGGCGAGATGCAAAAGGCAACCTACCTCGACAGCTCCGCAATTTACAGTGGCTACCCGTATCAAAGCGCAAATGGCTTCAGTTATGACGCCAATCAGGTTCAATATCCCCGGGCCTCTCATGTGGAAAGTGAGTACCATCGACCCGCCTGCTCCCTGCAGTCCCCAGACGGCTCGGTCGCACTGAAGAAGCCGGGGGAGATAGCAGAGAGCTGTGATAGGAGTACGGCCATCCAGGCGGCGCAGCCACCCGTCCTCACCGACAGCAATCAACCACAGGTGTCGGTGTCTGTCCCGCCACCCCCTCTCCAGTCACAGCCCCCTGGTTCTCTCAACCAGAACAAGAGCAACGGCTCCAGTCAAGCCGACTCAAATGGCTCCGTACACTGCTCGCCGACCTCCACCACCCGGAAACATATCTTCCCATGGATGAAAGAATCCCGTCAGAACCAGAAGCCTAAAACCAGTAGCTCCAGCTCAGGTATATGACCTAGACCCCCACTACTGATGAAACACGTGATAAAATACACCTCATTATCCGTGCGTAAACAAGAACCAACCAAGGTTACAATAGAAGGTTTGATTATGCTGCATACATTGATATTCTCAAACGTTTGCCTCACAACTAAACGAAGTATTGTTCTACCATTGTGATGTATTCCTTATGATCTATCCTAATCTTGTCCTATTACGCATACACTCCTGTGATGTCATATGGTTCTTCCATCATTATGCATTCCAGAGGCCTATTGCGAACTCCAATGTCATCTTAATATGTTGATATAAAACGCATCCTTTACTACACATTATGATGTAGTTCTGTTCATTAGAAATACTCCATTGTGATGCATTCCTCATAGTTTTAGACTTTACTTCATGCACCATTTGTTGTCCGTATGCTCTAGCGTTGACTTGATGCTAGAATAAACATCACATATTGGCCGGGATCACACAACGTTGTGTGCAGGACAACAAACAAACACGCAAAAACAGCTGTTCCAATTTGTTCCATTGTTTTGATTACAGGAAGAGCCAGGGGATGGGGAGGAAGTTGTTTACCAACATGTAACCCAAAGTTCAAAGGCGCTTAAATTCCCAGGGCCTTACCAAATCATATTGTCTCCATAGGCTATAGTAGGCCTATTTATGGCCACCTTTTGGGAATATATTTGGTGAGAAGTTAAATAAGTGGGGCATTCAGGCATCTAGAATATCTAGTGAATCACATCTATCAGGAGTTTGTCAGGATGTCTGCCAAATTAATGCCAAAGGGACCTTTTCAAACCCGAGGCCTAGATTCAATCAGATCGAGCGTTTACCGGTTTTAGAAGACACCCGCATAGCGGATGGATGTTTTGGCGGTGTCAGAGGTGGAACTGCATTGGAGTAGTCAAATCGGTGAGCAGCTGCTCTTGCGATCATTGTCACGAAGCCACACCCGCCCCACTCGAGTTAGAAGTTCAGACACAGAAAGTGTAGGCTGTATAGAAATAATGACGCTCAAACTGACAAATCATTAAACAAAATAATGAGTATTTCTATCATCGTAATGGAGGTGTAGATTACGTCTCACATTCCTGTGGTGGAACGTGTCAACAAGGCTGCATGGAATTTCTGTTCATGAGAACTCCAGTGCAGCGAATAGCAATGTCTGTTTTAGGTATAATGCCAGGAGCCGCTCTAATGTAGTTCCAACTCTGAAACGTCAAAACAGACGCTGTGCAGAAATCAGCTAAAGCTGATTGAATAGAAAAGTATTCTAAAGCTTGCTTTTTACGCACAGGTATGAATATAATTCACAGAACCCTCAACCATATGCCAATAATTCACAGAACCCTCAACCATATGTCAATAATTCACAGAACCCTCAACCATATGCCAATAATTCACAGAACCCTCAACCATATGCCAATAATTCACAGAACCCTCAACCATATGTCAATAATTCACAGAACCCTCAACCATATGCCAATAATTCACAGAACCCTCAACCATATGCCAATAATTCACAGAACCCTCAACCATATGCCAATAATTCACAGAACCCTCAACCATATGCCAGTAATTCACAGAACCCTCAACCATATGCCAATCATTCCAATTACAGCAGTAGCTCTTGTTTGAAACAGTATAATTACTGAATGTTTTATTTGGATAATTATATATAATGATTATATAATGATGCATGTTTCCTACCCTTTAACGGTGTTTTATTAGGATTCCCATACTGCTCAAGCTAAAACAGTATGGGGCGGCAGGTCGCCCAGTGGTTAGAGCGTTTGACCGAAAGTTTGGAAGATCCCGGAGCTGATAAGTTTCAAATCCGTCGTTCTGCCCCTGAACAAGGCATCCCCTCGGCTGTCATGGAAAATAAGAACTTGTTCTTAACTGACTTGCCTAGTTAAATAAAGGAACAATAAAAAAGAAGCCGCTTCTCTTCCGGGGGTCCAGAAAGCAGCAGTATAGTAGCCTCGTTTCTGAAACTGAGATGATGAAAATATTTCTCTCCTCAATTCTAAAAAAAAGAATCTAACTGGGCAAAAACTGGTTGAATCAATGTTGTTTCCAGAAGGTTTCAACCAACAATTTAAATGTGATTCTCATTGAATCAATGTGGAAAACTCTTTAGATTTGCAAAAAGTTATCTACATAAGATAATTTTGTATGTTTTTCACCCAACGTTGAACCTAAATCAACATTTTTGGTTGATTTCATGTCGAATTCAAGTTAGTTGACAACTCAACCAAATGTAAATCTAAACTAAACTTTCAACTGATGTCAGTGCCCAGTAGGAACATGGTGGCATGCTGCATTCCTCTCGCTCAGCCTCTGGCTGTACAGTAGCTAGAACTACAATTTATTAGATGTTGGCAACATGCCACAAACGGTAACTAGACCAACACCTTGCTGCGCAGCAGCCGAGCCCCAGCCATTCAGCATGGTGAGACTCAATGGAGAAGGCATGGCGAGGTTTAGCTCATGCGCCTCGAGGAATACAGATGTTTAAATACAGCTCCAGTGAGATATAGGAGGTATTATAATGCACAGCACGGCTGTGTATGGATGTAGTCCGAAAACCCTATCTAATCTTTCGTTTTCTCACACACACACACACACACACACACACACACACACACACACACACACACACACACACACACACACACACACACACACACACACACACACACACACACACACACACACACACACACACACACACACACACACACACACACACACACACACACACACACACACACACACACACACACACACACACACACACACATATATACACACACGCGCGTGCGCACACACACAATTTTAACCACTTTAATTTGGCTTTTGCGTAAAACATAGCTGACACTTAAGAGCCGGCCTCAGCATGTATACAGTCATAGTTAATGATATGTCTGATATAATTAAATTAGTAACATCCACAGTCTACTGGGACATCTCTTTTTTATCTGCATTTGTAGAACTCTTAATGATATGTGTATTTGAGTCGGTCCATGTGGAGAGACGTGTGTTATCAGCTATGTGTATCTTGTCACTCTGTGGGTCTTGTTCTTGTGCTTGCTGCTGGGGTTGGTTACTGATTGACTGTCTTCCTTTTCCTCTTCCGCGCAGTTGAGAGTTGCCAAGGAGACAAGAGCCCTCCGGGCGGGTCAGCCGCGTCGAAAAGAGCCCGTACGGCTTATACCAGCGCACAACTGGTGGAACTGGAGAAGGAGTTCCACTTCAACCGTTACCTCTGCAGACCCCGCAGGGTGGAGATGGCTAACCTGCTCAACCTCACGGAGCGGCAGATTAAGATCTGGTTCCAGAACCGCAGGATGAAGTACAAAAAGGATCAGAAAGGGTGCGGCATGATGCCTTCTCCCGGGGGACAGTCCCCTCGGAGCCCCCTCGGTCCATCTCCCAGTAGTGGGGGTGGAGGATACCTAACCTCTATGCATTCTCTGGTTAACAGTGTCCCCTATGAGTCCCAGTCGCCAACGTCTTACAATAAGCCCCCTCATAATGCATACGGTATGTCCACGTCATATCCTCCTCCCTTGAACAGCTCCCTAAACAACTGCCCGCCCTCTCAGAAGAGGTATTCCGGGACTAGCGGCTCGCCCACGCCCGAGTATGACGCGCATCCTCTCCAAGGCAATGGGGGCTATGGGGCGCAGTTGCAGCAGGGCAGCCCTGTGTATGTTAGCGGAGGCTACATCGATTCGATGCCCAACAACGGGTCCTCCATTTTCGGCCTGACCCATCTCTCGCACCCGCCGTCCACACACATGGACTACAATGGAGCAATCACTATGGGCAATAGTCACCATCACGGACTGTGTGATCCGAACCCGACGTACACAGACCTTACGCCGCACTATTCTCAGGGAAGAATTCAGGAAGCGCCCAAACTTACGCATCTGTAGCCGGGATGCACCCCGGATCACTCCGCCCCATTGTCCTATACCTCCAGACCTACCATCGCGTTGTTCCTTCTCTTCTTCAGTAGCTTCTTCCACATTTTCTTTGTTTTAAGTTTTGTTTTTAAATAGTTGAATGTATGAAGTAGGATAGGAATGTAATCACTTTGCTTAAAATATGATGTCTATTTGCTATGGTGTCGTTGTTCCACGCAGACATATTATCTGATATGACAAGCACGGGGGCACAAATGCAAAGACCTATTTCATCTTTAAATTGTTTCTAAAAACAAAAATCAAACAGGGTATATGAACAAATATTATGGTATTCTTTTTTATGTGAATTTTTGTTATTTATCCACAGTTGAATATATGTTTTTGTGTTATTGTTTTGCATTTTGTTGCACTTGTGGAAGGATCTTTATAGGAATCATGTGCAGGGTTTTTTGAGACAAACACACACACACAAACGAAGGTCTGGACGCTCCAGCCTATGACCTACCCAAATTGTGTTCTGTTGGACTTTCAACATGTTATTTATTTTTGTTCTGACGTAATATGGAGTTCTTTAGTATTATTTAACCACCCTGTGCTCTTTGTATGTGGGGAGAAGGTTATTGGAAACAGACCTCTAGTTCTACCCCTTACCTGACGGCAGACAGACGACGGACAGACCACAGACAGACGACTCTCAGCAGCACATAATATGTTGGTGTTATTTTTCTTCGAGGAGGTATTTGATTTCTCTACGAATGTAAATCACGCAATCATGCAATAAGTTTGGAAGGAAGGACAGACATTATAATTGTTTTTATTGCAAAAAAAAAATATTTAAGATATTACCAAGTTTCTGTTTCAATGTCATACATTCCATCCTGCTGCAGTTCGGATAAATAAAGAAATGGTTTTCAATAGAAATGTATCTTTCATCCTTAATTTGGAGGGAATTTGAACGTAGAACACAACGGCACAAACTACAATAAGGAAGGAATAATAATAAGAATAATAGTAGTAATAAACACCTTAATATCCCATAAATAGCCTCATTTGTGAGGTAGACAAAAACTGGTAGGACTTTAGAGGGTAGGCTATTTCATAAAAACAACAGTATCCCCATTTTCTCATCATCTGTAATACCATTCATAATCTATAACATCGTATTTAATTTGTAGTGACAATAAATCACGAAAACATTGTAGGCCTCTTGTTTTGTCTCCTCTAGCGCGTGGGCAACTCAGAAGCTCTTGCGGTGGCCTCGTTCCGCTCCTCCTCCGCATGGGCACATCCATAATAACACACGTTTCACGAGGATCTTCTGCAGTATCTGTTAGGATAAAATAGGTTAAATTATAAACCGTTAGTGGGAAAAGTTTGCTGATAGGCCTATATTCAATCACTGCATTTTAGGTGGAACTGTTTCAAATGTATTATGGCGCTATAGGATGCATAAAATGGCCTGTTAAGCTCATAATTATAGTTACTTACAAATGTAAATGATGTAGATGAGACTTAATGAAGTACAGGACATATGAATATTTGATTTATATGCTATCTGATGCAGCTAAATAGGCCTATGTTGGCCGCGGGATTCGCTGCTCACAATAATACAGGTTTAGAAGAAGCAAAAAGTATTCAACATAATCTCAGCTGTTAATATTGTGCAATCACGTAAAATAAGTATGACAATTATAGCTTGTGTATGTCTCTCTGAAGACTATCTTTAGGGAATGTGTACTTCAGTTTCCTTTGTTGTGGCACGCCCAAATTGAATTCACACATGTCTGAAAAAGAAAGCTGTCGTACATATAGAATAACACGTATTTTCTATTGAATTAATTTGACTACATTCAAGTTTAGATTTTCAAACATAATTCAATGAGCATATTGATTAATTATATTAATACAGACCAATAATGCAGAACACGATGCAACATTCAGTACCATGCACGGTGTACTATATCCCTACCAATAATCGAAGACACGTACTTTACTTGTAAATTGATAGTTCACCTCAAATGCATTTTAGGATTATTTAAAAGTTTTACAAAAGCTGTACTTTCCTTTAGAACGATGACAAAATGACTGATATTATAGGGCAAGAGCTCTGTGATCCTGACATATGGTTAGCAGGGGAACCTAGAACAATTGGTCTGTCAGCATAGACTGAGCAGCTCTGGATCCAACACACACACACACACACACACACACACACACACACACACACACACACACACACACACACACACACACACACACACACACACACACACACACACACACACACACACACACACACACACACACACACACACACACACACACACACACACACACACACACACACACACACACACACACACACACACACAGCATTGATTTGACTCATATGTAGGAGATTTTAACGCACCATAAATAACTTTTTGTTTTGAAAAAAATGAATTGTTGTTCATTGTATTTCCATCCGTGGGAAAGGGGTCCTAAATCATTCCCTCAGAATAACCCTGTAAAAAATGTGTGTAGGTCGGAGTAGGGTTCACAGAAAGTCGCCACCCACTCCTTGCCTTGCAGACAAAGCCTATGCGTAATTCCCAAAAGCCATCCTTCTCCTCAGCAGCCCCGTCCTTTGCGTACTCTTCTCACCTCCAACAAACCCAAATGTTTGCTCCAACGAAAATATGGACTTTTGTAAACAAGCACACATAAATTCCAGAAAGAAAAATGCAATGGAGATGTTGGTTTAGCCTACTCACCGCTCCGCGCATTATCGCCCATCTGCTACATTTTCCTTGTACTTTTAATGTCTTAAAACACCCTTTAAGCGACAGAAAAGCTGTGATTGCAAACAGAAACGTGTTCTAATCTGAGTGGCCAGTGTTTCTTCCCGCTTCCTGGCTGCATTTGATCCAGGGGAGAGTTAGAAGCCTTAAATGTGTTCTGAGGGCACGGAGCTGTCAGACCTTTTAGCAAGTAAGATTGATCGCGCGCAGGCTTCCAGGATTCTTTGTTTGGTATATAAGCAATAAACTGAGCAAGGCCTACCACTTATTTTTCTCCTCTCTCCAACTCACTATTCCAGTTTTTTTTCTAAAGAAAACACATAGCTACTTCCTGGCTGTTTGACAAAAAACATCCCAAATGTGTCTTTCACAGATTGTACTGGACGTGCAAATGACCAAACACTGTGGGAGCTGCTCAGTCAATACACATGTCCTTCTACAGAATCTCCTTGCAATGTATTCGTTAAAACGACCTATTCCCATGGCAGGTTTGGTTTATACTGTGCAATAAAACAAAGGGGTATTAAAAATGGGTGAGAAAAAAGGATCAAATGTAAAGAGGATCCTTTTCTCCATTCTTGCACTTGTCCACCCACCACCCACCACCCACCACCCAGCACCCACCACCCACCACACCTGGCCTCAGACGCCTTCTAAAACCTCCCATATCCGGCGAAAACCCGCAAGAGAAGCAGCATAAAGACCAGACCAGATTATTTTTTAGAATATCGGTCAACCTTACTTTAGTGAACCCGGGAGTATTATGCAGAGTGGTGTATGTGCTGTCTTTTATAGAGGTAGAGAACGAGTAACGGTTCCCAAAGCATTGTGAACTAAAGTGAAGCAGAACATGATTGGTATGCAGATGCACAATTTGCTGAATTTGACATTTGAAATATATTTTTTTGCATTAGGTTCGTGTCATTGTATAAAATCCGATTGCTAATACATACACCACTTGTATAGCGTGTGTGTGTGCGCGCGCGTGTGCGTATAGGCTATTTGGGTGTGCGTATAGGCTATTTGGGTACTTGGGTGTGTGCGCGCGCGCGTGCGTATAGGCTATTTGGGTATTTGGGTGTTATGCACAATATTTCACTTCTTCATGTGTAATGAATGTATTGCACACAAGTGGGTGACAGTAACATGGCATCGTAGTGAGCATTAGCCACAATAAGTATGACTCTAAGTTCCCAGTTGTGTGTATCAATGTATGAGCCTTGCCTATATAACCCATAGATGCTTGTATTGAACAGAACGTCTATGAACACAGTCTATATGGTTAGCTCTAACGCTTTGGAACACATAGGATTGTTGGGTCTTGTTTCTGTCAGGAGCCCTCAGTATTAGTTTTTGCGGTGTTTCCCCTGACGGAACTCTACATGAATGGCTAAATTTGCTAATGACCGCAGGCATAGCATGTAGCTAGCTATTGGCGTGATTTGCGTGGCGCGGGGCGTTCTCTATTGACATACTCAACACCAGAAAAGAAGAGTGCACGAGCAAGTGTAGCTACTTCCCTGTCACTGAGCGCAGGCGGCCATTCTAAAAACACATTTATAGCTTAGTGGAGTTGACTGGGGGGGGGGGGGTTAAGGGACGAGACAAAGGTGTAAATAAAAACAGCCTTCCCCGCATAGACGAGGCGTTCTTTACCAGAGTTTTTAGATCAATCAAGCAGACAGTGGCTTCTTTTGATTAAACCCCAAATTGTCATTGGGCAGAAGTAATCATGTGACAGGCAGTTCGTTCCAATTTCCACCTTGTCTCCATGAATTCAATAGTTTAATAGCAGCTCGTTCACCATACGGCCGTAATCTGTGAATTTGAAAAAAGTATATCTTTCTCATTGAGCCGCGACAAATAAAAATACACGCAGCAAACTTTCCCCGGCTCGCAGTGACCGGAGATGAATTACGAATTCGAGCGAGAGAGCGGTTTTATCAATAGTCAGCCGTCGCTTGCTGAGTGCCTGACATCTTTCCCCCCTGTCGGTGATTCATTTCAAAGTTCATCAATCAAGAGTTCGACGCTTTCACGCTCGACACTGATTCCTCCTCCTTTTGAGCAGACCATTCCCAGCCTCAACCCGGGAAGCCACCCGAGGCACAGCCGGCCCAGACTCAGTCCGGATGGATGCTGCCCGCTGCCCACCGCCTCCCTACCCCCGGAATACCCCTGGATGCGAGAGAAGAAAGCCTCCAAGAAGAATCACCTGCCGACTTCCACGGCGACAGCCATAACGACTGGACCTGTATGCTTCTCCCCGAAAGGTGGGTGGTTTTTATGGGGCAATTTAAAGTGTCGAGATTTTTATGCAGAATGCACGTTCTAAGCACCTGAAGGAGTGGTAATAGGCTAGTCATTACCAAGTTGCATATTCGACACTAATTTCCTTTTCACAATTACGCATTGGGATCAACATATTTTTTACTCTACTTCTCCTAAAAGTTTGGGAAAATGTAAGTAATTTAAAATCATGTATTTGATTTCCACGCTGTCCTTCCTCGCCGAGCAGTGCCAGAGTTCTGATGTGTGACAGTAATGAAGAGTGATGGACTAGTGTTGCGGTGCGGGGCAGCTGGGGCATTCATTATTATATCAGCTAGCCTACACCGGCCTGGACTACACTACCGCTTTCTCTCTCTGCTGTAGGGGAAATTTTGAGGGGAAATTAGGTACATATGGTGTACTATAGGACTTATTGTAATAGTGTGCATTTATTTATCAATATCCATATTGCAATAATATTTGTGGGTAAAGGGATGCATTGGATGCTGCTCTGAATGAGCGGCCATTTTGCTGAAGTGGCCACTGTGTGGAATAGGCTACTTACTCTCTGGTGGTTTGTGTCTATTCGGGCGTAATATGTGCATTATCAAGTAATTGTTGCTCATGTTGAAATGCTTCTTAATCTTATGGTTTATGTGCTGCTGTTTCAGGCTCCCCTGAGATTCTAGAAAGTGGAGGAGGAGGGGGAGGGGGCTCCCGGCGGTTGAGGACTGCATACACCAACACACAGCTCCTGGAACTGGAGAAGGAGTTCCACTTCAACAAGTATCTGTGCCGTCCGAGAAGGGTGGAGATAGCCGCCCTGCTGGACCTCACCGAGCGGCAGGTCAAAGTGTGGTTCCAGAACCGCCGGATGAAGCACAAGAGGCAGACCCAATGCAAGGAGAACCACAATGGCGAAGGGAAAGGACTGAGCGCCGGGGACGGAATCCAGAGCAACGACGAGGAGGATGATGGCTCGCTGTTTGAGCAGAGCCTTAATACAGTGACCGGGGCCCTTATGGAAAGAGAGGCCTGCTCCTTTCAGCATAACTCGCTGAGCTCTTCCCAGCAGCTCCAGAATGTTGGTCCGCACAATGGCGAGGCCCAAAGTTATACAGTTTCGCCACTGAGCAGCAATGACAAAAATCTGAAACATTTTCTCAACCCGTCACCCACTGTTCCAGGCTGCGTGCCAACAATAGGCTCTGCAACTGGCCCGGACAATGGCGGTAGTCCCGCGGCCCTGGACGTCTCAATACACGACTTCCAAGTATTCTCCTCGGATTCTTGCCTTCACCTCTCCGGTGCCGCTTCGCCCAGTTTGTCAGAATCCCTGGACAGCCCCGTGGACAATCTGGACATATCTACGGACAGCTTCTACTTTTTCTCTGAGTCACTAACTACAATCGACTTGCAACATCTGAGCTATTGAAATCAATCACAAATAGAACAAGACTTTCAAACCGGAACATTTAAAGAATCCAAACTCTGGTTTAAGTATGAATTTCATTTTGGTGTTTTTTTAGGCCTATATGATCGGCACATTTTATTTTGATTGATTAATTGATTAGTCGATTAATTCAAGGTAAGAGTCTGGACAAATATACAATTGTGGCTTGTAATTAAAATAACAAATTGATTTCTTAAGATGCAATTTGTGTAAAGGTGCACAATAATATGAATTCTGGTAATTTTATTTTTGTATAGCTTACAATTCCATTACTATTTTTGTTAGAAATAAATCTGACTTACCATAAGGAAATTGCACGATTGTGTACAGTTATTATTATCCAAACCGTTTTATGAAGTGTAAAGTGTAATTTGGATCAAATATATATTTGTCCAAAAAATAGAAAGGAGGAATAACCAATCGATTACATGTTAATTAGTTAAACCTGAATACAGATTTACTATCGTTAATTTGCAAGTCAAAATAGTCTGGTGAAAGCAGGCCAATATAGCCTGATCTCTGAGTATGAATTCTATAGTAATTCTAAGAAATGCCTGGTTTATATTATATTGTAAGCATAACATTTCCTGGGATAAAAAATAACAAACACAAATCTTCATCGATGAGGTTTAATAATCTCAATGCACCAATTTAGAGCCATTGAGATTGTATTCTGTTTATGTTCATTTCAAATTTGCACCTTTAAAATTATTTTCACAGATGTAAATAGCGGTGGAATTCGAGAATTAAGTTTATATTAGTTCAATTTTTGGGGAATAAAAACATCATCTTACAATTTTGAATCAGAAACTATTTAGAAAACTTTTCTGGTCCAATTTCATGTAACTCAGAGGTGATTATACAACAGACTCCATAAGCTTACCTACTACAGTATATTTTGAATAAATGTCCTCTTTTACTTGCTCTGGTTGTAAAGTTAGTAGAATTGTAAACATGGTGGGCTAGCAATAGCATGGCTCCCTGTAGTGCGAGCTCCCAGTGCTGGGTGCAGGGGGAGGCAAATGCTCCGGCCATGTTTTCCGAGCTCATAAATCAAACCCCGTCATTAATAAGAAGGGCATCAAAGAGACCAATTGTGATGTTATAACGCACAAATAAAATGTTTTTGGATGGGATTCGCAATTCGAAGCCAAAAACGCGGAAGCTTTGTAGGCTTTTGGTAATAATTCATTTTTATAGCTGTTCAAATACAGCGCGCGGGCTCTCCAAGCGTGTAGGGAAGCGGGCAGCAGAATCATGTCACCCTCGTGCTATAAGTAGTCTATTTCAAAACAGGCTGCTGCAGGCCTATACATTAGTATTCATTTTAAACTTTTTATATTTTCTAAAAATAGCTCTAATGCATTTAATGATTGGGGAACAGTGTAGGCCTATGCCAATAAATACATTTGGTTAAATTGGGATTTTCATAAGAATAATCTATTAGGGCAAAATGGCTTTCGGCTATAAATGTGTTTTGTTCTTGCAGAAATATATTTATCCACAGTCCTGGAGAAATGTGTGTATTGACCATTTCACTGTGCAAGTTGTATGAAATTTGAGTAGAATGATTACATTCCTACACCACTCAACATGCTTATGCTTGTGGGCATACTAACCACCGGTTGCTACATAGCATGGATCGATCATAAAACGTATCATTGCAAAGTTAAGTGCATAGCCTTATTACATTTAACTGGAGTGACGTTTAGCCAATATTTAACTTCCTAAAAACAAACTGGCAGTGGGCGTGTATAGGCTATGCACATATGCGAAGAGGAAAGCTGCTATATAAACCTAGGCTATACAACTCTGATCCAACGCGGGCTTTCCTTTCCAAAGGCTGGTAACGAAATCATTCCGAAACAATGCGCCTTTTCTCTCCCCATTCCATGTTCGCACAAAGCGTATTCTGGAACGTTCAATGCTGCGCCCACGCACTACTAGGTGCTAGGCTGTGTGCGCCGTTGTAGAGAGAGAGAGAGGATGAAGGGAGAAAATGGAAGAGTAAGGAAGGAGTGTGATACTTTCTTGCATTTCTTAGAATTGTAGTGAGAGTCTTGTAGTGTCAGTCCGTATTTATGCTAAATGTAAGATAGGCCCTATCAGCGTTCATACGGGTTGTGCTCTAGAAGCTCAATGTGAGCTAATCTACTACCGCGGGGGAAATACTGCTGAGAAGGAAAAGAGGCTGTTGTAAGAATGACCGACACTAGGCCATACAGTCCTCTCATCATCCAGTAGGGGCGCAAACCCCTCTCCTCCTCTTCTCACTCTACCCTCGTCCTCTCTCTGTCTATGTTAAAGTGTGAGTGTGATATGTGCCCTTCTGATATGTGTCTATCTGTGTGCGATAACAATGATCATACAGTTCAGCTTGCAACTGATTTGGAAACATCATGTCACATGTCTTTGTGACGTTATATAAAAACATAATTTGTGACTATGATGGAGCCATTATGACTTGGGTTTTGTGTGTGTGTGTGTGTGTGTGTGTGTGTGTGTGTGTGTGTGTGTGTGTGTGTGTGTGTGTGTGTGTGTGTGTGTGTGTGTGTGTGTGTGTGTGTGTGTGTGTGTGTGTGTGTGTGTGTGTGTGTGTGTGTGTGTGTGTGTGTGTGTGTGTGTGTGTGTGTGTGTGTGTGTGTGTGTGTGTGTGTGAGAGAGAGAGATATGCTATGTGCCCACTGCCCACAAAATTAGGTGGAAACTGAGCTGCACATCCTAACCTCGTGTCAAATGTATGACCATAATTCCCTCAGATTACACAGACCCACAAAGAATTTGAAAACAAATCTCATTTGGATAAACTCCCATATATACTAGGTAAAATAACAGTGTGCCATCACAGCAGAAATATGTGTGACCTGTTGCCACAAGCAAAGAGCAACCATTGAAGAACAAACCCCTACTTGAATAACTATTTGTACATTGTTACAACACTGTCCATGGCCAGTAATATAACCTTTGACATGTCTCTATTCTTTTGAATCTTTTGTGAGTGTAATGTTTACTATTAATTTCTGATGGTTTATTTCACTTCTGTTTGTCATCTACTCCACTTGCTTTGGCAATGTAAACATGTTTCCCATGCCAATAAATCCCTTTGTATTCAATTGAGAGAGCTTAGCACCAGGACTGGGAGTACCAGTCACCCTATATTTTACCCTTTCTCTGCAACAGTATATTTCATCACCATTCATTTCTCAAACGGTCTCATAACAGGATAATCAAGCAGCAGTTTCTCCTCAGGCTGTAGGAGCCTTACAACACAGACCTCACAATATTAAATCAGCTGATCACTTGATCACGAGAGGAACCTACACTGTAGACTGGCCTTTGGAGCAACACTATTAAAACTGTGTCACTATGTTTCTTGGTGATGGGTCAACTCTGTGGTCTTCAAATATCATCGTGGGGCTCAGCTAGCCTGCCTCAAAGAAATCTAAACCCTACAATGCCTCTGTCCCTCTATCAACGCAGAGATGAGGTCAAACGACGGGGAAGTCCTTGATACATAAGTGATGTATACAGACCCCAATCTAGTGAAATAACATAATGCACGTTGAATCCTGTTGAATAGGCCCACGGGTATGGTAAGTTGCAGTTGAGAGGGACTCACGTCTCCATGCCAACCAGCTGATGGTATTAACACACAGTCTCTTATCTTCTCTCTCTCTCTCTCTCTCTCTCTCTCTCTCTCTCTCTCTCTCTCTCTCTCTCTCTCTCTCTCTCTCTCTCTCTCTCTCTCTCTCTCTCTCACTCTCTCTCTCTCAAAATACATTCAGTTATGTTTCCATATCCCCCTGTTCATCTTGAAATGCCACCTTACCTCGTGCACACTGAAGAAACAGAGTAGGTCATTTCCCTGGAGGGTCTGGGATAGCCTATAACTATTCTCCAGACAGTCATCCGATGCTGGGCAGGCTATAGAGTAGATGCCGTATTTGCTGTTCACCGCTCTACATGCGACCTGAGCGCTGTCTGCGGTGTCTGCGGTGTCTGCCTCCGGGCTCATTGTTTGCTCGGCCAATACATTAGTGCCGAAGCACGTCACCTTGATCGACGAGCGCTTGGAATTTAAATACCCACTCAGACACCAATCTGTCACAGCTAAGGGGACAGGGCCAAGCAGCTCACTGGCTGACCCGGTCCACGTGATCACCCACCGTTTCATTGATATCGCCCTGTGTTGCCCCCTCCCTTATCTGATAAGGCAGGGAACCGGTAAGGTGGCACGGTCACCCAGGGTGAGACAAGGAGAGATTAATCAGAAGACCGGGCCTTTTGTGGAAGGTCTCAGTCCCGCTGAGACAATGCTACAATGAGCAGCTTCTTAGATTACTCTGTGATGAGCGGCGACGGCGGGTCCTGCTCAGTCAGGGCTTTCCACTCAGACCACGGAATTACTACATTCCAGTCCTGCGCAGTCACCGTGAACAACTGTGGGGCGGATGAGCGCTTCATGCCCAATAGGTCTTCCCCGGATGGCATCCCTCACCAAACGGGGTCCTACCAGACTCCTACTGGCTCTCTGGGTTTAGCCTATGGGGCCCATCCTGCCTGCGGCTCGGGCTATGGACCCCAGGGCTTCTGTGCCACCTACAACCATTACGCACTGAACCAGGAAGTGGACTCGGCCACGGGTTTCCCCCAGTGCGCCCCATTAATGTATTCCGGCAACATTTCCTCGTCCATGGTACCGCAGCATCGCCAAGGTTACGGGGGAGCGCCCCTGGGTCAGCTCCAGTACGCTCACGCCACCTATGGTGGCGGGCACGAGCAGGCGAACCTGCCTCCTTTCTCTGGGTGCTCAAACCCGCTGTCACCCCTGCACGCGGCCCACCTTGACTCGTGCTGCTCGCCCCTGTCCTCCGAGAGCGCCTCCAACGCACAGACCTTCGATTGGATGAAAGTGAAGAGGAACCCGCCCAAGACAGGTGGGTGCCGTACCATGCATAAGTTGACAGATGAATGCACCTTTCATAAACCTAAATGTAGAGTGTGAGTAATAGATCGATTGGCCGCCTGTTATTATTGGAACAGGTGTAGTAAAGACACATTTTGGAGGAAGTAACCCAAATGCAGAGTGGAGGATGAAGGTTTGGCCATTGCAGTTTCAAATAGATATGATTTCACAATGACACGCTGACACAACACCACAATGTCATGGCAGCCATTCTGACGCCACATAGATCGTATCCAAATTACGCATGGTGAGTGACATTATGGAACGCTTCTTAGATGCAACAACATGGCATTCAGTTCTATGGTATTCAGCTCTCAAGTTGGCCAAACTCTCCTTTAGGACGTGTTTTGAAGGGTTGGGCCATATATAATTACCAGTTGTAAGCCTGAGTTGTAGACCTGGTAAGCTATTGGTATGGTGTCTGGTTTGTCTTGGCTGTGATATCTGGAATGCATGGAACATTTTGGGGTGTTGGAGAAAGTGGACATCTAAGCAGGCATTTAATACCCACGCATAACGCGTGAAAACGGCGATGAACTGTTTGCCTTTCGTAAAATATTGAAAACAAAGTAACGAAGCATTCCACTGATGTCATCATAAGTGATTTGAGCATGCATGAAAGGTTGAATGCGTGAAAATTAACATGTCACAAAGTAATTGTGGCAATGTTTACATTGTTGTACATTTGAATATATACATTTGAACTACTTTTAGTTATGTTAACTTCTGGCGATCAAAAAGGTGGATTTAAACCACTGTGCGTAAAAATGACAGTACCTTTCCAAACATGTGTGCACGTGGCACACGATTTCTAAGATCATAGGTTGGGAGAAATGTGTCAGTTGTCCAACTTCCTTGGCCTTTATTTCGTCCTGACCTCCAGGTAGCCCTCATGTTCTCCCTTCATTCCTCTACAGGCAGATCAGGGGAGTATGGCTATGGGGGGCAGTCCAACACCGTCCGGACCAACTTCACCACCAAACAACTCACCGAGCTTGAGAAGGAGTTCCACTTCAACAAGTATTTGACCCGCGCGCGGCGCGTGGAGATCGCGGCAGCGCTTCAGCTGAACGAGACTCAGGTCAAAATCTGGTTCCAGAACCGCCGGATGAAACAGAAGAAGCGCGAGAAGGAATGCCTGCTGCCCACCAATGGCGCAGTGTCAGACGCGAGGGATAGCTGCCCGGAAAAGGCAGCTGGATCTGAGAAGTCCCTCTCCGCCCCCTCCACCCCATCTCCAGCCTCTTCAACAGTGTCCTCTGGGGTTGACCCATACTCCTCCAGCTAAAGAATCCTTGCCGCGTGGCAACGGTCTACATATAGTAAATATAATATACAAGTCCTAATTCGGATAGGTTAAATTAATTTGAACAAGGTAAATATAAAAATGTATGCACTACTTGGGGGATTTTGAGACAATGAGATTGGGCTATTGTCCTGGCTACGTGGTTCATCTATGGTGTGTTGTAATTTGTGGTTTAAACAGGGTAACACATCTGACCAGTTCATGGAGCTGTGAGTTCAAATCTGTCAGATTTCTATTCCAATTGTTCGTTCATGTGTAGAGTATTCATAGTGCACATGGGATACTTTCCCAAGTCAAATGCTGCAGAGTGTACCATTGCTCCACAACGAGCTGGATTTATAACCTACACAAGCTGCACAACGAAACAAATACCTCATGTGTGCCAGATTGATTCATTAGACAGTGCAGCACTACTTTCGCAGACTGTTTGCACTAGGAGTTGTGTTTTACGCACAATCAGCCAGGAGAACTCTTATGTGTGGAATCACTGCTGGCACATTCTTAGAATACCTCCCGAATCATTTTCAAACCTGTGTTTCCGGCCTGTGTTTGTACTATCCTAGTGTCGCGAGTGTCAATCTGAATGTATTGTGTGAGGTTTGCATGATACGCCAAGCTTTCATGTAGCCTATACTTGATTGGACACTGAGTTTTATCAGTTTGGAGACCGATGATGACGTATGTCTTATAAGGCTTGTCTGTTACTATTTATTCGAGCAGAGCACATGTAAATGGTTTTTCAGCGCGATGTTTACGGGTCAAAATATGTGTATTAAAGTGCTTTTGCCTCTACGACATTTTCTGGATGTATGTTTATTGTGGCTAAAAGGATGATAATAGGCCTTTTTTTCTCACCATGCATGACCAAGCATTCAAATTTGGATCTCTCGTCAAAATGGAACAGAGCCCATTTCTGTCAAAGGAGACCCGTGGAAAGTGGAAGACATGACCCATATGCCCCTAGATGCTACTACAATAGTGTTATTCTTATATGATAGCATTGCACGTGTACCTGTATACAGGCCTCTGAGAATGACCCGACTATAGTAATCGACTACAATACAATAGCTTAAGGTTTCTCATGTCCGAAGTTCAACGTCATTATCTCTCCAGCATAGGGCTTTATGTGTTCCAGTTTAAACGTTGTCAGTGCATGCAGCCGTGCGCATTCCCGTCCCATGGGTTAAAGCATTATTGGCATAATAAAGGCATGTTTTTCCACGGAGGGGATGAGAGCGCAGACGTCAGTGGCATTCGCGATGACAACCTTATCGAGCTGCTGGCTTATTGAAGGGACAAAAAAAGGTAATAGATTAAAACATCGAGAGGAGGATATTGACAAGGATGAGCCCCTCTGCTCCTGTCATTTTCGGTGTGACTGTCAGGCTCCTCAAGGTACCAGAGATGTGTGGCATCACCCCCTGACGGCATAAGGCTGGGAAAGGATACGTCAGAACGGATGCTCTAGATCCACGGTTGAATATGGGCAGAGACTTGGCTTCGGCAGTACATAAGGTGCAGGTACAAATATTGCAATGTGCTAGATGACGTGTCAAGTACCAAAGGTGTGCGATGGGAGTCATGCGCATTCGGATCCCCTGTCCACATTGAGAAGGACAAATAGAGGCCCATGTCCATTGATCTATTAGATAGATGTAGGCCTATGTCCATTGATCTATTAGATAGATGTAGGCCTATGTCCATTGATCTATTAGATAGATGTAGGCATATGTCCATTGATCTATTAGATAGATGTAGGCCTATGTCCATTGATCTATTAGATAGATGTAGGCCTATGTCCATTGATCTATTAGATAGATGTAGGCCTATGTCCATTGATCTATTAGATAGATGTAGGCCTATGTCCAATAAATACAGAGAAATGTCAATATGTTCATGCATTACATGTAAGTGGTCATACGGGAAGATGCGTGTCTGTCATAATGACTGGAGAGTATAAAGTCAGCAATGAAGTCAGGAGCTCCTCTCTCTCTCACACACACACGCACACACACACACACACACACACACACACACACACACACACACACACACACACACACACACACACACACACACACACACACACACACACACACACACACACACACACACACACACACACACACACACACACACACACACACACACACACACACACACACACACACACACACACACACACACACACACACACACACACACACACACACACACACACACACACCCACACACAGTCAGTTTCAACAACAAAGGACTACGGTAGGACTACTTGTGCTTCATCTCCCAATAGCGATGTTGAATCAAACAATCATACAAACACAGCGGAACTATATATTTTCAAATGTTGACTGAGTTTAGTGTGTATTATTTATTATTATTATTATTATTTTTTATTATTTATTGTTCCTCATTTCAATAGCTTCCATTGAGGAAAATAAATATATGAATATGATATGAAAATAAACCAAAATAGTAAGCCAATTCACCGTCCTCACCACTCTCACAACGAACACACCCACAGTTCCATTTAACCTGCCTTTTTCTTTTATATTGTGAATTTGGATTGCAACCATGAATATTTGGTTAGTTGCTGTTGGAAAGTGGTAAAGGCAAATATTGGTATGAATTGGATGAGTTTCAAGCTGCCACAAAACAGTAAGTTTACACACTGGTCTAAAACGAGAGATTTTTCTTTAAAGAACTGTTACTTATTCTGAACACTTCACGTTACGTTTTTCAGGCAAAACATGTCTGCTAGCTGAACTCGAGGTTGAAATCCACCCGGGAGAGCTGCTATTGTGCGCTAGGCCTCGCCAGCTAGCTCGGGCTCTCAGGGGATAGCCGGAACCGATTGGACTAGCAACGTAAGTGATGCTGACGTTTCTTTTTCCGTGGAGAGTTTGAGAAACGTTTAGTTATTTCTAATGATAGACATTCTCCTTATTGGTTTGAAATTGGGCCGTCTGATCAGTTTTGGACAAAAAAAAAATGATTGCTTGATTAGACATTGGCATCTTGTTATCCAATTTTACTTTTTTTGTGAGGGTAAAATCCTGAAAGACACCGTCATTCCTGAATACTAGGGGCGTTTCTGTATAAATAGTCATACATATAAACAACGATGTTCATCAGGGGTTTGGTATTTGTGTTGGTTGATAGACCAGGCCAGTCATGTTTGTCGGTCGTCTAGCCACTTTCAAACATTGGCCTGCCTACCAGTTGGTTGAGGCCCTAGGCTGTATACACAGTTTAAATATACATGTTATTTACATATAAATATATGCTATTTTCGTGAACACAATTCTTCTTATTTGTTACATACAATGGTCCATATGTGATCAAAAGTTCCCAATAGTCAATTAATGAACTTGTCGTTTTCTCTGCTCAAAATCTGACCTGCTAATATGACACGTGTTTTCACTGAATGTTAAATAGTGAATAGCCTATTTGCATGTTAAATTACGATACCATGTTACACCAATGTTGAGCCTGTAGCATATCCAAAATGAGCTCATTGTTTCACATGATTTAAAAAACAATTATTTTCCTTGCTTCAAATATTTTATTTGAAATAATAGAAATTTGCAAGATAATTTTCAATGTCAATTGATCACAATGTATTAATTTTAAGAGATCATTTTATATAACATTTAATTCCACAAATGTGTCCAATATTCTTTTCAAATAATCCTAGACCCTTGTTTTGGTTTTGAATCTTTCGAAATGTAATCAATATCTACAAAATGACCGTTGGTATTATATTTTCTGTTTGCCATGAGGATAGAGAGCTGGCGTCTGTCTCTATATCGTTTGCGTCACCGTGCAGGGCCGTGCTTATGAAATCATTAATGCGATTACTTGTGTAGACTTGTTTAAAACGCCAATAACGCAGGAAGCACAAGGAAATAAGGACATGTATTAACACAGGCCTATTGGAAAATACATGTATGTCATTGTAAAACATTTCCACCTAATTGTGCCAGAGTATTAGTCCACAAACAGGGTTTTATTTATTTATTTATTTATTTGTAGTTTAACAATTTGAATCTCAAAATAAATTACATTTATACTATAATGTTCGAGTTTTATCCAAAATAAATGGCCAAAACAGAAAATATAATTTCCAATACTATTTCAAATAAAAAGTTGTTCTTGTAACATTCATTCGATAATCTTCATGCTTCATAGTTGGTCCATTGGTTAAATTGTAAATGTATTTCATGCAATAATATTACAATATTAGGACAACCTATCAGATATTACTATGGTTAGAGTTACTATACTCAACGTTACTATACTCACTACTATAGTCAACGTAGGCTATCTTTAGCAACTGCTCTACAGCAGTTCTATCTATGATGCATGCTATGATCCATATCTATGTCAGTATATGATATATAGGCTAGGCCTGTATTCAATTGAATTCAAAATACATAATATTTACCAAAAGAACCCAGCTGTAGGCTATAGGCTACCAACATGTGTCGTTTTTGCCTGGAGTTTCATATCCGTCTGTCTATATGAAGCCTATCCGCTATTCTCTTCTTTCTTTCTGTAGCCTACACGAGGCCTTTGGAACCACTGAACGTTCCCCCACACCAGCAGTAACACCGTATGAACTCTGGGTACCAGGGCGACGAACACCGTATGAACTCTGGGTACCAGGGTGACGAACACCGTATGAACTCTGGGTACCAGGGTACCGAACACCGTATGAACTCTGGGTACCAGGGTGACGAACACCGTATGAACTTTAGGTACCAGGGCGACGAACTCCGTATGAACTCTGGGTACCAGGGCGACGAACACCGTATGAACTCTGGGTACCAGGGTGATGAGGATTGAATTACAAACACCAAGTAAAGAAAACTCGGGGTCATTCCGCGGTCACCGTTCCTCTCCGAGGTTGTTTGTCACAGCAGCCCGGAACCCAAACAAAAGTTTAAAGACCACACTGGGAAAACAACACAGTCACAATCTAGATACAAAGCAATACTCATTCTCGGTTTTAGCAGGACACATCTGTTGTAGGTATAATTCACGTTTTTAGTCAGTGAAAGGATTGTTCTAACATACCTTGATTCTGAGGTCATACACCGGCCGATAGATTCTGCTCACGTGGTGTTCTTGTGTAAGCCTAGTTGATGGTACCCATTAGGCTCGCGGATAAACAGTGTTCGATGATAGATGTCTGACGTAAACAATTACGGCCTTGTGATGGGGGAATAGATGTTTAAAAGTTTTGACATAAGGAGGTGACGTAGATTATGAAATTGAGTAAATCTTTCATCGTGTATCCTGGATTTGGACCAGGAAGGACAATTTGTGAAAAATAACTTGAGCATTGGAGGATGTAATGCAACATTTTATTATCCAAATGTAAAAACACTTTTTGAGTGCTCACATTAACTTTTCAAGTGAAATCCAAACATTTCGGGACTATTTCTATTTGTCTTGATATATTCTAGGGAGGCCTAATGTTATCATTTTTCTCGTTTCCAAACCAACCGTTTTTTTTCCGGCGGTAAAAGTACCATAATCAAATGATATTAACTTTCAACAAGTTGTTTTAACTGATTCAACTGAATCGGAATTAGCACATTTGCCATAACAACTTCGTTTGTTTCTTTTTTGATTATCTTTTGTAAACTAGATTAATTGAATGCTTTAGACCAAAACTAATTATTTGAGGAAGCGTCTAATATAATATCGTAATTTCATTTTTTTCTTCTATTTCAACTGGATCGTTAAGATCATAGTAATAGTAGGCTAATGTCTCTAGAAACGTTTTCTTGTCATTTGTTTTTGTAACCATTAGACCAATACATAAACGGATGTTATAATATGCAATTCCGATATAGGCCCTACCATTTCTGGGTTGCACTCTCTCTCCCCTTTTCAATTTTATTCAAAGAAGTTCATAAAAAAAAATAGCACAAACCACTACATTTTCAATAACATGTACAGCTGATTGTTATATTATCTGACAAAATGCACTTGCTAAAAACATAACTAAATCATCTTTACAGGAACCAAATACTACTGTGTGTGATAAAGTTTTCTCAGATGAGTCTGATGGATGCAACTCTCAAATGCATTGTTAGCAACAAAAATAAATATCTTTTCGTTCAACGGTTTACTTCAGTTTTTAACTTTGTTTGATTCTTCGTTTTCCCGGCAAGCCTTGCTTTCTGGACTTCTGTTGTGTTTATCGATGTCGTCTGCGCAAGAGTGATTGAGGCAGGCTGGCGCGGACATTCGGGCTGGCGCGCACACTCTTTCAACAATTTGTTAAACTTAATGCGTTCCATTTGTAAACTAAAACCCTCTCAGAAGTTTGAAACGTTATTTATCACGAATCTGTCCATTTAGTTTTCTATTCTTCAGACTTTTCTCTATCAAAGGAAGACTCCTTCGGGGAGTAGACAGCACGGAGCCAGTTTTTCTTCCCAAAACGTTTCTATCTTTTTTTTCTCAACATGAATCAATGTTGTGAAGTGGATAGTGTCTCCAAAGCATACGCCATAAACAGTTTGGGGTTTCGCATTAGTGCTCAATGACAAGAATAGCACGAGGTGATGTTTGAACATGCTAAACAGATCTGAGACATCCACCATTGAAATTCTCTCTCTCTCTCGCTCTCTCACTATGTGTGTGTGCGTCTGTCTGTATGTGTTTGTGGATCTATTTCACCTTGTATACATTAACCTATAGGCCTACCTATGTTATGAAGAAATCATCAAACAACACTTTGTGTTTCTGTGATCAGGTATAACGGACGTCTGTCCTCACTTCTGCTCCCTTCTTAAGGCAGAGAGCCGAAGAAGAGTCATCAGATGATGATAAGAAGGGACGTGTGATAAAGGGATGATATGACGTCATCAGCAGCCATCACAGTGTGAAAGGGACAGGACAGCTGAAGGTACACAGGTATTCACACACACACACACACACACACACACACACACACACACACACACACACACACACACACACACACACACACACACACACACACACACACACACACACACACACACACACACACACACACACACACACACACACACGCACACACACACGCACACACACGCACACACACG
>NC_060181.1:16796600-16809100 GCF_021184085.1 Oncorhynchus gorbuscha | reverse complement strand
AGAGAGTGGAGGGATAGAGGGGACAGAGAGGGGAGGGATGGAGGGGACAGAGTGGGGAGGGATGGAGGGAACAGAGAGAGGAGGCATGGAGGGTTCAGAGAGAGGAGGCATGGAGGGTTCAGAGAGAGGAGGGATAGAGGGGATAGAGGGGACAGAGATGGGAGGGATGGAGGGAACAGAGAGAGGAGGCATGGAGGGTTCAGAGAGAGGAGGGATAGAGGGGACAGAGAGGGGAGGGATGGAGGGAACAGAGAGAGCAGGCATGGAGGGTTCAGAGAGAGGAGGGATAGAGAGAGAAGAGTGAGAGGAGGGATGGAGGGAACAGAGAGAGGAGGGATAGAGAGAGAAGAGAGAGAGGAGGAATGGAGGGAATAGAGAGAGAAGGGATAGAGAGAGAAGAGAGAGAGGAGGGATGGAGGGAACAGAGAGAGAAGGGATAGAGATAGAAGAGAGAGAGGAGGGGTGGAGGGAACAGAGAGAGGAGGGATAGAGAGAGAAGAGAGAGAGGAGGGATGGAGGGAACAGAGAGAGGAGGGATAGAGAGAGAGAGAGTGAGGAGGGATGGAGGGAACAGAGAGAGGAGGGATAGAGAGAGAAGAGAGAGAGGAGGGATGGAGGGAATAGAGAGAGAAGGGATAGAGAGAGAAGAGAGAGAGGAGGGGTGGAGGCAACAGAGAGAGAAGGGATAGAGAGAGAAGAGAGAGAGGATGGTGGAGGGAACAGAGAGAGGAGGGATAGAGAGAGAAGAGAGAGGGGAGGGATGGAGGGAACAGAGAGAGGAGGGATAGAGAGAGAAGAGATAGAGGAGGGGTGGAGGGAACAGAGAGAGAAGGGATAGAGAGAAGAGAGAGAGGAGGGATGGAGGGAACAGAGAGAGGAGGGGTAGAGAGAGAAGAGAGTGAGGAGGGATGGAGGGAACAGAGAGAGGACGGATAGAGAGAGAAGAGAGGGAGGAGGGGTGGAGGGAACAGAGAGAGGAGGGATAGAGAGCGAAGAGAGAGAGGAGGGATGGAGGGAATAGAGAGAGAAGAGATAGCGAGAGAAGAGAGAGGGGAGGGATGGAGGGAATAGAGAGAGGAGGGATAGAGAGAGAAGAGAGAGAGGAGGGATGGAGGGAACAGAGAGAGGAGGGATAGAGAGAGAAGAGAGAGAGGAGGGATGGAGGGAACAGAGAGAGGAGGGATAGAGAGAGAAGAGAGAGAGGAGGGATGGAGGGAACAGAGAGAGGAGGGATAGAGAGAGAAGAGAGTGAGGAGGGATAGAGAGAGAAGAGAGTGAGGAGGGATGGAGGGAACAGAGAGAGGAGGGATAGAGAGAGAAGAGAGAGAGGAGGGATGGAGGGAACAGAGAGAGGAGGGGTAGAGAGAGAAGAGAGTGAGGAGGGATGGAGGGAACAGAGAGAGGAGGGATAGAGAGAGAAGAGAGAGAGGAGGGATGGAGGGAATAGAGAGAGAAGGGATAGAGGAGGGGTGGAGGGAATAGAGAGAGAAGGGATCGAGAGAGAAGAGAGAGAGGAGGGGTGGAGGGAATAGAGAGAGAAGAGATAGCGAGAGAAGAGATAGGGGAGGGATGGAGGGAACAGAGAGAGGAGGGATAGAGAGAGAAGAGAGAGAGGACGGGTGGATGGAACAGAGAGAGGAGGGATAGAGAGAGAAGAGTGAAAGGAGGGGTGGAGGGAATAGAGAGAGAAGAGATAGCGAGAGAAGAGAGAGGGGAGGGATGGAGGGAACAGAGAGAGGAGGGATAGAGAGAGAAGAGAGAGAGGAGGGGTGGAGGGAATAGAGAGAGAAGAGATAGCGAGAGAAGAGAGAGGGGAGGGATGGAGGGAACAGAGGAGGGATAGAGAGAGAAGAGAGAGGAGGGATAGAGAGAGAAGAGAGAGAGGAGGGATGTAGGGAACAGAGAGAGCAGGCATGGAGGGTTCAGAGAGAGGAGGGGTAGAGAGAGAAGAGAGAGAGGAGGGATGGAGGGAAGGGAGAACAAAGAATTGAGGGCTTGAGGGAGCAGAAAGTGGAAGGGCATGTGATGAGGTTTCTCTGGTTTACACCTGAAATGACTGATGGAAGACCAGCACATCTGAAAGAGAGAGGAAGACTGGGGGGAGAGGGGAGAGAGACATGGTGATCTGTAAAATAATGACAAAGGCTGAGAGGGAAATTGAATCCGAAGGAGTGGAGCGAGAAAATGCATTAAAATGAAATGCATTTAGAGATATTGCGAGCAATTTTATTTTAAACAGAGAGTGAAAGAAAGAGAGTGAGAGAGAAAGACACTGGGAGACATAAAGAGAGGGAATTGGAAGAAAGAAAAAGAGCATGAGATGGAGACCGCTGTAGAGAAAACAATTTAGGAAGAGAGGGAGAGCGCAAGGGAAAGGGAGGAGAAGGAAACCCAGGGTAGAGACAGAGTAGTCCATCCATCACGTAAGTCTCGACCTCACTGTGACCCCAGCCTGGCAGCCAATAAGACGCCCCCATCCCCAGTACCCCCCTCGCCACACACACACACATAAACACATAAACACAGAGAGAGAGAGATAGAGAGAGAGAGAGAGAGAGAGAGGGGGGATCGGGTATCATTTGACACAGAGGGGAGTCTGGATGCTCCCTTTGTGTCGCCCATCAGCACCTCCCAGAATGCTTTGTTTTTACGTGACTAATGTGAGTACCAACACCTGACAGAAAGGCTACTCCTCCACACAAACACACACACGCACACACACACACGCACACACACACACACACACACACACACACACACACACACACACACACACACACACACACACACACACACACACACACACACACACACACACACACACACACACACACACACACACACACACACACACACACACACACACACACACACACACACACACACACACACACACACACACACACACACACACACACACTGATGGGCAAGCCCATCCCCCTCTCTCACCAGACAGGAATGGTTACTGTACGGAATCACGGTATTGGAAGCTGCAGATGGAACACTCCAGAATCCTCCCCAGGATTTTCAGCAGGCTTTGTTATAATCACATATAAACCATGGATTAGACAATGTTGTCATAAATACCCCAAATCAGTAAAGTGATCTTTGATCTGTGGCAATAATTTGGACACTAACTCTGACTCTGGCCTATAGAACTACACGGTCAACCATAGAATCAGCAGAGCGAGAGAGAGAAAGAGAGAGAGTGAGAGGGAGAGAGAGAGAGAGGGAGAGAGAGAGAGAGAGCAGAGAGAGAGAGGGAGAGAGCAGAAAGAGCGAGAGTGAGAGGGAGAGAGCGTAAGAGTGAGAGAGAGAGCAGAGAGAGAGATGGAGAGGGGAGAAAGCAGAGAGAGAGAGAGAGAAAGGGAGAGAGTGATAAAGTAGAGAGTGAGAGAGAGTATTGAGAGAGAGAGAGAAAGATAGAGTGAGCAGAGAGTGAGCAGAGAGTGAGAGAGGGAGAGAGAGAGATTGTTAGAGAGAGAGAGAAATAGAGAGCAGAGAGAGAGAGAGAGAGAGAGATAAAAGAGGGAGAGAAAGAGAGAGAGAGCAGAGAGAGATAGAGAGAGATAGAGAGAAAGAGAACGGCAGAAAGAGAGCGGAGGGAGAGAAATAGTGAGGAGAGAGAGAGCAGAGGGAGAGAGATAGCAGAGGGAGAGAGAGAGAAAAACAGAGGGAGAGAGAGAGAGAAAGAGAGATAGCAGAGGGAGAGAGAGAGAAACAGAGAGGGAGAGAGAGAGAAAGAGAGATAGCAGAGGGATAGAGAGAGGAACAGAGAGGGAGAGAGAGGGAAAGAGAGATAGCAGAGGGAGAGAGGAACAACACAGAGGAACACACAGCCCAGCGAACAGCACTGCAGGAAGAGGTGAGAAAGCTAAGGTGTGACAATCAACCACTCATGAGCTAGCCATCCCCCCGGAGAAACCAACAGGACAGCCCACTTCAGACCTTGACCATTCTTAATACCACAGCAGGACAGTCAAGGCAGTATTCCCCCACCTCTGCCAGGACCCTGAAGGACATCACCCTCAACCGCAGCCCAAGAACCTCACACAGAAGCAACAGAGAAACGGACATCCTGCCCAGACTAGCGAGATACCGCCCCAGAACTGCAGTGGCCTCTACCTGGAGGATCTGCACCAAGAGGACCTACACCCAGACCATAGCACCACCAGCCACAGCCCCACCCCAACCAGTCGACCCCTCCCCAAACAAACTCTAGCCACACCCTATATAGTCCCCCCCACATCAGTACTATGCCCCTTCTGTACCCCCATGCCTCCCGCCCCTTCAGCAAGAACCTTAACATGACAGCAGGACATATGCCCAGGCTGTGAGCAGAGCAACAGGCCCAACCCCCCACTATAATCTGCCTTTGGCCTAAAGAGCAGGAACCCAGACTTCATCAAAGAAATTGGAAATACAGACATTGTCATATTTCCAAAAGATGATAAGGAGGAGACGGACCTACTGGTTACCCTCTTGGTTACAGAGAGCTGGTAGTCCCATCCATCAAACTACCAGGTAAGAAACAGGGAAGGGACTCAGGGGGTATGCTAATTGGGTAAAGAGCAGACCTGACACTCTATTCAATTAGTCATAACAGGAACATTTTACATCTGGCTAGAAATGAATAAGGACATTTTCTCAACAGAGAAAGATTTCCTCGTGTGTGTTACCTATATCCCCCCACTAGAATCCCCATATTTAACAATGACAGCTTCTCCATCCTAGAGGGGGCGATCAACCCTTACCAGGCCCAGGGACATGTACTAGTCGGTGGCGACCTAAATGCCAGAACTGGACAAGAACCTGACACTCTCAGCACACAGGGGGACACACACACACCCGGAGGTGACAGCATTCCCTGGCAAATATGCCCCCCCCCCCCTAGACACAACTATGGCAAAACAACCAACAAAAATGGGTCAGAACTCCTGCAGCTCTGTCTCATGCTGGGTCTGTACATAGTCAATGGTAGGCTTTGAGGGGACTCATACAGTAGGTACACATACAGCTCATTCCTTATAAGTAGTACTGTAGACTATTTTATCACTGGCCTCAACCTAGAGTCTGTCAGAGCGTTCAGAGTCAGCCCACTGACACCCCTAGCAGATCACAGCAAAGCCACAGTCCACCTAAACAGAGCAATACTCAGTAGTGAGGCGGCAAAGTCACAGTCCACCTAAACAGAGCAATACTCAGTAGTGAGGCGGCAAAGTCACAGTCCACCTAAACAGAGCAATACTCAGTAGTGAGGCGGCAAAGTCACAGTCCACCTAAACAGAGCAATACTCAGTAGTGAGGCGGCAAAGTCACAGTCCACCTAAACAGAGCAATACTCAGTAGTGAGGCGGCAAAGTCACAGTCCACCTAAACAGAGCAATACTCAGTAGTGAGGCGGCAAAGTCACAGTCCACCTAAACAGAGCAATACTCAGTAGTGAGGCGGCAAAGTCACAGTCCACCTAAACAGAGCAATACTCAGTAGTGAGGCGGCAAAAGTCTAAACAGTCCACCTAAACAGAGCAATACTCAGTAGTGAGGCGGCAAAGTCACAGTCCACCTAAACAGAGCAATACTCAGTAGTGAGGCGGCAAAGTCACAGTCCACCTAAACAGAGCAATACTCAGTAGTGAGGCGGCAAAGTCACAGTCCACCTAAACAGAGCAATACTCAGTAGTGAGGCGGCAAAGTCACAGTCCACCTAAACAGAGCAATACTCAGTAGTGAGGCGGCAAAGTCACAGTCCACCTAAACAGAGCAATACTCAGTAGTGAGGCGGCAAAGTCACAGTCCACCTAAACAGAGCAATACTCAGTAGTGAGGCGGCAAAGTCACAGTCCACCTAAACAGAGCAATACTCAGTAGTGAGGCGGCAAAGTCACAGTCCACCTAAACAGAGCAATACTCAGTAGTGAGGCGGCAAAGTCACAGTCCACCTAAACAGAGCAATACTCAGTAGTGAGGCGGCAAAGTCACAGTCCACCTAAACAGAGCAATACTCAGTAGTGAGGCGGCAAAGTCACAGTCCACCTAAACAGAGCAATACTCAGTAGTGAGGCAATACTCAGTAGTGAGGCGGCAAAGTCACAGTCCACCTAAACAGAGCAATACTCAGTAGTGAGGCGGCAAAGTCACAGTCCACCTAAACAGAGCAATACTCAGTAGTGAGGCGGCAAAGTCACAGTCCACCTAAACAGAGCAATACTCAGTAGTGAGGCGGCAAAGTCACAGTCCACCTAAACAGAGCAATACTCAGTAGTGAGGCGGCAAAGTCACAGTCCACCTAAACAGAGCAATACTCAGTAGTGAGGCGGCAAAGTCACAGTCCACCTAAACAGAGCAATACTCAGTAGTGAGGCGGCAAAGTCACAGTCCACCTAAACAGAGCAATACTCAGTAGTGAGGCGGCAAAGTCACAGTCCACCTAAACAGAGCAATACTCAGTAGTGAGGCGGCAAAGTCACAGTCCACCTAAACAGAGCAATACTCAGTAGTGAGGCGGCAAAGTCACAGTCCACCTAAACAGAGCAATACTCAGTAGTGAGGCGGCAAAGTCACAGTCCACCTAAACAGAGCAATACTCAGTAGTGAGGCGGCAAAGTCACAGTCCACCTAAACAGAGCAATACTCAGTAGTGAGGCGGCAAAGTCACAGTCCACCTAAACAGAGCAATACTCAGTAGTGAGGCGGCAAAGTCAGTCCACCTAAACAGAGCAATACTCAGTGAGGCGGCAAAGTCACAGTCCACCTAAACAGAGCAATACTCAGTAGTGAGGCGGCAAAGTCACAGTCCACCTAAACAGAGCAATACTCAGTAGTGAGGCGGCAAAGTCACAGTCCACCTAAACAGAGCAATACTCAGTAGTGAGGCGGCAAAGTCACAGTCCACCTAAACAGAGCAATACTCAGTAATGAGGCGGCAAAGTCACAGTCCACCTAAACAGAGCAATACTCAGTAGTGAGGTGGCAAAGTCACAGTCCACCTAAACAGAGCAATACTCAGTAGTGAGGCGGCAAAGTCACAGTCCACCTAAACAGAGCAATACTCAGTAGTGAGGCGGCAAAGTCACAGTCCACCTAAACAGAGCAATACTCAGTAGTGAGGCGGCAAAGTCACAGTCCACCTAAACAGAGCAATACTCAGTAGTGAGGCGGCAAAGTCACAGTCCACCTAAACAGAGCAATACTCAGTAGTGAGGCGGCAAAGTCACAGTCCACCTAAACAGAGCAATACTCAGTGATGAAGCCACAGTCCACCTAAACAGAGCAATACTCAGTAGTGAAGCCACAGTCCACCTAAACAGAGCAATACTCAGTAGTGAGGCGGCAAAGCCAAAGGAACTGAATAATATAAAGAAATGCTACAGATGGAACAACACATGTAGAATTACTAATGCTAGCATTGGATGTGCTCGTGGAAGCAGAACAACTTGTGTCATCAACAGGTGCAGGTGTAGTACTGCTGGTAGTAGCAGTACTACCAGCAGAGCTAGAACATCTCCATGGACGCAGACCTCACTATTTAATCATTTTTTTTCAAGCAAACAGAATGAGCAGTAGCTACATACAGACCGTTAGTGGAGGAGTGATAGTTAATGTAACCTTTACTTATTTTTTTTACCTTCTCAGCTCAGGGATTTGATCCAGCAACCTTTCGGTTACTGGCCCAACACGTTAGCCACTGGGCTACCTGCCACATTGGATGTCAATTGCTTGACTAGGCTACCTGCATTGTGTTGTTATTTCACAGAACACTAGATGGTTTAATTGTATCTTTGGTAGTGAAGCGAGGCTACACAGGTGAGAAAAAAAACCTCACCCAAGTGTATAGTCCCGTCAGAAAACATAAATGGACTGTTTAAAAATGTGAAAAAAAGAAAAGAAAAAAAAAAGAAAAAAATATATATATATTTTTTTCACTCAGCAAAAAAGGAAACATCCCTTTTCAGGACCCTGTCTTTCAAAGATAATTCGTAAAAACTTCACACTGTTTCCAATGCTTGTTCAATGAACCATAAACAATATATGAACTTGCACTGGTGGAACTGTCGTTAAGACACTAACAGCTTACAGACGGTAGGCAATTAAGGTCACAGTTATGAAAACTTAAGTCGCTCTGGATAAGAGCGTCTGCTAAATGACTTAAATGTAATGTAAATGTACTAAAGAGGCCTTTCTACTGACTCTGAAAAACACCAAAAGAAAGAAGCCCAGGGTCCCTGCTCATCTGTGTGAACGTGCCCTAGGCATGCTGCAAGGAGGCATGAGGACTGAGATGTGGCCAGGGCAATAAATTGCAATGTCCGTACTGTGAGACGCCTAAGACAGGGCTACAGGGAAACAGGACGGACAGCTGATCGTCCTCGCAGTGGCAGACCACGTGTAACAACACCTGCACAGGATCTGTACATCCGAATATCACACCTGCGGAACAGGTACAGGATGGGAACAACAACTGCCCAAGTTACACCAGGAACGCACAATCCCTCCATCAGTGCTCAGACTGTCCGCAATAGGCTGAGAGAGGCTGGACTGAGGGCTTGCAGGCCTGTTGTAAAGGCAGGTCCTCACCAGACATCACTGGCAACAACGTTTCCTATGGGCACAAACCCACCGTTGCTGGACCAGACAGGACTGGCAAAAAGTGCTGACTGATGAGTTGCGGTTTTGTCTCACCAGGGGTGATGGTCAGATTTGCATTTATCATCGAAGGAATGAGTGTTACACCGAGGCCAATGCCACTAGCCATACTGCTCGTTCTCTGCGTGATTCCCTGTTGGACAGGAATGTCAGTGTTCTGCAATGGCCAGCGAAGAGCCTGGATCTCAATCCCATTGAGCACGTCTGGGCCCTGTTGGATCGGAGGGTGAGGGCAAGGGCCATTCCCCCCAGAAATGTCTGGGAACTTGCATGTGCCTTGGTGGAAGAGTGGGGTAACATCTCACAGCAAGAACTGGCAAATCTGGTGCAGTCCACGAGGAGGAGATGCACTGTAGTATTTAATGCAGCTGGTGGCAACACCAGATACTGACTTACTGACTTACTTTTGACCCACTTTTTGTTCAGGGACACATTATTCCATTTCTGTTAGTCACATGCCTGTGGAACTTGTTTAGTTTATGTCTCAGTTGTTGAATCTTGTTATGTTCATACAAATATTTACACGTGAAGTTTGCTGAAAATTAACGTAGTTGAGTGTGAGAGGACGTTTATTGTTTTGCTGAGCTTATATTTTTTTATGCGAATCACATTTTTATTTGGCGTACCCCGGACGGCATTGATTGTACCCCTGGGGGTAGCTTGGGAATACCGGCCTTTGAGCATACAAAAAAACGATACAAACCTTGGCGTAAATATCAGAGCCACAGGTAACTTACACAAAGCTGTGAACGATCTGAGAGAGAAGGCAGGAAGTGCCTTCTACGCCATAAAAAGGAACACAAAATTCGACATATGAATTAGGATCTCGCTAAAAACACTTTAATCAGTTATAGAACACATTGCCATTTATGGTTGTGAGGTCTGGGATCCAGTCACAAACCAATAATTCACAAAATTGGACAAACACCAAATTGAGACTCTATACAACGAAAACTCACCAAATACTGCATGCAGAGCAGAATCAGCCAGACACCCGCTAATGATCAAAATCCAGAAAAGAGACGTTAAATTCTACAACCACCTCAACGGAATGATTCCCAAACCTTCCATAACAAAGCCATCACCCACAGAGAGATAAACCTGGAGAACAGTCCCCTAAGTAAGCTGGTCCTGGGGCTCCGTTCACAAACACAAACAGAGGCCCAGGACAGCAACACAATTACACCCAACAAAATCATGAGATAAAATATATAATGACTTGATACATTGATACTAAAAAAAACCCAGAGCCAACTAAGAATACCTGACCACTGTGACTGAACCAAAATGAAGGAAAACTTTGACTTTGTACAGACTCAGTGAGCATAGCCTTGCTATTGTGGCAGACCTATTGAGGCAGACCCGTAGGCAGACCTGGCTCTCAAGAGAATACAGGCTTGTGCTCACTGCCCACAAAATGAGGTGAAAACTCAGATGCACTTCCTAACCTCCTGCCAAATGTATGACCATATTAGAGACACACACGTCCCTCAGATTACACAGACACACAAAGAATTTGAAAACAAACCCAATTTTGAAAACTCCCTTACCTACTGGGTGAAATACCACGGGGTGCCATCACAGCAGCAAGATTTGTGACCTGTTGCCACAAGAAAAGTGAAACCATTGAATTACAAACACCATTGTAAATACAACCCATATTTATGTTTATTTATTTTCCCTTTTGTATTTCCCTTTAACTATTTGCACATCATTACAACACTATATATAGACATAATATGACATTTGAAATGTGTCTATTCCTTTGAAACTTCTGTGAGTGTGATGTTTACTGTTCATTTTTATTGTTTATTTCACTTTTGTTTATTATCTACTTCACTTGCTATGGCAATGTTAACATATGTTTCCCATGCCAATAAAACCCTTCAATTGAACTGAATTGAGTAAGAGGGAGAGAGAGAGGGAAAAAGAGAGAGGGAGAGTAAGAGAGGGAGAGAGAGAAACAGTGTGTATAGACAGCACACCTGAGCTTGTGATCTTTACCTACAGTGGCCATTCCGACAGAAACACAACAATGTGTGCAAATGCCACCTGGAGATCATTGCTAACATATCACAGAGAGAAACAAAAGCCCCCCCCCCCTCCACACACCTTTCCCCACCCTTGAGAAACCTAGGGTTTCACCACCCTCAGATTAAATGTCTACACGTCGGGAGAGTTCTGTTAGCGTGTGAGTTTCCCTACGGGACATGGCAATGATCGTCAGATCACTTGAGCTCTCCTGCCTTTTCCTGAGAAGTGCTCAGCGTTCAAGCTGTCACTCCCCTTTATATGATGAACGTGGGTTTTGACAGAGCAACGATGGCAACACAATATATGAGGGATTAGGGAACAATTTATGTGTTAACTGACATCTAAGAGACCTCATCCACTTTTCTGGTTTACTGTTGCTGTCAGAGTCGGGTTAGCAACTGACCGTACACGGTAGGTAGTATATTGGGTAGATCAGGGTGGATGTTTATCTGGTTCCTCGAAAAGCAGCAGTAATAGTAGTAACAGCAGCAGTAGTAGTAATAGTAGTATTATTAGTATCAGTAGAAGTAATATTTGTAGTGTAGTAGCAGTAGATGTAATAGTAGTAGCAGTAATAGTAATAGTAGTGTTATTACTAGCATTAGTAGTAGTAGCAGCAGTAGTTGTAGTAGACAGCAGCAGTAGTAGTAGTAGTGGTAGTAGTAGTAGTAGTAGGAACAGCATTAGTAGTAGTAGCAGCAGTAGTCATATTAGTAGTAGTGGTAATAGTTGTTGTAGAAGTAATAGTAGTATTAGTAGTAGTAATAATAGTAGTATTAGTATAAGTAATAGTAGTAACAGGTTTAGTAGCAGTAGTAGTAGTACTAACAGTAGCAGTAGTAGTAGTGATAGTAGTAGTACTAGTAGAAGTAGAAGTAATATTATTATTAGTAGTAATGATAGTAGTAGTAGTAGTAGTAGCAGCAGCAGCAGCAGTAATAGTAGTACTAGTAGAAGTAATATTAGTAGTAGTAGTAATGATAGTAGTAGTAGTAGTAGCAGCAGCAGTAATAGTAGTAATAGTAGTACTAGTTGGAGTTGTAATAGTAGTGGTAGTAATAGTAGTGTTAGTGTTAGTAGTAGTAGTTGTAATATTATTAGTATTAGAAGTAGTAGTAGTAGTAATAGTAGTAGTATTTAAAGAAGTAGCAGAAGTAGTTGTAATATTAGTAGTATTAGAAGTAGTAGTAGTAGTTGTAATATTAGTAGTATTAGAAGTAGTAGTAGTAGTTGTAATATTAGTAGTATTAGAAGTAGTAGCAGTAGTAGTTGTAATATTAGTAGTATTAGAAGTAGTAGCAGTAGTAGTTGTAATATTAGTAGTATTATTAGAGTAGTAGTAGTAGTAGTAGTAATAGTAGTAGTATTTAAAGAAGTAGCAGAAGTAGTTGTAATATTAGTAGTATTAGAAGTAGTAGTAGTAGTTGTAATATTAGTAGTATTAGAAGTAGTAGTAGTAGTTGTAATATTAGTAGTATTAGAAGTAGTAGCAGTAGTAGTTGTAATATTAGTAGTATTAGAAGTAGTAGCAGTAGTAGTTGTAATATTAGTAGTAATAGTAGTACTAGTTGTAGTTGTAATAGTAGTGGTAGTAATAGTAGTGTTAGTGTTAGTAGTAGTAGTTGTAATATTATTAGTATTAGAAGTAGTAGTAGTAGTAGTATTAGAAGTATAGTAGTAGTAGTAGTAATAGTAGTAGTATTTAAAGAAGTAGCAGAAGTAGTTGTAATATTAGTAGTATTAGAAGTAGTAGTAGTAGTTGTAATATTAGTAGTATTAGAAGTAGTAGTAGTAGTTGTAATATTAGTAGTATTAGAAGTA
>NC_060181.1:16784100-16789100 GCF_021184085.1 Oncorhynchus gorbuscha | reverse complement strand
CCAGAAAACAGACTTCTACTATCCAGAATACAGACCTCTACTATCCAGAGTACAGACCTCTACTATCCAGAATACAGACCTCTACTATCCAGAATACAGACGTCTACTATCCAGAATACAGACCTCTACTATCCAGAATACAGACTTCTACTGTCCAGATTACAGAACTCCACTCTCCAGAGTACAGACCTCCACTGTCATTTACATTACATTTACATTTAAGTCATTTAGCAGACGCTCTTATCCAGAGCGACTTACAAATTGGTGCATTCACCTTATGACATCCAGTAGAACAGTCACTTTACAATAGTGCATCTAAATCTTAAATGGGGGGGGGGTGAGAAGGATTACTTATCCTATCCTAGGTATTCCTGTCCAGAGTACAGACACTATTTCTACTTCTGCTGCCCTGTCTGTTCTCTGTGAAATACCGCAGTTTAAAGAGTGAACCACGGGAGTGAATGTGGCTGGTGAAGAGAGAGGCCGAGGGGAAGAGGGGAGCAGGGGGCGTATGGGGGTGATGATGAGTGGTCTCAGGGTTAAAGGTCAGCCCCCTCAGCCATGGTTTACTCCTGCTCTGGGAGCCAGTCACGACCCGGTCAGCGGAGGTTCAGGTGTCACCGGGATATGGCTGAGTGACGAGACCGAGACCTCTCCTCCTTTATCCTACGTGGAATCCCCCCCCCCCCCACCCCCAGCCTCCACAAACTAAACATTACCACAGCGTTTCACTCAGCAGACTGTGGTAGCACTCTGGGATTTTATGTCTTCGGTCTACACTCACACACTGTGTGCCTGCTTCACACAACACTCATACAAACACCGGAAAACATACCTCAACACACACACACGCACGCGCACGCGCACACGCACACGCACACGCACACGCACACGCACACGCACACACACACACACACACACACACACACACACACACACACACACACACACACACACACACACACACACACACACACACACACACACACACACACACACACACACACACACACACACACACACACACACACACACACACACACACACACTAACATAAAGCTATATCATATATAAGATTTAAACCGTCGAAGCTACGGGGGGGGGGGGGATCTCTTTCTACAATCTTGCACCGATTAACCAGACCGACAACAGAAGGCCTATCAAACCAGACCAACAACGGTATGCCTATCAAACCAGACTGAAAACAGTAGGCCTATCATACCATACTGACAACAGTAGGCCTATCAAACCAGACTGTCAACAGTAGGCCTATCAAACCAGACAGACAACAGTAGGCCTATCATACCAGACTGACAACAGTAGGCCTATCATACCAGACTGACAACAGTAGGCCTATCATATCAGACTGACAACAGTAGGCCTATCAAACCAGACCAACAGCAGTAGGCCTATCACACCAGACCAACAGCAGTAGGCCTATCACACCAGACCAACAGCAGTAGGCATATCACACCAGACCAACAGCAGTAGGCCTATCAAACCAGACAGACAACAGTAGGCCCATCAAACCAGACCGACAACAGTAGACCCACCAAACCAGACTGACATCAGTAGGCCTATCAAACCAGACCGACAACAGTAGGCCTATCAAACAGACTGAGAACAGAAGGCCTATAAAACCAGACCAATGACAGTAGGCCTATGAAACCAGACCAACAACAGTAGGCCTATCAAACCAGACTGTCAACAGTAGGCCTATCAAACCAGACAGACAACAGTAGGCCTATCATACCAGACTGACAACAGTAGGCCTATCATACCAGACTGACAACAGTAGGCCTATCATATCAGACTGACAACAGTAGGCCTATCAAACCAGACCAACAGCAGTAGGCCTATCACACCAGACCAACAGCAGTAGGCCTATCACACCAGACCAACAGCAGTAGGCCTATTAAACCAGACTGACAACAGTAGGCCCATCAAACCAGACCGACAACAGTAGACCTACAAACCAGACTGACATCAGTAGGCCTATCAAACCAGACCGACAACAGTAGGCCTATCAAACAGACTGAGAACAGAAGGCCTATAAAACCAGACCAATGACAGTAGGCCTATAAAACCAGACCAACAACAGTAGGCCTATCAAACCAGACAGACAACAGTAGGCCTATCAGTGACTAACAATAGGCGTGACAAACCAGACCGACAACAGTTGGCCTATCAAACCAGACTGAGAACAGTTTACCTATCATACCAGACCGACATCAGTAGGCCTATCAAACCAGACAGACAACAGTAGGCCTATCAAACCAGACCAATGACAGTAGGCCTATCAAACCAGACCAATGACAGTAGGCTTATCAAACCAGACATACAACAGTAGGCCTATCAAACCAGACCAATGACAGTAGGCCTATCAAACCAGACCAATGACAGAAGGCCTATCAAACCAGACCTACAACAGTAGACCTATCAAACCAGACCAATGACAGTAGGCCTATCAAACCAGACCAACAACAGTAGGCCTATCAACCCAGACAGACAACAGTAGGCCTATCAATGACTAACAATAGGCCTATCAAACCAGACCGACAACAGTTGGCTTATCAAACCAGACTGACATCAGTAGGCCTATCAATGACTAATAATAGGCCTATCAAACCAGACCGACAACAGTAGGCCTATCAAACCAGACTGAGAACAGCTTACCTATTAAACCAGACTGATAACAGTAAACCTATCAAACCAGACAGACAACAGTAGGCCTATCAACCCAGACAGACAACAGTAGGCCTATCAATGACTAACAATAGGCCTATCAAACCAGACCGACAACAGTTGGCCTATCAAACCAGACTGACATCAGTAGGCCTATCAATGACTAATAATAGGCCTATCAAACCAGACCGACAACAGTAGGCCTATCAAACCAGACTGAGAACAGCTTACCTATTAAACCAGACTGATAACAGTAAACCTATCAAACCAGACAGACAACAGAAGGCCTATCAAACCAGACCAACAACAGAAGGCCTATCAACCCAGACAGACAACAGTAGGCCTATCAATGACTAATAATAGGCCTATCAACCCAGACAGACAACAGAAGGCCTATCAAACCAGACTGACATCAGTAGGCCTATCAATGACTAATAATAGACCTATCAAACCAGACCGACAACAGTAGGCCTATCAAACCAGACTGAGAACAGCTTACCTATTAAACCAGACTGATAACAGTAAACCTATCAAACCAGACAGACAACAGAAGGCCTATCAAACCAGACCGACAACAGAAGGCCTATCAAACCAGACCAACAACAGAAGGCCTATCAACCCAGACAGACAACAGTAGGCCTATCAAACCAGACCGACAACAGTAGGCCTATCAAACCAGACCGACAACAGTAGGCCTATCAAACCAGACCGACAACAGTAGGCCTATCAAACCAGACCAACAACAGTAGGCCTATCAAACCAGACCGACAACAGAAGGCCTATCAAACCAGACCAACAACAGAAGGCCTATCAAACCAGACCAACAACAGAAGGCCTATCAACCCAGACAGACAACAGTAGGCCTATCAAACCAGACAGACAACAGTAGGCCTATCAAACCAGACCGACAACAGTAGACCTATCAAACCTGACCAACAACAGAAGGCCTATCAACCCAGACAGACAACAGTAGGCCTATCAAACCAGACCGACAACAGTAGGCCTATCAAACCTGACCAACAACAGAAGGCCTATCAACCCAGACAGACAACAGTAGGCCTATCAAACCAGACCGACAACAGTAGGCCTATCAAACCTGACCAACAACAGAAGGCCTATCAACCCAGACAGACAACAGTAGGCCTATCAACCCAGACAGACAACAGTAGGCCTATCAAACCAGACCGACAACAGTAGGCCTATCAAACCAGACCGACAACAGTAGGCCTATCAAACCTGACCAACAACAGAAGGCCTATCAACCCAGACAGACAACAGTAGGCCTATCAACCCAGACAGACAACAGTAGGCCTATCAAACCAGACCGACAACAGTAGGCCTATCAAACCTGACCAACAACAGAAGGCCTATCAACCCAGACAGACAACAGCAGGCCTATCAAACCAGACCGACAACAGTAGGCCTATCAAACCAGACCGACAACAGAAGGCCTATCAAACCAGACCAACAACAGTAGGCCTATCAAACCAGACCGACAACAGAAGGCCTATCAAACCAGACCAACAACAGAAGGCCTATCAAACCAGACCAACAACAGTAGGCCTATCAAACCAGACCAACAACAGAAGGCCTATCAAACCAGACCAACAACAGTAGGCCTATCAAACCAGACCAACAACAGTAGGCCTATCAAACCAGACCGACAACAGAAGGCCTATCAACCCAGACAGACAACAGTAGGCCTATCAACCCAGACAGACAACAGTAGGCCTATCAAACCAGACCGACAACAGTAGGCCTATCAAACCAGACCGACAACAGTAGGCCTATCAAACCAGACCAACAACAGAAGGCCTATCAACCCAGACAGACAACAGTAGGCCTATCAAACCAGACCGACAACAGTAGGCCTATCAAACCAGACCGACAACAGTAGGCCTATCAACCCAGACAGACAACAGTAGGCCTATCAACCCAGACAGACAACAGTAGGCCTATCAAACCAGACAGACAACAGTAGGCCTATCAAACCAGACCGACAACAGTAGGCCTATCAAACCAGACCAACAACAGAAGGCCTATCAAACCAGACAGACAACAGTAGGCCTATCAAACCAGACAGACAACAGTAGGCCTATCAAACCAGACCAACAACAGTAGGCCTATCAAACCAGACCGACAACAGTAGGCCTATCAAACCAGACCGACAACAGTAGGCCTATCAAACCAGACCGACAACAGAAGGCCTATCAAACCAGACCAACAACAGTAGGCCTATCAAACCAGACCAACAACAGTAGGCCTATCAAACCAGACCGACAACAGTAGGCCTATCAAACCTGACCAACAACAGA